>NW_024884142.1:49752404-49756507 GCF_019232065.1 Centrocercus urophasianus | reverse complement strand
TTCTTTCTCTTTTTCTTTCTCTTTTTCTTTCTCTTTTTCTTCTTCTTTCTCTTTTTCTTTTTCTTTTTCTTTTTCTTTCTCTTTCTCTTCTTCTTTCTCTTTTTCTTCTTTTTCTTTTTCCCTCTCATTTTCTTTCTCTTTTTCTTTCTCTTTTCCTTTTTCCCTTTTCCTTTTCTTCTTTTCTCTTCCCTTCCCTGTGGGATTCTCTCTCAGTGCCGACAATGAGAAGGCTTTAATTTCCCTCAGCAGACGAAGCACGGTCCGACTCGGCGGATGACAGTTCCCCACTCCTCCCTCTCTCATCTCCCCACACCCCTTTACCATCCCGCTGTCCCGCCGGGAACTCTCTCCCATGCCCACGCTCGCGGGTGGAAGCGCACCCGGCGGCTCCCTGCGAGTGGTGCCGACCTCACGCTCTCGGCTCGTCGGGGCCGGGAGCAGCGGCTCGGGATCACCGCGGTCGCTTCCCCGGGCGGACGCTGTGCAGCCGGTGCCGCACGACAGACCCTGAACGAGGGGCCGAGCTGGGAGGGGAGGGCCGGGCGGCCCCGACGGGCGGGCAGTCCCCGCGGCCCTGGCTCCTCGCAGCGAACGGGGTGCCTTGTTATATTGGAAATGAAGGGCAGGGGGAGGAGGTGGCGGGCACGCGGAGCGCCGGGTGTGCGGTGTCAATCAGAGGGGTTTTGTGTCTCCTCGGCTCCTGACGGTCCGTGGCTGAGGTGTCCCGGGTGGCACCGCCATGAATATGAATGGGGGTCCTCGCTAAATGGGACAGTCAAAGCGCACCGCCCTGAATAACGGCACGTCATCCCAACTACACCGCTATACATAGGAGGGCTCCTTTTGTCTCCGCTCTCCGCCGCAGCCCTATAAAAGCCCCTCGTAAGCAGGCGGAGGTCAGTCCCGGCACACACCCACCGCCGTCCCTGAGAGCGGGGCGCGGGGCAGCGCTGCCGCGGGGCAGAGGGCTCTTTCCCCCGCTGCCGCCTCGAGCTGCCGCCCGCCCGCCCGGCGCCGTCCGACCCGTCCATCCCTCGGTGCCCCCCAGAGGAGCCGCCCCGTTCCGCCGCCTCCCGATCAGGCAAGGTGTCTCGCTCCGGCGCTCGAGTACAATGAATTCTGACTCCAGCTCCGTCTCCAGCAGAGCCTCCTCGCCGGACATGGACGAGATGTACCTGCGGGAGCACCGCCACCACCACCACCACCACCACCCGGAGAGCCGCCTCAACCCCGTCTCTTCCACGCAGGGCGACCTGGTGCAGAAGATGGCCGGGGAGGGACTGGCCCGGGGCGGCCCCAAGGCGCAGGGGGAGGGCGGCAAGTACAAGATCAAGAAGCAACTCTCGGAGCAGGACCTGCAGCAGCTGCGGCTCAAGATCAACGGGCGGGAGCGCAAGCGGATGCACGACCTCAATCTGGCCATGGATGGGCTGCGGGAGGTGATGCCCTACGCGCACGGCCCCTCCGTCCGGAAACTCTCCAAAATCGCCACCCTGCTGCTGGCCAGAAACTACATCCTGATGCTCACAAGCTCCCTGGAGGAGATGAAACGCCTGGTGGGGGAGATCTACGGTGGCCACCACTCGGCCTTCCACTGCGGCACCGTGGGCCACTCCGCCGCGGCGCACCCGCCCCACGCAGCCGGAGCCGTGCACCAGGTGCACCCCATCCTCGGCGGGGCCCTCTCCTCCGCCAACGCGTCCCCGTCGCTGCCAGCCTCGCTGCCGGCCCTGGGCACCATCCGGCCGCCCCACTCCCTGCTGAAGACCCCCTCCACTCCCCCCGCGCTGCAGCTCGGCGGCGGCTTCCAGCACTGGGCCGGCTTGCCGTGCCCCTGCACCATCTGCCAGGTGCCCCCCCCCGCCTCACCTCTCTGCCCTCTCCGCCTCCGGCATGGGCCGGATCTCGGCGGACACCAAGGACCTGCTGAAGTGAGCCGCCCCGGCCCTGCCCCCCGCCGCCGGGGAGGGAAGGACCCTGCCGAGGGGACGCTGCCGCCCGCTCTGAGCCGGGAGAGGTGCGATCCCCGCGGTAAAAAAGAGTAATAGCGGTGGGGAGGAAATGTAAATAATTCCTTAAAATGGATGGGAAAAGAAAAAAAAAAAAAAAGACATGGTTGTCACTGCAGTGCTCCCAGCTGTTCACAGACGATGGGATCGGTTTGGGGTTCTCCTCCTTTTGCGGGGTTTTCTCACTGTTCCGTCGAACGGCGGCGTCCCGTAGCCTCCCTCCCGCCTCGCCCCGGCTTCGGGCTCAGCTCCGCGGGGCGCAGCGCGGATCTCCCCGGGCGGGACCGCCTCGGGCGCTGCGGGAGTTCCTTTCGGTGTTGGTTGCGGTGCGGTTCTATTGGCGGTTCCTTTCTTCCTCCCTCCGCGTCCTCTTATAAAACAACAACAACAACAAACCAACAAAATAAGGAGGGAAACGGTGCAAAGCGCGGCCCCTCCGGGCCCGTTTTGCCAACTCCTCGCCTCCCACTCCCTGAAACCCCTCGGCGCTCGGTTCTCCTCTCGGAGAACCGTTCCGTTTCGTTTTGCGGTTGTTTCGTTGTTTCGTTTGTTCCGCTCCGGTTCTGGTTTGCATGCGGGGCCGGCGCGGCCGGGCCGCTCCCCCGGCAGTGGCTCGGAGCCGCCGGTGCTGTCCTTCCCCTTCCCGGAGCCCTTCCCCACGCGTTCGCTTGAATTGCTATTATCATTAATTCTGTTCGATCGTTCGTTTGGTTTTGGGTAGGGCCTCAAAGACAACCCAGTGTCTTTATTTTTTATATATTCTTGATAACTATCGATATATTTATTATTGACCAGTGTTTCTGGATGAGATTTCCAAATAAAGTTAAAAATGAAACACCGCCTCTTGATCCGCCTCTGTCTGGGGCCGGGCCGGCTTTCCCTTTGGCTTTCCCGGATCCCCCCCCAACCCTCCGTGCGGCCCCGCGCCCCCCGCCTCGTCCTCCATGCAGCAGCCGGGGCGGGCGGCTCCGCTCCGATGCCCGAAGCCCCGACGGCAGCTCGCCGCTGAGGTCTCGGTGTTCCGAAATGCGGCGGCGGAGGGGCCGTCGAGGAAAGATCAGAAGGAACACGGAAGAGAACGGCCGGGGGTGGGAACGGCGCGCTTAAACGGTGATAGAGGCAACTGTCAGCAAGGAACCGTGAGCAGACTGTATCGTGAGTGAGCTCCGAGGAATGGTAACAACAAAATCGTTGTTCAGACATCAGAACGCATACATGAAAATTGAAGAATCAAAAGGAGAACGAATATTTGCACCCCAAACACAATAAACTAATACACTGTGTTGTAATAAAAGCCAGTTCCTGCTGATGTTCATCTACCACACCAACAAGATGCCCAAGAGATGCCACAGTTTCCTTCCTTCCTTCCTTCCTTCCTTCCTTCCTTCCTTCCTTCCTTCTTTCCTTCCCTCCCTCCCTCCCTCCCTCCTTCTCATATCTATAGGACTGCATGAGGCAGAGCTGGGTTCCTGTGTCCCTATGGAGGGCCATAAGTGTCCATAAGTGTCCAACAGTCCCAGCGGCCCCGGGACCCCATGCCCCATTAGGACAGTAAAACATGTGGCTCTAGGCTCACTACCATCACTTCCCAGCCCTTGGAGAGAGGCAGAAGAAAAGAGTAGTGACAGAGATGTCTCTGACTGACCAGGAGGGAGAATCCCGAGCTATATGGAGGTGTGCTGTGTGCTACGAAAGGTAGGGGGACTGTCTCCTGGTCTGCTCCCTGCTTCCCTCCCCCCGGCCGCCCCCCCCCCCCCCCCTCCCCCCCCGCCCTCCTGGCCCTGGCTCTACCCCCTTCCTCTTTCCTAGCCTCCAAGTCTCAGCATCAAGGATCTGGCTCCTTGATCAGGATTACAATTTTACACACTCAGGCTGGTCAGAAATCTTTAGTCTCTTCAGCAGAAACACAATCTACTGTGCCCCATTCTGTGCCTCGTGCTCCAACCCAGACCCCAGCAAGAACCCCAATGCAGCAGGAGATCTTCCTTCCCTTCCCTTCCCTTCCCTTCCCTTCCCTTCCCTTCCCTTCCCTTCCCTTCCCTTCCCTTCCCTTCCCTTCCCTTCCCTTCCCTTCCCTTCCCTTCCCTTCCCTTC
>NW_024884142.1:49706589-49752304 GCF_019232065.1 Centrocercus urophasianus | reverse complement strand
CCCTTCCCTTCCCTTCCCTTCCCTTCCCTTCCCTTCCCTTCCCTTCCTCTCAATGCATTGCTCCCTGTGGGGTCTTGCACAGCTTCCCAGGGCACTGCTCTCCTGCTGGCCCTCCTTTTTGACTTTTTCAATACTGAAAAAGAAAAAAAAAAATACAGAACTCTGGGAGAAGATGTCTATGGAGAGAAAAGTGGAAACTGTGGGGCTTTCATTGGGTGGATTTCCTCCACACACATATGCACACATTTGGCAAATAAAATAAATATGGGAGAATGAAAAGGAGCAAGAACAGGGAAGTTCTGAGGACCCAGCCGTGTCCTCCCAAGTGGGATACCCTGCTGGTCCCACCCAGGGCTCATGGCACACATGACACTGGTCCTCCCAGGTGCCTCCTTAAGTCCCCTCTGTTATTGGCTTTCTTTTTCTCCTCTCTCTCATTCTGCACTGGTTCCCACATCTGACAAACCCCATCCGTCCCCCTAAGGAATGCCCTTCCCCTGCAGAACAGGCTCCGGGAGGAGGCGGAGTGGCTCATTTTGATTAATATGGAAATAAAACGCAGAAATAGCAGCAGTACTTAGCTTCATTGCTTCAGTTTAGAGATTTATTGGGCAGGAGATAAAACCAGTCTGGGGGCGAGCTCGGTAATTCACGTCCCCATTGGTGATTACTAAATGAGCAAATCGTTTTTCTTTGAAGTGGAGGAGGGAAAAAAAAAAAAAAATAAAACAAAACCTAAAAAAAAAAAAAAATAAAAAAAAAAAGGTAAAAAACAAAGAAAGAAATCTTTGTGAAGGCTGCTGTTCTCTCCAATGGGTCTGGCTGCAGGGCAGCTGCACTGCTCCATTGGGGCCCAACTAGTGCACCAAAATGGATATGGGGTTATCATGGATCCCTGTCTTCAACCACCCATGCCCTGCTCTGACTCCTCTCAAAGAACCAGGTTGACTCAAATCAGGACAAACTTAAAGGTAAGCAACCTCTTACCTTACTCATCTTATGCCATGTCAAGAGATGATACAGCTTTTGATAGAGCAGGAGTTGCAGGTATGTTCCTCTGGTGCACCCAGCAATTGCCAGGTAGAAAGCACAGGTCTGAAGGCACCAAACGAGTGAAGGGAAATGCTGCATCTTGCTCATCCCAACCACCCTTCCTTCTCCTGCCTTCCATTTCCCCCTTATGACATCGAAAGAAAAACATTTTGCTTTATATTGTGTTGAAGTAAGAATCTATGTGTGTACACTGCAGCTGCAGGACATTTCAAGTCTGCATGAAGGCCAAGTTCCTAAAAGCTGGTGTCATCAGTTGAGACTGTGTGACCAACACTGGCAACTGGCTTCCTGGACTCTCCCAAATCTGCTGTGAATCAGCCCCCTGGGCTGTTATGCAGCAAGGACAGGAGACTGCAGATCAGTATTTTTAGTTCAATCCACTTATGCTTTCTTGTTTTCTCCCAGAGTGTTGTTGACATGTACACCTTGAAAGCCACCCACCAGATGGGCAAGAGGAGAACTGCAAAGGCTGAGATACTTTAAATAATTATGATGAAGGTGATTTGAGACCTTCAAATCAAAAATGGATGTATTGCTTGTTAAACATGCAGATGAGTGACAATCAAGCAATTTGTACAGGACCTGTTCCTGATGCCTCATGAGCTGGTTTAAGCAGATAAGACTCAAGGCAGAGATGCTGGGACAGCAGAGTCAGATCACAGAAGCTGACTGCCACAGATACAAGCAAGAAGCAGGAGTGTTACATTGCACTCAATTGCCATCTAGGCCAACTAGATGACAGGGCAATTTATACAGTTTATTATTTTATTAAGTTTATCATTGCTTGAGTATAGTGCATGGAGTTTCCTGATCACTGCACATATTAAAAAAAAAAAGGAAAGTAGTCTCTCAAAAGGGGCTTCCATTTACTTCTAAAATGAGCCACATCCAATTTATTCAAAGGAAGCTTTAAATACAGCCCATTGACTACAGAGTAGAGCAGGGAAGGAGGTGTTTCTGGATGCACGACTCATTGCTGGCAAAAATATTTCTAATGAGTAGTTAGTTATGTCCCAAAGTCCTGTCATTTTCAAAAACACATCTACTATGAAAGACAACAAGGTGATTTCACTCAGGAGAAGGTTTTTTTGGTTTGTTTGTTTGTTTATTTTTACTTATAGAGACAGAGAGTCAGATATATGAGTAGATTTTCTCCTCATATCGTAAGTCAACTGTCTTGCCAATTTTTCAGGAAACATCTTGATCTGAACCTGATATCACACATGGCTGCAACTCACAAGTCAAGCACCATTTTGCATAACTAAATAGAGTAGCCTACCACTAATGCTATAACATGATTTATCAAATCTTATTTAATTCTCTTACTGATCCTTGGGCGCTGCTGTATGTGAGAATGGTAATGCAAACTCCTCAGCAATATGCATCCGACTGCATTTTTGTTCCTACCCCAACTGCTTTTGTCCCATGGAGCCCTTATTTTGAGTAACCTCATCGCTGGTTTTATCCGTAATGCTCTTTGATATAACCTTAATCTCCTGCTTCTTGCTAAAAGACCAGAAGGACTTTGGCTATTCTCTCTATACATTGAGGATGAGTAGTGTCTTCTCAGTAACCCAGCTATACCCTCCACAGAATCACAGAACTATGGGAGTTGGAAGGGATCTCTGGAGATCATCTAGTCCAACCCCTGCTAAAGCAGGTTCCCTACAGTAGATTTTACAGGAAAGTGTCCATATGGATCTTGAAAATCTCTTGAGAAGGAGACTCCTCACCCTCTTTGGTCAGCCTGTATCAGTGCTCTGTCATCTCACAGAAGTTCTTACTGTTGTTTGTATGGAACTTCCTGTATGCCAGTTTTTTGCCCGTTGCCTCCTTTTTCTGTTGCTGCATACCACTGAGAAGAACCTGGTCCCCATCCACTTCACTCCCGCTCCTTAGATATTTATAAGCTTTATAAGATTTTAAGTTATGAGATTTCTTCTCCGCCTTCTCTTCTCCAGGTTGGACAGCCCCAGGTCGCTCAGTCTTTCTTTGTAAAAGAGATGCTCCAGGCCCCTCAACACCTTTGTGGCCCTCCGCTGGACTTTTTCTAGAAGATCCCTGACTTTTTTTAATGGAAGATCCCAGAACTGGACACAGTCAGAATAACTTGGAGCAGAATGTGTCCCTACCATTGTAGTTTACAGCAAAGGAAACCTAATTTTAAGCTCTAGATAAGGAACTGAGAGAGGCTCTACAGTTTCTGTCTTTTGGAGATCACCAATCACACTGGGACATGGGACTGGGCACTCTGCTCTGGGTAGCCCTGCTAGGGCAGGTAGGGGGCAGAGAGACCTAGAGATCCTGGCAAACCTCAACCACACTATGAATTGAACCTGCCTTTCCCAGCCAGCTTCCTGAGCAGCAGCAATGCAAATGTCACTTGAGCTCTGCATAGAGAGAGGTAACTAACCAGCTGCCCCTTGCCTAGTCTTCAGGTCCAGGTGCACCTCTTCAAGATGATGTGTTAGCTAAAGCAAGACGTTTTATTTCAAATTTTAAATAATCAGTGAAGGTTAGTCTAACTGTAGGTAACATCATACTTGTCTCCATTTTATCAGCCTTCTCCTATTTCTGCCGGATAGTGCAGCATTTCCCTTTTCTCAGGTACTCTGTGGTGCTCAAGATTTCTGTTCCTGGATAGGATAGTGGACTTCATCTCTACCAATAAATTCAACAGTGTCACATAATGTTCTCAGACACTGAAACTCAATTATTTGTAGAGTCAAACTGCTACAATGGTTCCTGGCATGGTTTGGCTCCAACAACTAACTCTCCTGAACACAGACCAGGCATGGTTTGGGGACAGCATAGACCAAAGGCCAACCCCAGCAGGCAATCTTTTTAAAGCCACTGTCTGGAAAACAAAAATTTAATAATGTGGACACAAGGCACTCTGTGCCAGCTGGCTTCAGAGCTAGAGAGTGGTCAAAGGCATGTTCTGTATAGATGGAGTCTCAGAGTCTTTCTCTGTTTTATGCTTTAAGTTTTATGCTTTTTATCTTGCTGTCATCTTTCCATATCTTTTATTCTCCAGATTACCAAGAGGATACTTTTCTTTTGTCAAGTGAGCAGCTTATCAGCATTATTAACTGATGAGAGTCTCCCACTAATTGGTTTGTTTCCATTACTCTTTGACTTTGACTGCTCAGCTTTGCCCAGTTATACAAGATTGCTTTGTCAAAACATCGCTATGAAACTGTCAAGAACATCTATTTTTGGTTTTGTGCCATTTGTTAGATATCCTATTTCCACCAGCGTTAAGTTTTTTGGCACAAATGATATCCAAGGCACTGAGGTCCCACGTTCCACAGGAACCTTGCAGTCTGCAGGCAATGTAGTTCTCCATATCCAAAATTCATCAGATGTTCAGAGGCAGAACTTTCTCACCAATCATTACATCTCTACCAAGAAAAACAAACTTATGATACTGCTGCCTTGCTTTTCCCAATCCCAAATTTAAAAGGAAGGAGGGCAAACATAGGGATTGCCGTCTGCTTTGTAAGTTTTCCGTAGCTTATGGAAGAAGCGCTCCCATCCTTCACTTGTTTCAGCATATGTCAATATATCAACACCCTATGGTCCAAAGACAAAACTTTTCCTTTCTATGATTTTAATTGAGTTTTCCTCAGAAAATTTGTAGATTTTTTTTGTTTTTGTTTTTCCTTCACTGATGCATATTATGGATTTGGCAGCACTCCATAATTTTGAGCCACAGCAATTCTTTGCAGCATCACTGTGCCCAAGATTTCTGCCCCAGATTCTGCCTGCTGGCAAAGCCAGCATTACCAAAACACCTCTAGTAAGATTAACACTGATTTCTCTTTGACTACTACTCATGTGGATTGTATCTGAAATTTCTGAAATTAACCCTGTGTAGTGGAAATGCTTAAGTCAGGGCTTGAAACAGTGATTGAGCACCTAGCAGAAAGGCAGGGCGAACCCAACAGAGCTCAGGTATATACAGTGCTCCTGAGTTATGGGAAGGGGTTTGACCAGGTTTCATTCCTTCCCAGATCTCATTTAAGAGTTGGCAGTAGAGGTATGGGTATTTACCTGGAGATCCCTGCATACCTGAGGCCTTCTGAATGTAAGCAGCTTTTTTTCCTGTGTTCATTGATGTTGTGTTTGAGATATGACTCACTTGCTGCAGCCTGGGATCTTGCTGTTCTGCTGTCTTGTTTTGCTTTTCATTGTATTATATCCTGTTTTACTCATTTTAAGAAATAGAGAATAAGGATAGTCTTCAGTACATCCAACAGCAACACTTCAGCTCCTTCTCTCTTGTTCATCTTGCTGGGTGAATTAGACTTCTTTACAGACCCCAGTACTTTGTCTGATCCCATAAACGTTCCAGCACATCTCACGTATTCCATGCTCCGTTGTCTTTGAGTTCATCAGATTCAGTTGCTTAGCCACCTCCTGCTCATCCCCTCACCACTCACTGGCTCCATCTATCTCTCTCCATGCAAACCCTTTTCCTCCAGCTGCAGCATCCTCTATTCCAGCCTTCACTGCTGTGGTTGCCTCACCTTGCCATTGCATCTGCCTGACCATCTGTTGAATCATCTGCAATGTAAATAACAGCTAGTGACAAATAATAGCTAAGGACACCCTCCTGTAATAATATGGTGGACTTATGAGATGTCTGCCACTTTACACCATTCTCTTATTTTACTTTCCAGGTCACAACTGTACGATAATATAAAAGGGTTTTCATATTTATGTGGCTTAAAATCCTCAGGCAACTTTGTGTTTGGTCTTTATATTTCTCCTCAAAGAGTTTATTATTCAGTAACCTTTTTTTTTCCTGATATTATACTTTCGTAACAGAAGAGACAATAGGCCCTTATTCTATGTTTCTTCACTGTGTTAAAGATATCACACTAGTTGCAATGGATAACAGGCAATCACATTTTAAATCAACTGTATTTCATTATTTACATTTGGAAAATGCTGATAGTTGCAGAATCCCCTTCAGGGACAGTGATTTCACCACTTCCTTGGTCAGCCTGTTTCAATACTTCACCACTCTTTCAGAGAGTAAATTTTTCCTAACACTCAATCTGAACTTACTCTGGTGTAACATGAAGCCCTTCCCTCTAGTTCTATTACTGCTGCTCAGGAGAAGAGGCTGATTCCTACTACACCACTGTCCTTTCAGGGAGTTCTATAGAGCAATAAGATCTCTCCTGAGCTTCCTCTTCTCCAGACGAAATAATCCCAGTTCCCTCAGCTTCTCCTTACAAGGACTGTGTTCCAGATCCTTCCAAGCTTTGTTGTCCATCTCTGATCATACTCCAGTGCCTCAATGTCTTCCCTGTAGTGAGGGGCCCAAAACTGAACACAGTGATTAAGATGCAGCTTCATTGGCGCTGAGTACAGAAGGGTGATCTCCTCCCTGCTCCTGCTGGCAGCACTATTTCTGATACAAGCCAGGATGCCATTGGCCTTCTTGGCCACGTGGACACAGTGCTGGCTCATGTCCAGCTGGCTTTTGGTCAGGACACCCAGATCTTTTTTCACAGCAAGAAGTGTGAACAGTAGATTTCTCTACACCTCTTTCAGCTCAGCAAAAAATATTTTGGCCTTTTCAGCACAGAAAAACAAATGATTTTTAGTCTAGCTAATAAAAGTGAGAACATGTCTTAATGCATTTGGACAATAACAGGTCTTTATCTTCACTGAGACCTTTAACCTTCCCTTAAATGTGGGCTCAGTTGCCAGAATGCACATGCCATTTTGAATTGAGCCAGCATTTCAGTCAAGCCACTCAGAGCTCCGCTTAAAGGCCAAAAGTGGAGCCGAAGCCTTGAGATAACAACTGGTCTTCTACCTCATATCTTTCTGGCTACATTAGAATGTTGAAAACAAATGGCTCTAAATGTAGCTCTGGAGGTTACTGATGGCACACAGGACTGGCAAAGTAATCTTTGAACTGTTGTAATGATCCTAATGGTGAGTGTAGCCAAGTAGTATTAGAAAAGCTTTGCTTTACACTTTCACTCCTGACTTGCTTCATGGATGTTCACAAAACCACTACATTTGACAAAGTGCTTTTTTTATTCTCCAGCTGCCTTGAACTAACAAGCTGATGACAGATTTTCAGTACAGATGGGATTGTTTGGGGAAAATATGCCTAGTAAGCAGGCTCACTTTTTGAGCAAAGTCACTTCAGTCTATCATACTCGGCTCTCAAGGCATGTGAGCTTCTCCAGCAAGGGGAGCTGCTGGGCTCAATTCTGGGTAAGGATGGAAGCAAGCGTGGGAGCCTTGCTACTTTCTGAGGGAAACTTCCAGCTTTTTTCTTTTCTTTTTCCTTTTTTTTTTTTTTTTTTTTTTTTTGAATTGTTTTGTTCTGTTTTGCTATTGAAGATGGCCTCACACTCAGTGACTGAAGATGCCCATTTCTGCAGATCAGCTGAAACTCAAAAAGGGACAGAAATTATTGGTGTGGACAAAAATTCTGGAGTAAACAGCTTAATAAACAGGTGGCACTGAAGGGGAAAAATATCCCTAATGATGCTCATCCTGCTTTCCTTCCATCTTCCCCTCCGTGCACACAGAGAACATTCAGTAAACTGTCCTTCCCCCCTTTCCCTAAGCTTTCAGACTAGTTTCATGCAACTCAGTATGAGTGTGGACAACACTTGCCTGTTTTTGACAGGAAAAAACATAACAGTAGGTTGGGTTAAAGCTGGTTAAATCCCTCAGGACCTCAGTGGTGTTTTAAAACATATGTGAAGGGGAGGGACTATTTTTCACACGTCCTAAAGAATATAGCTGACATATGGACCATTCAAAGGAAATTTTGTTCAGGCCATTGGCCACGCATGAATGGCCTGGTTTATACAGTGGGGACCCAAACTACGATGGGGATCTTCTCCCAGGAAATGGGTTCTCTGGATAGTGAGCCCTGCCGCTTGTCTCTGCTGCAGTGCAGACCCCGAGCGTGGAATAGCCTAAAGTGGAGCCAAGACACAGTGAAGGAGATAGGGTGGGCTAGTGGGACATGGGCCATGGTGCTGTGCCACTGCTCTCCTCTGGGAGCATCCTTCTGGCTGTGTACGCTGCCCCAGCCAGAGTGGCTGTAGCTGGGTGCCTGTGCAGCATCGCAGGTAGGTTCAGCTTCTCAATCATCTTTCCCATAAATACTGCCAAGACCCTAGAGAAACACTTCATAAATCTTTTTGCTCTCCTGAAAAAAAAACAAAACAAAACAAAACAAAACAAAACCAACAACAAACCACAAGGAAGTTCAGGGAACTAAAACACTAAATCTAATTTCTTGCTTTAAAAATGCTTTACATATATCACCACCAACCAGCATGTAAATTTTAGTCAGCTCCTGGACTAGTCTTTTAAAGAAGCTGAGAAATGGCCCTGTGTCCTCAAAGGACACACCTGTTATCTGAAACAGTTTTTAACCAGCTTGTTAAGCAGCTTTGACAGATCAAAGACCCCGGACAATGGGCACAAACTTTAACAATAGTTTAGCCTTGAGCAAAAGCTTCTGTCAAAGCAAGGCTTGTGCCAGTAGTATTATGGCCTGCAATTGAAAATAAATTTTACTTGAATAAGTACCTCAGTCCGATCAGAGGCACTGCCGCCAGGGAGACAAAAGCAGTTGGGGATAAGTTATTGACTCCACTGACAGCATGAATGAAGTTCATTATGCCAGCCCACTCTTGGTAAATGTGTCAGGTTTTAAACTGAATTAGGTGGCAGGTGCATGGACTGTTTTCCTGCCCCCCTTGAGACAGTAGAGGGCCAGCCATCACCTGATTCTACAGACAAATGTTTAGATTTGGTTTTCATATTGCACAGGCACAGGCGACAGTGTGCTTAAATCACAGGGCTTCCTGAGACCCCTCTCCCCTCCTCTCCCTGTTCCCCCACGCTGGCTCACCCAGGACTGGGGCTTGCTTGCACAGGCAGCTCTCAGGAGTAGGAACGTCCCTAATCTGTGCCCCTTCTGCCTTTCCAAGGGACACTCCTGTGAGCTGGTCCCCTTTGCAGCATCACCTGAGGGTGAAGGATGCAAGACCTGGACTAAGCCCTCCCATGGCTGATGCTGTGTGATATACATGGACTTAATGATACGGAATTCAGGCATCCGGTTCTAGCCTCCAGTTAGGTCTTCTGCTGAAAAACAGCATTGAATGTCTGCAACCCTCTGATGGCAAATATCAATGCACATTAAAAAATGCACAAAAAATAACATGTTTACTAGTGAGTAAAAATGTCACTGGAATTCAAAGTGGTAATTTTCTATGACAAAATGACTCCTCTCCTTTAATACTGAATGACAAGTCTAAGATATATATTTTGTTTGTTTTTTTTTGTCTGCATATTTTGCTCCAAAATACTTTGTTTTATAGTCTGTCAGGGCCTGCAAGGATAGTGCAAGATCAGCTGAACTTCAGATACTTTGGATGCCAGCTCTCATTACTTAATCATGAGACACAGGACTATTAAGACTCTTAAAATGAAAGCCTTGTTTTCTGACCAGGGAGGGAAGAGCTGGCATACGCCTTTGGCTGCATGCCTTATTTACATTAATGAGCAAGTACGATTCCTTCTCCCTGTAAGGGAGCTGAACATCTCTTATCCTGAAACTTCTGTGATCTGCTGCTGCCTGTGTTGATTAACAGTGCTTTTGGATAGCATTTTGGACTCAATTAGGTACTTTTTTGCATGTGGCTGGAGAAACTTAAATGACTTCTTCTTTTTAAGAACATTTCTGTAAGCCTTAAAATGTTTCTTTTTCTTTTCTATCTTTATGTATATATGTACACATATGTATACGTATAACCTATTGAAGGTGCAGTGTTCTCCATTGCCTGCTTAGTGGCATGCAGCCACTGTACAACTCAACTAAAAATAGGTATTCTCTTTTTCCAAGGGTTTAAAAGAGCTGAACAAACAATAATGAGTCCTTGCAAAGTTTTCCTGGAGAGAAGCGTTATTATTGTTCCTCAGAACCCAGAACCAGTCAAGCCAGGAGCAACAAGGCCTGCCCAATCTCGCAAGTTAGGGGCTGATTTACATCCCCCCCAGTGGGTGCTCTAACCATCAGATATTGTTTCACTCCATAACAGGACATTGCTAAAGGCACATTTGGCTCAGCTTGGGCTCACACTTAGTATACCTGTTAATACTAATGCACCAAACTCTTTGTTTTTCTGGTTCAGATACAAATAGACCCAGGAAGTCTTACACATGGAGACCACACGGACACACATGGAGAGGAAATGCTTCTTTCCTCCTTACAAAAATCTGGAAAAATAAAGTAGGCTTATTCTTAAGGGCTATCTAAAGACCGCTGTGTGTCAACACACAAAATCATTTCTCACAGTGGTATCACTTGCTGGATATGTTCCTTCCCTCCAACTACAGCAGATGGTGTTTCATAGTTGGTCACAAATGGCTGTCAGCGAGTGTTTGTCTGCCTGCCAGTAACCTGTAGTTTGGGGACTCCCTCGGAGAGTGTACCAGCACTGACTCTGCTGATAGCAGCATCTGAGAAAATGATCCGTCCTTTCTTGTCAGGCACAAAATTAGCCATCGTGCTTTCAAACCATTGACAAGGGGGTTATGAAGGCAGTAAGGGCTGTGCCAGCCCAGATGATGTTTCTTGAGCTCCGGTTTACGGTAGCTAGCACTGACTGCAGAGAAGCTGCATCTACTGCAGCCATACCGACCTCTGGTGAAAGACAGAGACAAAAGTGCAGATTGCTGCCTGCCTCAGCATTTTGCCTGACATTTCTACCACCAACATTCCCAAGTGCAATTTGCTTGTCTTTGGCCAGCATTGGCTGCAAAAGGAGGTGACCTTTGGTGGTACTGTTCCATGGCTGGAAAAATCCTTCCACTGGCTGAAGGTCCCAGTGCATCACTCAGGTTTGCTTTTGGCCTCTTGTGTGGGGCAGGAGGCAGCCAGCCTGTTGTGTGCCAGGGCTGCTCCTTGCACCAGTAGCAGGGGATGGGAGGAATGGGCCCAATAGGAGACAACAGTAATGCAGACCAAATACTTCTGTCCTGGAGATAGAAAGCCCTATGGGAGCAGCTCACATCAGCAGCCATTGCTTTGCTGGTGCATTCTTGCATTTCAGGCACATGCAGCTACAGTCCTAATGATTTATTTCAATAAAAAGCTTAAGGATGAATCCATGCATCAAAGCCAAAGCTCTCCCCAGCAGCCATCTCTAGCTCTTCTGCTTGTAGAGTGATTTCTGTTTAAAGCCCCTAGAAGAACCTGGGCTGGTGCCTCAGCTGGCTTCCCTTTACACCTGGGCATATTAACTTCCTGCTGTGTTACTTCTCTGGCAGAGCAGATGTGGCCAGGGCTTTTCTCTTGGACCATTCAGCTGCACATTACTCAGGACTAGGGAAAATTAGATGGTATTGATGCCAGTTATTACAGATAATAATTTTGCGTTGGTTCAGTATCTCATCTCATGAACATTTCAGATGTGGCTCACAGACCTTGTGCTCGTGACTGTGTGGTCCAAGTGCAGAAGGAATATCCCCCTGGACTTTAGGACAGACTACTTCTAGTCTATTTTCAGCAGGAGTTAAAGTCAGCCAACAAAGACTTTAGAGATTTTTTTTCCAAGAAAACAGACTGAGGCAAAATAAGGCTATCTGCCTGAGAATGCAGTGAGATTTTAAGTCAGGAACACAGTGAGAATTGTATAAATGCCTGCCTCACTTCTGGTCAGAGTAAGTACAAAAGGAGAATGATTATTAGGCTGAGCCTGATCCTCAGGAGGTGCCTTGTGCGCTGGATTGCATCCAGCAGTGCATTCAAGCATGCAGTCTGTATAGGACAACACAAATGTCTAAAGTTAAGCATATGTATAAATATTCTCACCACATTTTGTCTGGGAAGCTTTCCAGAATCTGGCTAGGAATGGTGGAATGCTTTCTTCCATGGGTACACCTAAACCAAGCATAGCTTCTTTGGCTACTGTCCTTTACTAGGTAATTCAGACCTCTATTTGGTTTGCATAGGCACATTATTATGCAGGTGTTTGTGCTGCTCATACAAATGTGATGTTCATATCACTGACCACTTAGAGATAGACTACCAATAACTTAATGATGGATACATCTAGTATCTGCAGTTTCATTTTTAAGAACCAATGTGGAAGGCATTACACAACATGTGGAGCAGTCATTTCTCAGACAGCCTTGCTTTAGGCAAAAATAAAGGCTGTTTAATTTTTCCAGAGCTCAGCATCTGCAGAGATGCAGAGACATTTTCCTTTGGGAAAGTCCATGGCATCAGAACTTGCACTGTGCATATTCACTAATGTTTCCTGTTTTCTAGTAGTACAACAAGGGAGGATGAATGAAACTCTGAATCAGTATCATCGTCCTCGTGTTCCCTTGCTGACTTGGTTGAAACTGCCGTTGTACAGAGAGATAACACAGTGCTGTACACCTCAGTGGCCTGCCTGTGGTCTGCCAGACAAGCATTCCTAAATCAAATCTTACTTAAATACTGAACCACTTTAGGGAAGAGTGGTACATTGTGTGGCTCATTCCTCGGGACATCTAGAGTAACATCTGCCTTGGCCAAGAGAGTTGGTTTCTCTAGCTGAATGGAAGGCATTTTTGGATGTCACTGTTGTGACCAAGCAAACTGCCTTGTACCAGGAAGATGACATGACTGCTGAGGCAGTCTGTAATATTCCTATGCAGTATGGGGAACTTTGCTGCCACACACAGTGAATCATGCACTAGTCCAGGACTCTGAAGGCAGGGATGGATCTGTGGGCTTACACGCATCAGGAAGTCCAGTAGCACCGCATCTGAGCATCTGGCTCATATTGGGCATCTGAGCATTTGAGCATCTGCCTCAAATTGGCAGGGGAGAATGCACAGGCTGAGCAAAAGTGAGGCTCTCGTGGATGTGGTCAGGGCAAGCAGATGAGGGAGTTGCTTAAGTTACTTGGAGAATGCTGTAGCACATTTCCTTCTTTCTCTCTTTCTCTCTCTCTTTCCTTCTCCCTTTCTCCCTTTCTTTTTCTTCCTTTCTTTCTGTTTTCTTTTTCTTTTTTTTTTTTAATGGGAATTTCATTAGCTTTTTGATAAAGTTGTCAAGGAAAAATACTGGTACTCTGCCATATGGAAGCATTTATTCACTACCAAGTATGTAAATTAGATTACATCCTCAATGGCAGCTGTGTTAATTAGCATATCTTGGTCTCCTGCTTGCTAGAATTGTAACCAAAGTTTGTCTGTTGCTTTTTGTCTTCCCCAAGCCACTATCAGGGCCTTCACAAAACCATTTAATTCAACTAGATGTGCCTCAAATCCCTGCAAGAGTCCCTCTGAGGACTAGAAATTCCTCACAGCATTTGGCCTCTGCCAGGGTTTCTCTGGCTAAAGAATGCAGTGAGGCCAAGGAGATTAGCAGGAACCCCTTTGGGGATGGGGGAGATCTGTTTCATGACATGGCTTTAAATGTTGGCTGGACTTACTCTGAGGCTTAGAAGCTCTGCAAGAGTCCTCAGGCTAATTAGGTGAACTTGCCAAGGCCTGTCAGACACTTGGTGATTGGCATTGGATCCTTCAGACTTTTGGCAAAGTGTTGGAGACAGCGACATGCCACTGAAAAGCTCTGGCTGTGCTAAGTAACCACGAGCACATGCCCCTGGAGTTGCCACCATTCCTTGGAACTAGCGAAAACAACAGAGGCACTTGTGCGCTCACAGTAAGTCGTCTGACACACACATACACACAGTAGATAACAACTGGTCAAAACAGACTGATTTTTTCCAACTTTGTTGTCTCAGATTTTTGTTTCGGATTATCTATGTTGGTTAAAAGTGCTTCTTGCACTCTAACCCGATACACTTGGAAAATTTTAGGAAGCAAATATGGTATGTCAAATATCCTGAAAATCTGTGAAGTTTGAGACTTTACAGCATAAAAGAGTGATCATTTACCTCTTGACCATTACATAACATGTTGTTGACTGTATAACAGTCAGAGCCCAAAGATATTTCTGAGATAGCAGCTTTCCCATAGTGTCATATCTTCATTAAAAAAAAAAAAAGATCTTATTATAGCCAAAATAAAATTAGAAGAGCCTGAAGGATGTGGTTGATAGTAACATCAGTTCTTCTAAAGAATGGCACTTTGCAGAGGAGGCATAAAAAATGCCAACTGTTTGTCATCTTTTGTCACAACACTATTAAAAAAAGGCAGACGCTGATGTTATTGCAGCTGAATTTTAACCAAATCCCACACTCTCAGCCATGTTTGGTCTTGTATACAGCAGGCAAAACCTGATAATTTTGTTTCTAGCATTAGATCTAAGGAATGTATTCCATCATGCACAGATGAATTATCCACCACTTTTGTAGGATGTTGGTCCATGATGCTCAGAGACTTGAATTTGATGCCTCTTCCTTCAGTGCAATATGATGCGTATGTCCAGTCCTGTGATGTTATTGAACAAATATTCTCTTCTCCACAGCATTATTACCTTGCCTTTATTGCACCTACTGAATCAAGAGTAGCAACAGAGGAAAAACTTGAATGAAGTTTAGGAGAAGATTTCTGTGGTAGATAAACCACACTCAACAAACACATTGCCCAGAACAGAGTTAAAGGGCAACAAGAAAGAAAAGTGATCCTTTCCTTTGCAGTCTCCACCCTGACAGTATGACTTGTATTCAGATGTCAGCAATGTGCTATCCAGAGTTTGTGTTTTACAGTCATTTCCTGAATATACACAGTATTATTACCCAAGTATCTGATTGTCATAAAATTCTAGTGCTTTCAATTAATTTTAAAATGTGTTTCAGGGATTGTTTGGCATGTTTTGTATTCTCATAGGAAAATTTTGTTTCATGTCCCAAATTTAAGTGATTATTCTGAAGAACTTGGGTTGGGAAGGGAGGATTGCACTTTTCTAAATAAATACCTGCAGAAGTGAAACTTCCTTTGTTACATAGCACAGTGCAACACATTTAGTTTTTTTCTTATTTGACAATAATGTTAACATTACGATAATTCAGGGCTTTTAGTGTAATACAGCTTCAGACTACTCCTTCTGCTGTGTGCATGATTGCTCATTAATTGGCCATGCCATTGATGCCTACATGTTTTAGTATCTGCAGCTTTTCCAGTTCAGGATGTTCTTGATTCACTTACCAAAATAAACAGCAAACATTTTAGTCAGATACTTGAGCACAAAGCTCAAAACAAAACGATACTAAAACGAGGTAATGACACTCAGCTTCAGTAGTCCAAAGTTTCACTTGTTGTAATGATGGGTTGTGAGGCTGTGAGAGGGAGATGCGTTCCCCTTGCTACAGGATCCATCCAAGGACATACATTTGTATGACACTGACACCAGAAGTTGTGACCCACAATTGGAGTACTTTGGTGCTACTCTAAAATTACTACTATTGTGAATTGATGATGGCATAGATGATTATTGTGCTCGTGTTAATTCTTTAGGAAAATGAAAATCTTTAATCAGGTATATGCACAGAAATGATCATAGTTAAGGGAATGAAACATCCATTTTCTTAACCTAAAACTTCTTACTTTTCAAGCTTCTTTGCCTAGCAATGTAAGAACACGTATTTTCTTTCTCTTTGTGAGTATACTTTTGCTTTCTTTCTTTTTGATGCCTGGGTTCCTAGAGAACCTCTGCCCAGACACTCTTCTCTAATCAGTTGTAATTTTTGAGCTGACTGGTAAAACCAAGAGTGAAAATACACTTTCTCATACTTACTACCACTTTTAATTAATGCTCTGTCTATACAGAATGACTCATTAGATTGGTATTAAAATTATGTAAATGCCAGTGTGGGTAAGTCTTGATACTTAATGGCCACAGAACAAGAGTTAATGAAATATTAATTAAAAGGTTAACTATGACTCCTTCATCACATCATTTCTTCACTTTCTGCCTAGGGTGCATTTATATGCTTAGCTAAGTACTTGCTCAATGTCACTGCAGTTCAGGACAGCACTTACGTTGGCATTTCAAGTGTATACTGAAGTACTCTTTGAAATACAGATACGTTCTCAAATTGAGTATATAATTTATATTTCGTGCCATCTTTTTCTTATTTGAGTTATTGCTCAAAAAATATTTCTTTAAAGATAAGTAGAAATGGTAATATAAGGAAGGAAGGAGGGAGGGAAGGAGGGAGATTACTGTGAGCCATTTTCTTTTCCAAATAACAACAAAAAAAAGTCTCATTTTATAAACACCAAAAACCAGATGTTCTTTGCTGGTTTTAAGTACCCTGAGTTGTATCTGTTCACTGAAGTTTAATGCTGAGAAGAGCAATCAAGTAATTCACAAGGACAGATCTTGGTGTTAATTTTTTGCATTAACCATAAAACTGTTCTCTTGAAAATAACAGTTTGTATGGTGGTGGGAATCAGTAAAGCAAAAGACATTTTGCAAAACATTTAGAAGAGATTTTCACCTATAAACCACTCGCACAGAGGCAGCTGGGGATTCCTAAAATAAACTTGTTTGAATTATACTACTAAATGAAATTCAATTAAATATAGTGGCACATTGATTTTCCAATCTATGCTGTTTTACAAATTTTCACATTGCAATCTACCATTTAAAATTTATTGCTATCTTTCTTCTTCAAAATGTCAATGCCAGTTAATTGAGCCTTGGGCGTTCTGGGCAGTGTAACAACAGCACTGTTCGCCTACCTGCAATTTGTCTAACAGGGTTCATAGCACAAGAACAGCCAGATCAGAGGTTGCAAAAGTTTTCTGTACATGTTACAGTGAGAAAACCAGATGAAGTTTCACTGATTGTTGAGTCAATCACCTAACTTCTTTGCTCTTTCTATGTGTGCAATATGAGTAACACAGGAAAATGAATCCAGAGATAACAGACTTACTGAAATAAGTCCAAGATGCATCCTAAATTTCCTGTAAAATAGAGATATAGAACATTGCAATTCTGTTGAAAAAGATTAAAAGTCAAAATTCTCCACACTAAAATACCCAAGAACTTTTTGATGGTTGGAGCAGGAGTTTTTTGCTGATTAGGTGCAAAAGTGTTTTTGTGATTTGCCTGAGCCAAAAAAGGATTTCAGGTAAAAGTTGTCACAGCAAAATTGTGAAAGCATTATTTTCTCAGAAGTGCATTCAGTAGTAACTTAACAGAAGCTGCAACAGAAGCCAGCCATAACAGAATCTCAAGTTCAGATGATGATGATGATGATGATGATTTTCTGGAAATGATTTCTTACAACATTCACGCAAATACACAAGTCTCTAGATCTGTGTAGTCAGGCATGTTCATCAAATTCTGAGGTGAAACAACCCACCCATTGAGACAAGGCAGTACTTCTTCATCCATAGCCATGGGCTGGTCTCCACCCAGGGCTATCAGCTTCTCACCGAGGATGTGCCAGCGGTGCCTCCAGCAAAACCTCAGAAGGGACTTCGAGATGGATCTTTGTGGTTGACATCTTTCTGAATGAATCTTTAAACCTTTTAATGTGGGCTGTGTTCTCTGAAGGGACCAGGACTTCTTGGACTTCACAGTGTTTGGATCCCTCTGAATGAAGCTCCTTCTCCACAATTACAAGCCCTCTTCCACAATGCTGTGTGATTTCAGATACTTATGCTTCTCCCTGCGAAAAGAAGAGTCGCATGGTAGGTCGTTGTGCACAGCAGCATGCCAATGCAGGACACACGTCACATCTTGCTGGAAATGACTGGATGCAGCTTCTTAGATTAAAAAACAAAACAAAACAAAACAAAAAAACCTGAGACCTTGTAAGGGTTCCCAGGAGGAACAGCCAGCAAGAGCTGCCTCCTCCTTGTTTCCCTTCGCCGCAGCAGCCTTCTGCTCAAGGGAGGAAGTGTGGTTTTTGTTGGCCACGAAGAAGCATCTCTCCCAGCAAAGATTTTGGTGAGCAGCCCGTCTGTGGGCAGAGCGTGCCGTGGGAGATTGCGGCGGGCTGATATGAGAGATGATATCACAGATTAGTTAACCGTATGGGCTGAGTCCCGGGGGAGGTGTGTGAAATGAATCAGATTAAACAAAATTGATAATGTGAATACTTAATCAAACAGACAAAGGTAGTCTGCACAGCTAATTAGGGGCAAATAGAGCGTCCCTCTTGTACCTCATTTAACTGACAAATTGTGCAGACAGTTTTAATGGGAGTCTGTTTAGCAAAGAGAAGGCTGTACAGTTGACAGCTTGGCAAAATGTGGTTTCTGTAACACCACATGATGCTTATGGAAATTAGCCTGGTGCAGCTGAGCTCTGAGTAGGTGAGAGCTGCCCAAACTCTAGTGAAATGGTGAAATGGACCTTTCACAGGCCTCTGCCCCTGGCTTCTTAAAGGGACCAAAACATTTTTCTGGTAGTTGAAAAGGAACACTTTTGAACTAATGTAAAGGATTGTTATGGTAACTGAAAGGGTCATTCTTGTAGCTAAGAAGGCACATAAAAAAAATCAGACTCATCACCCTAGCTTATTACAGTTTTCTGCGTGGATTCTTTCTAAAAACAAAGTCACTTTCACAGCCTCCTGGGAAGTAGGTAAATATGAGTTACTGACAGTGTCTTACATACGAAGAAACCTACCAGGGCTAAGCTAAGGATGGAGGATTGAGCCCAACCCAATGCCTCCCATCTTCTAATCCAGGAGGGTCTCTTCTGCTCTACAGAGCAGCACTTTAAATACAGTAGGTCTCCAGTTTCATAAGCCCTGAATGACAAAGCTGTCAAGCTTTTCTAATTTCTGGAAGAGTCTGCCTCCTGTCCTTCTCTAAAATGATCATATCCCTTCGTCCTCTCATGTGTCCTAAGGGCCCAAATGGCTAGCTCTCTTCCAGAGGAAGATGAGGGTGTTTGGCTGTGTTGCTGAGTCTGATGACAGACTCTATAAACACAAATTGGAGAGTGGATCCTTCAGAGAGTGAGAGAAGCGATCAATGTGACAGTCAGTCAGTGTACTTCACCACAACTTACATTAGAAGTTGCTGTTTTAATTACTGATTTAGGAAAGCAAAGTTCCAGCAAGACAAGAGCCTTGCCGATAAGAGGAGCATTGCTAACACATCTTCACTTTATGAGAATGTATTTAGGTTTCTTCTCTGGTTTTGAATATACATTGCTTCTGTTCTGCATCTGCAGATCTGCATCTGAATCTACATCTGTGCATAGATTGGCATTTCTAGCTCAGAAAATGAGAGAGTCTTGCAAGAGGTTCAGTAAGAAAATTCCTTTGTATTGCTTCAGCCCCAAGACTACTCTACTCTGCTCTGAAAATGTCATCAGGAGCAGTAAGAGGAAATCTGGTATCTCTATCAGACCAATTGAGGACAGCCCAGGTTTTACTGGGAGTCATTGTCAGGGACATAACATCCTCTATCAGAAGCCAGTGAGGTCTGTTATAGGCAAAATTGTATTTAATAATATGAGAAGTTCTAATAGAAGTTCACCACACTGGGCAGCATTGATGCAGTATTTTAAATCTCCAAAAGTAATGACATCTCTCTTTTAGTTTCACCAGCAACTAACATCACAAGAGTTTGGTGAATGTGTGTGAGCTTATCCATAGGTGTGCACACATTCTACATTCACTCAAACAAGGTATAAATTTTGATCATAAAGTCATTGTACTTACTGAGTTAGAAGTCTCAGGCAGCGATCCAAATGCTGACTTTCCACATGATGTTGTCCATTTCACTTCTGTACCTCACATTTACAGAACAAAATCATCACTTCTGTCTCAGAGTATTTTGAATGAAATGTCATGCATGTAATGAATCTTGGTAGTGAAGCATAGGATCTGGTATGGGTGAAATTCTTAGCTAATGAAAACCGAGTAACATACTCAACATTGGTTGATGAAAGTGTCCAGGAAGAAAGTGTAAAGCTCTGAGAATTTGTGCCTTCTGTTTTTGAGATTCGTTTGATAAACATGATAGCTTCCTTCCCTTCCACCTCAGTGGTTCTTATCACCTCAGCACTGCAAGAACTCCAGTAGAAAAAAATGTGAGTGCCATCATCTTCACAGTAGCTTGGAGTGTCACATTTGACATCTGACCTATGCTTAAATATCATCCACTGTTGAAAGGCATGAGTTTACGAGGGAACATAAAGACGGTAAACATATGCCCTGAACTGAAGATTTCAGGAATGAAGTGCATTAGAGGTGTTATAAAGTAGCACAGACAATGCACTGCTTGTAGCTAATGTTTTGGATGAATTCTCTTATGGAATTCTCCTTGTGGAGCTCTGTCCTTGCAGTATGGAATTTATAGAGATACTAATTAAAAGGTAGGATGGAATGGATATTATTTAATAAAGTCAATATTACATGCCATTTAAAAAGCATAAAATCTGATCCTTGTATAGATGCAGATTATTTTGGTCCTCTTGTGTTAATTTTTATCTTTCATATATTCTTGAGGTACTGTCATAATATGAAAAACTATTCATTGAGTAGATTCATGGTTGAGGTGGAAGTCTTAGTAAACCTAGTCCTAACAGCAATTCCCATCCTGCCCTTAGTGAGGTACTGATCTTAACCTACCTTCACTGTTATGAAATGAGGATATTCAAGATTTCCTATAGTCATGGAAGTGTTTGAGAGGTGAGTTAACATCTGTAGAAAGGAGGGGATGAATGGAAGAATGAGCAAGCAAAGGAAAGCAAAACGGAAGAGAAAGACACAGAAAAAACTATGGGGAAGCTGAATCACAGAATCATAGAATAATTAAGATTGGAAAAGACCATTAAGATCACCTAGTCCAATCACCACCCCATCCCTAGTATGCCACTAACCATGTCCCTCAGACATCTACACATTTCTTGAACTCTTCCAGGGGCAGCGACTTCACCACCTCCCTGGGCAGCCTGTTCCAGTGCCTCACCACTCTTTCTGAGAAGAAAGTTTTCCTAATATCTGACCTGAATCTCCCCTGATGCAACTTCAGGCACCTGTTGTCCTATTGCGTTACCTGGGAAAGGTCTGAAGGCCTCGAATTCCTTTCCCACACATTTGAGGAGCGGCCATCCTGTCAGATGGACAGAGTGCAGCTTTCATGGTGGCTGACACACAGCTGAAAAAGCACTTAGGAAACTGGAGAGTATTTTTTTTAACCTCTTCCCCATCTTATAAAAGTTCAGGTAAATCCCACCAGCTCCCTCATGAAATGCTTGCATGAGCAAAAGTTTTTCCAGAGCATTTAATGAGTCTCGTGTAATTGAAATAGGAGGGGTTTTGAGCCTGCTTCAATAGAGCGGTTTGAGTTAATTGATAAACCTTATCTTTTTATTGCTGGTGCTACCCTTCTGTCTGAAAAGCTGGGAGATTTCCTTATGGGATTTGAGCAAATATTGGAAATTGCAGTGGCAAATTAGCAGGGCCCACAAACCAGAAGTGACAGCTCAAGGAGGCTGGTGGAGGGAGTGGAGCAATCCCTTTCCAGTAGCAATTGGCCAGACTTATCATATGGACTAATCACAACAGAGCTGGTGAAATAATGGGCACCAGATGTTAATGCTTTGTAGATGCTGGCTCTCTGGAGAGCTGCTCCACTCCATGTGCTCCCCAGGAGTAGGAGTGTAGCTCTCATCTATTAGCAGGACAGGGAGCTGCTGCACAGGACCTCTTCCATGTGTCTAAATGGCGACATGGTTCCTTGTCCCAACTTAAGAAATTCGCATTCATGAGGATCATTTCCATGGTTTGTAAGCATCAGATTCATGGTACTTAGTTTTGTTGTGGGAGATCTTCATGAGTGAGTGAGTGAAAACTAGTCACACAGTAGACCAAATCACTAATGTTTGCCTCCACAGAGATCTTTAGTAGGGATGCTTCCTTGCAAAGTGATGAATACACTCATGCAGGCCTCCGCAGCACAGCAGGAATGGGGAAACAGGCTGGGAATGTTCTTCCCCCAGGAGCTCTACAGACAAAGATCTAAACTGCTCCCCAGAGTACAGGAGCTGCAAATCCAGACAGGGAGTGAAGTAGACTCCTCTCTTGCTTTTACACGCTGTGCTTTTACACGCTGTGCTTCCACACAAGGTCTATCCTCCATCTAGCCTTATAGGATAAGTTTACATCTCACTAATTATTTGCACTAAGCTTGCTTGACAAGACAGAGATTAGCTAAGCCTATGCTAAAAATGCTGCCATCAGTGCCACTGCCAGCTGCAGTCTATTGTGCTGTGCACAGCACAGAGACTGCTTGGGTTGTGTGCAGGGGACATATCCAGGCTGGGTGATAAGTCAGGTGGGTGGCCAGCAGTTAGGGCCTGCTGCATACAGGTGCTACCTGCTACCTAAATAGTGATGCGACTTCTAGCAGACCCAGCTCTGCTCTCTCCTTTTCCTCAGGTAATCTGGTGCTGACCAGGCGCGTTTTCTGTCTGATAGTGGGAATCTGTCTCTTCTGCATTGTCTGTCCATCTGCCAGCACAGGATTTTGCAGGGTTTTCCATGAGCAAAGACACGTCTCTGTAGAGAAAGCATAATGCAGATGGCCTTATTGGATCCTGAGCAAATAACAGAAGTGGTTTCCTGCAGTTTTGCAATCTCCTTTTCAGCCAAAACCCCAGACAAGTCCCAAACACCATGCCATAAATGAGAAGCACTAGCAGTGCTGTTTCTGTTTCCCAATGTTCTGGACTCAGAATAAGGGTGCTCTGACAAGGAAGACCTATAATAGGGAAAGAAGGATAGGAAGGAAGACCTAGACCTATAAGCCTAGAGTTATAAGAATCATAAGAACAATTTTAGGTATCTTTAATAGAAATACGTACTTTGTAATGCAATAGACAACTTATTGACCATCTGTGTGCTCAGCTCAGTAGGATGACAAGCAAGAGGGTAAGAGGGGCTGCAACTGTTCTGGACTTTTTGGGTACCACAAAGGCACCTGGGTTGTGGTAAACACCAAGTGCTTGCACTCTGAGTGTGAAGAGGACTTCAGTTTAGTTTGTAAGAAAGCCAAGCACTGGAAACCATGTTACATTTTAAATCCCAGGCACTAGGCTGCAAAAGGGGATGGCAGTCTACAAAAAAGCCATGGTTCTGAAAGGAACAAAATTACTTGGCATGTGACTGCTCCTTCACAGCTGGGAAGGAGCTAACATCTCACAGAAGTCTGGTATTACCAGATTTGTTACGGTGCTCTTATGACCAAATGAATTTGGTTCCATAGCTCACTGTTCCTGGATAATGTGCCATTTTCTACCAGAAGCTACACTAATATCTTTTCTTTTTCTCTCTTTTTTTTCCCCCCAATAAGAACTCAATGTTATGCAGTACAAACCTTTCAGAGGAAGTCTTTAAGTTTCTTAGCAATTTGTCTGTGTATTCATTAGCTTAGAAAAGCTGGATTGGTGGGGACAGAAGTGACAGTTCCATTTAAATGCCAAATGCCTCTTCTTAACTTCAATCTGCATCTAAAACAACAACAAAAAAGCCCTGCAAGACACAGGCATTCTTTGCAATCATTGACACCATTTCTGCAGCCCCCAAGAGTTGTAGTTTTTCCTTGTGACATTTGAGATCAAATGATCAATCACCAAACACATCCCCTAAATCTGGATTAGCAATCAATTGCCATTCTCAGGCATGTGCCAGGGACATCTTCCCCTCCCCTCTATAGGATGCATTTCAACTTGGATCCGCACCTTTGCCTTTGCAATAGGGACCACCAGCTTGACAAGGGCTGCTGTTTGCCAACAGGAGTGCCTGAGCAAGAGAGAGGGGAGAAGTGCAAGAGAGAGGGGAGAAGGGAGAAAGTCAGAGGGCTTCTGTCAGCTCCTGATAGTGGCAAGTCCCTCTCTTTTTTATGTCACCTGAAAAGCTACTTTTCAAGACTTGGCAGAGCCATTACCAATTCTATGGCTGCATCTCCCTGCATTTTCAGCCATCTGTCTTTACTCCTTCCTTTCTGAAGTCAGAAAAGAAAATTATTTTCACATTAGCAACTCATTAAATGACTCAAATTTGTAGCACAATCACTGTTGGAGCCAAACCCATTGTTTTTACACTTCCAAATACCTACTTGGAGGCATTGTTAGAGGAGTGGGGGCTGGCGTGCAAGACCTTCTGTCATGCACATGGGCAAGTGGGTAGGGTGGAGCCCTGTCACCCTCATCCATCATTTTCCATCAATGTCACCACCGCCTGCAGAGACATTACCCCCAGTCACTCACTCACTTGGTCATTTATTTATGTCCATCAACATGAGAAGGGTGAGAGGACATGAGTGCTCAGGATCAGAGCTGGTAAGGTTTTTAAAGGTTATTTAGGACAGTTGAGATTCTGAGGAGCACCTGATGACTTAGGGAAGTGTGCTTTGAGTGTAGATTCTCAGTACAAAGCCCCTTCAGATCAGATACAGTGCAGACGCTCACTGTGCAAATGCCTGAGGCTGCTGCTGATTAATCTGTGCAAAAACGCAGAAAAGCAGTTTCAGCACTGATCAGCCACACTTGCTTTTCTTCAGCTGGCTCTGAGCTCAGAAACGCGTGGGTTTCTGCTGAAGATTCAGCTCAAACTCATCTCAAGCTCTTCTTCAGAACTCCTCAAACAACATTTACAACTTCAGTCTCTGAGCTGGCCACAGGGGAGTGAGCAGTGGGCATGGCCCCCCCCAGGCCCATAGCTCAGGATGTGTGGTGGATGTGGTACCCCCTGTGCAACTCCTCCTGTCCCACTGTGGCACTGGGGAAATGCAGATGAATTTTAGGGGCCAAGCACATTTCCTGTGTTACGTACAACATGCCTTCTGGGAATCGAGGATATTAATCGATTCTAAACATACTGTTCCTTGCCTTTAAAAATCAGGTCTTCTTGCACATTGTCAAAGCCTCCCTGAGTCCTCCTGTCCCCTGAGTTGATCACTGTGAAATGAGGCCATGTCACAGCATAACTTACTAGGGGTGTTTCCGTGTGTTTGAATTTGCACAGAAGAGGTTTTATCGTGGGGACTGTGTTTGACAGGCTCGTCCTCCCCCGGGCTGGTTCACATTTAGCGAGGAGCGGCTGACAAAGCTCCTGGGCTGTGGAGATCCACAAGGTGCTTGCAGCTGGCACAGATACCTCATTAAAAATTCATTTTTTCTTGTCATAATAACAAAGTGTGGAGCAGCGGTGGCAACATACTTTCGTATGGGAAAGCACACAAAGGGGGACAGCTGAAAGAAGCTGTGCTTTTCTCCTGTATTTCCAGCCCAACAGAATCATCTTCAAAGGGAGCAGCCTTGCCCGTCCGTGGTCTCCTTGCCTGCACCGCCTGAATGGCGCTGGATGCACCCACAGCCGCCAGCCCAGCGAACTGCTGGAAGCCATTCAGGGGCCACACTCTTTAACACATCATTTTGTTTTCCTTCTCTGCTCATCAGAAGGGATAGGCAAATGAAAACAGCAACCCAGACTCGCATGTGACAGCTTCCCTGCCGGGGTTACTAAGGCCTTGTTTCCGGGCCAGTGGAGCCCAGCCTCTTTATTTTGGAGGGGGGGAATAAAGGCGCTGAATGTGCACAGCAATTCCAGACCAGGTCTGCTTGCTTCTGCAGCAAAAGTGAAGAAGTAGATTTATAAAGACAGAAGTTGGAGAAGGGCAGCATTTGTTTTGCAGCTGTAACTGCTCAGAAAACGCTCCAATGAATGTGAGTGCAGTAGTCACACAGTGTTGAGAGCTCCTTCTCATGAGACATGTGCAAGTGCCTTCATACACATTGTCAGAGCTAGTGAAGGAGGTGGTTGGATTTCTGAAAATCATGAGTTCACCTTGAAAATGTGGAGTAGAACCTCGGCAAACAATGTATTTCAGTCTTGGGCCTATTTTTCTCCCCATTTTTTTTCTTGTCCATATCCCCTGCATTTATGCTTTTCTCCTTGTGGAAACATGTAGATTAGAAAAAATGAGGAGGATGGAAGGGAGAGAGAGACAGAAGGTAAACAAGCATTATGGGAATAGAAAGGTCTGAGAGCCAAGAACAAAATCGTCAGACTACGTGTTAACAGCTCAGAAACTTTCCTCTCACAATCAGACCAAAACTCTATGCACTAATTTCCACTTTCAGTTATGGTTGTTTTTAGTTTCTATTCCCTTAAAAAAAAAAAAGGGGGGGAGGGATGGGAGTAGGTTGGGGGAGAAAAAAATAATAATGATACAAAAATTTGGTCCAATCTGTGTCACATATTAAAAATTGGCACCTTGCAGTTGTGCCACTCCTCAGTAACATGGCATCAAAACCTTTGTCAGAAGTGCAGCAGATGAACATGTTTTAGTTATTCTGCCTGGAAGAGGAGCTGCCAAGGAAGAATACCAGGCAGATGACCTCTGCAAATGCAGTACTCACAGTTTTCTGTCAGAGAAGTCAGTATTCCAGCATCACTGCACATGCAGCCCAGGGGTACAAGCACCAGAAATTCTTGGTGGTGGGAGCATGAAGAGGACTACAGAACATGAGACAAAGACCATCAGGCAAAACTAGTGCTTTTCGGTAACACTGTAATCCATGCAAGAATAAGGTACAAATGCCTTTTCTATTCAAGAAACCAACTGCCAGATTAAACTATGGACCAGTTTTGCTACATACATTGTCAATAAAGTTATGTTCAGCAAATGCTATTTCTCTGTAGCTTGGATAAATGTCCAGAAGTGCCCAAAGGTACTAAGTCTAAATTTAAGCATTCTGAGAACCATTATCTAGCTCTCCAGAGAGCTCTGGCCCTCTCTACTACCCATATGGATAGGCACTAAGATAACTATCTTAACTTCAGGCTATCTCAAATTTAGTTAGCCTCGTCCATCCTTCAAAGTCATGTTTCAGAAGTAATTTAGTCAAGGGTATCTAGCATCCTTTTAAAAATAATCATTTCTGACACAACTGGCAATCATCTAGCACAGAGGGATCTGGGATATTCTCAAGTGAGTGGTTGGGGAGGTAGGGGTGAAAATACTGGGTGTACATGATGGTGAAATGTCTGCCCACAGAATATACACCTCCAAGGCTCACCTATTCTGTGTGGTTGAGGGAGATCTCAGGGCAGGAATGAGTGGCTGCCTGGGGATATCTTTTTTTTCCATCTGCAACAAGGAGGTAGACCAGATGAGAGGGAACAAGGCCAATCTGGTTAACTCTAGGTGGAATCATTTATCTGACACATTGAACATCTGGGTGGTTTCTATGACTCCCCAGATTGAAACTGAACTCTGCATTTTTTTTATGTGCAGCAGGCATAGAATATACTCATATGAAGGCTTCAGATAGTATTATTCTAAATAACATGAACCACTGTGTTTTCTGGCTCCAAGTTACAGAAGCACAGCACAGCTCATGCCCATTTAACTAAACTCTTTTCTTCCCAAACATATATGACCTCATTCATAACACCTTCTTGGGACAATGCCCACTTCATAGTCTCCCCTAAACTAAGGTACTGCCAAGGAAAGAACTACTTGACTCAATCAGAGCCTAGCTGATAAGTGTTCTAGCAACTGACCAGTGGGGTGACTGTGGGATGGTGCCTAAGTCTATCCACACTCTTAATCACCAGCTGCTAGTTTAGACATGAACACAGTTTCATATCACAAAGACATACAGAAATAAAGTGTACCTGAGGAGGCATGACTGGATAAAACCAGATGGATGATGAAGAGAAATCTTTATTCAAGTAAATAAATGTATTGGATGAACCCCTGCATTCAAGAAGACTTCTTACATAGATTGTTGGGCTAATGTGCCAAACATTAGGAGATGGTAAATCATTCATATAAGCTAAAATGAAAGTGAGTTCAGGATTAATATTGGGAATCACAGATTTAGTACATAACAAACTTGTCATGAAGGGGTTAGAGTGATCATGAAAATTCCTTTGTCAGACTGTCAGTAGCACAGTGGTGGAGCTGGGGCATGGACTATAATGGGCTATAATACAGGCATGAGACCACTTGTTTGAAATGGGAAAAATCTATTGTGAGTAGAGATTTAAATCTCTGTTGGTTCTAGCTCCTGGCAGAATAATGCTCAGTGTGGGGCTGGATGCTTGAGAGGGATGCCCACTTTCTCCAGGCAAGAGCCAGCAATGGTGTCCTGCTAGGAATACGGGAAACCTCACAAAGTGAGCGTTTCCACAATGGAAAACTCTTCCAATTTCTCATTTATAGCATCCCTTCAGAAATTCAGAAATGTGGGGTAGAATCTAAGCTACCTAACATTGGCTAGGATCACAAACTACTTCACAGATGAGGATAACCCCCGAATCAGAAGAACATAACCCAAAATCCTCCTAGACATTGGTACCCTTTGATCTGAAAGAGTTTCCTCTTACTGCTGATCTGCACTTCCTGAGCTAAGCTGTATTCTTTCACACCAACTCACTGAAGAGTTCGATCCAGCAGCTACAGGTGGGCTCAGAGACTCTTCTTCTTCTGTGATTCCAATAAAAGGCAATATTTGCACAGGAAACTGGAACAGGGTGCCCTGAGAGGTTGTGGATGCCCCATCCCTGGAGGCATTCAAGGCCAGGTTGAATGCATCTCTGGACAGCCTAGTCTAGTGGCTGGCAATCCTGCCCACACCAGGGAGGTTGAAACTAGATGATCTTTGACCATTTTATGGTTCTATGGTTCTATGATTCAGTATAGTCTTATTTCTCAGAAGGGTTGAATTCTGCCATCCATCCTAGATGTGGATTGTTAGTTACAAATATTCCTTTCTGCTGGTTCTTTACTACAGTGTATTGGGCTTGGGTGAGGAAAGTAAAAAATTAGAGGTAGGAATTGTCATAGGTACTTTTTGCTGTGATCCCACCACTACTCTATCCATGCACTGAGTTACGTCTTGACAGGGGACAGAACACAAGAGCGTTACACTCATACAGATACAGAAGACATCAAAGTCAGGAGTGCTTATCCTACCCTCAGGCCAGAGGGATTACTTACTCTTTCAGCGTCTCTAGTGATCTTTGTGAAGGTAAACCTGTGCGTAGATTTGGAGACCTACTGATGGAGGTTACTGGCCTGCGCAGCACACCCAAGGCACAACATAAGGATTTTAAAATGCAGCCTCGAGGTAAAAATACATCTGTAAGCTCACAGTCAAGAAGCAAAAATCAGACACGCTGGCTAATGCATATTAATGTTGTCCCTGAGAACAGAGGAAACCCTGGCTCCTAAATTGTGGACCAGCCTGGTAGGCGCTGTTAGCACAAAGTCCTGATCCATACTCAGTTTCTGGCAGTCTGTGCTCAAAAAAGAACATCAGAAAGCAAGCTGGGCTCTTGCCTAGCAGAAATCTGACTTGACTTGACTTGACTTGACTAAGGAAAAAGAAGAGATTTGTGGTAAAGCTCAAAAGATTCTGAAGGCTGTGGCAAACTTCGGTCTTGCTGCATGATATGGATACAGTGGGCTGGGAGATAAGATTTGCAGTCCAGTCCTCTTGATGTGCTTTTTTTCCCCCATAAATGAAGTGAATGGGTTTTGTCCCTAACTGGTTCTCAGCCCATTTTGCTTATGATGATGACAAACAGAAAATTCCCCTTGAGAAGAAGAGAGTGGCATCAGGCCCAGGAGGAGGCAGGAATCTGCTGCCTGAATTGCAGCACTGCTCCTCTCAGGGTACATTCTATTGATGCTTTGGAAATGATGCTTCCTGTCCTGCTGCTGTCAGATGGAGGGGGGAATTCCTTTGTTTTGATTGGCACTTTATTTTTGTGCGTTATTATTAATTTTAATTTTTTAAAATAATTTTATTTATTATTTATTTGTCTATCTATCTATTTATTTATTTATTTTGTGGCCTTGCTTGTAACTTTTGAAAGTAGCAGACCCTGAAATTCATTAAAATGAATGGGAAATGATGGGAGAAAAAGTGTGAAATTGTAACAGTCTGTTTGGGGTTGATTAATAGAAATTTCTCCTAACAATCCCTAGACCCTTCCGGGGGTCATTGGAACGGAGCAGCTGTAAAGACAGCAGGAGCAATTTAAAAGCGGCCTGACGGGGGCCAGGCAGATTTTGGAACAAGTGGGGAGAGTCCCATGCCCTTGTTTGGGCCAGTGGGAGATGACTGGCCACCACGGTGTCAAGTTAACATGCTGATGAGCCCTAGAGGTGCTCCCATCGTCCTGGAAAGGGTTGTTTTGCTGTCAGGGGGATTACTGTCCTTATTTACTATTTTTAAGACTTCAGCAGTGTTACCCATAGAGCTGAATTGCTGCTTCTTCTAAATGGTGGAGTGCTTACAAGGAAAACCCTGCTATGGGTAGAACATGCTGTCACAGGGAGGTTGGGGGAAAATTCTTTCCTTTCTTTCTTCTTCAATGACCAAAGAGTCAGCATCAAGGACCCAAGCTGGGGATTGAAGGTAGAGGTGGCCAGCACCAAGGAGCAGGGCGGTGGGATGACTGTGCCTGCTGGGAGGGACGTTTCCCTGGCTCCCACCAGGCACCCCAACCTGAACCGCTTTTTCTTTTTTTTGAAGCAGCTCTACATAGCCAAATGCTTCTGCCCTAGGAAAGATACAAAAGAAAACTTCAAAGAAAATGTCCCCACACTGACATAAGGCTAGAATAATGGTGACCTAGTAGCTAAAGACTGGGACGAATACTGAAAGTAATTCACTCCCCTCCATAACAATGGGGCAAGTGTGACAATGATATATACCAGGAGGCGAGGAGAGCCACTTTTGTCGGGCAGCGATACCCCACAAACCCAATTGTAGGGAGATCAATACTGTCATAGGACAATTATCAAAGACCATCAGCTCATCATATTTTCATACCATAAACAGCTCAAGGCGCCGGGGCTGCCTCTCCTGCCGAAAGCCCCGCGCAGAAATTTGAAGGGTGTGAAATCGACATGATTAATAATTATAGTTATTAGCACATGTACCAGCTGCTCATGTATGGCTTAGACTGTGATTTATGGAGCCATAAATGCCCATATCTGCTTCTGACGCGGAAAGGAGAGGGCACGCAGTCATGGGCAGAATGCATCATCCCTGGTGCCAGGAGCTTCCCCCCATCCTGACAAAATTAAAACAACAACAAAAATGGGCCAAAAAGTCACCCCTGCTCCACGGAAATGGAGGGAGCCCTTTTGTCTGCATGTCTGCCATAACGGCTGCTGAAACCTGTCTGCTCAATGTCTCCAAAGCCTTTGAAGTTGGGATCCCAGCTAACAAGGGCTGTGGCTTCCCTCCCCCCCACAACTTCATGCTGTTGCCAGGCTGCAAACAATCACCATACATATTACAGATGAAACCACGAGGACAACAACAGAAGAAGGAAAACCTAATTGTCTAGGTGCCAGAAGTTAAAGCTTTTGTTTCCAAATGTAATTTGATTCCCCTCTCTCCCACCTCCCCCCATCCATTTACATTGTGGCCCATCATGGAAAACGATTTTGCTTCGCTACAACCTAAAGAAATGGTTTAAAATGACCACATGCACCATATCATCCTCGTCTCTGTAAGAATGATAGTGCACTAACTTCTCTGAAGTAATTGTTGACTTGTTTGACTTTATTTTTGGTCTGTTTTTTGACTTTTTTTGGCTATAATTGACTGTCATTGACTTCCCTCTGGCAGAACAAGAAAGCCTGGTTAGGTCTGTAAAGAAGCACCTTGACCTGCCAGTGCCCGTGGATGTGCAGATGAGCTGTGGATCAATTTTTCCATAATATTAATAATGATAGAGTAATCCTTTCTCCTTCTCAAGAAGCCAAAATCTGTGCTCTGTCCAAGCAATGTGTAGGAGCCAGCACCCCACCTCTGGGCCTGGCCCTGCATAACGATGGTCTTGTGAATGGCAAACAGACTGAATGTGCTGGCATGCCAAAAGGATTTCTGAAGCATTCTGCCTTTAAGTGATCTCCGTGTAGTTTTCCTGTAATTCAAGGTAGAGAAGTGTTAGTAACTTTACCTAGGTATTTCTTTTCCTGTGGCAAGTCAAGCATTTGTCTATACTCAGCATTTGTCTATACTATAGCATTTGTCTATACTATATAAAAATTTTGGGTAAAAAACTGATAGGGATAAAAACCTTTCTAGGGAAAGAAAACACTTTTCATAAAAATATATGCCTACTCTAAAACAGAGGTTTTCCCTTGAAAATCTGTTTTGGTGGGAACAGTTGACTAGTCTTCAAATTACTTTAGTTGACATGTTCATACAATGCTCACTTATTATATCACTTTCGGTATTGATATACACCCTTCAAAGACCTTGTGAATGTTTTCCTGTGTATATTTTATGACCACCATACACACTCAGAAAGTCTTGATTTGGAAATGCAAGCTATCAGTGCTAGTTTGGATGTCTGGTATTGCTCATTTCCTCATGTCATTCTGGATTTGCATCCTAAAGAAGAAGATCTTTTCTTTTATATTTTCAGCAGCTGTCCATGACATTGGATAACAACCAAGCAATAGCCAAATACAAGCTGTCTTCTGCTCAGATATCATCATTTGGTTGAGTACCAAAATAACAGTGTAAAACATATGGGATGGAGAGAAGCAGTCATCTAATACTGCTTGTCTGTGTCTCCTTTCACAAATCCTTCCCCCAGGAGACCATGGATGCAAGTGATGCTCCATGTGGAGATGCCAGGCTTGGTGCACACAGAGCATCTTCTGTGTCAGAGGACGAAGGGTGCTTGCTGCCAAGCTTCAACACAGGTGCATGCAGCCAGTGCACTGGCTTTTGACTTCTTTGTGGAGGAGCAGCATTTTATCTGCAAGACCAAAATACCCACAATCAATTCTGACCTGTGGTGGTTTGTTGAAGTTCTCATTTAGTCATTAACTAAATTAACTAAAAATATGTTATCACAAGGCTATCTTCTGCATGCGTGTATGAAACAGAAAGCCATGAAGACATGAGGCAGATACTTAAGAGTTTTGTGCAAACTACCTCACCAGGTCTTGGCAAAGAGGTTAGCATTAGAGATTCTTTCTGCTGCCCTTTTCAGTATCTGTGATAGGTGAACATCTCAGCTGTTGTATTATATCACTATGCAGCGTGAAGAAATCAGGTGTTTGGGTTATTTTTCCCCGTTTTTGTTTGTTTGTTTGTTTTCCAGAAATGGCTCTATCTTCTTATATATGTAAGTTTATCTATCCATAGCTTCAGAAATATTGTGCACATATGAAGTATTAAATGCTAATTTGCAGTGGAATATTCCTTATGCATGGGATGACAAAAGCCATCTGCAAGTCTGAGTTTACTGACTTTCTATGGAGAAATCTGTGCATAGAAGCATAGAAATAAATGCTTTTGAACACCTGAGTGCACCCATGTCTGCATCCTATATGCATATATGTAAAGCATACAGTTACTCCACTGAACAGCTGAGTGGAGGAGTAGATACAGTGACAGACAAATATCCTATTGAGGGAAAGTAATGTAAGCTAAGTTATATATTGATGCATAAAGTGTGAATTTTGAACTGTGGGTATTTTTTCTTTATTCAGAATGTAACACATATTGAGTTGTTCAGTAATGGTTAACTATTTGTTGTATTCAACCACTTACTTAGAATGACAAGAAAGATTTTCTGTTATATTTGTTCACATATAGCCTGTGCTACATGGAAGCATGTGCTACCTGAGTGAAAGCATCCTGAATAGAAGCTGAGGATGCTAAAAAGATTGTTGTCTAGTAGAACATACTATTGTGTGTGATTATACATGAATATGTGAGTGCTTTAACACTTGTGTGCCTGTGCATCTGCATATGCAAATGTCAGTATATGTTGATCTGTGTGAATGTATACAAATGATCTGTCCTCATTCAGCAATCTCTTCAGTTATATTTAAGATGAATGGATGAAATGACTTCAGTGTTTCTATCCTATTTAGCATCTTATCTGGAGCCTTTGATAATTCTCCATCTGATGACTGAACTGTGGATGTTGTCCCCTTGCACCCTTCACTGCTACTGATCACAGTCCTCATACAGTTTTTTTATGTGTGTGTGTGTTTATAATAATAATATTTTTAAGAAAAATTATTCTTGTTATCATTATTTTTTCCCACTCCAGTTCACCAGGAAGCCAAGAGAAGATCAGAAGATGAAGCACTAGATTATAAAACAAGCCTGACCAGATTCAGAATTGGTAAAGGAAGGGAAGTTTAAAAACATATTAACAAAATTTTTTCATTGTTAAAGGATAAAACTGTCAGTAAAAGTTAAAAATCTTTTTTCTTGGCTAATGAGACCCTAGCTGCCTTCGTGGAATGATATTACAATAAATTACTGGACTAGAGAAAATGGGAAGAGCCATTGTTTACAAAACAAGGGCTGGTAAATCAGAGGCGGTAGCCAGACAGGGGGACATGTTTAGAGTTAGCTGTAGAGAGAAAGATTCAAAATGTCACTGCTGGAAAACAGAACTCTACGAGGAGCATTTACAGCAATTCAACACCAATCATAACTATTTGACTAGTTCAGTAATATGTTACCCAGCTCTTCTGCAATTTTCCTAAAGAACAGTTACAGAGAAATGGGCATCTGCTCAGATCACCCAATTCAAAACAAACCATTTGCATAATAAATATTTGCAGAGGAGCAAGTGGGTGGGGTTTAGGCAAGTGCACAGATGAACATAAAAATCAAATATGGCTAGAAAGGAACTGGGCTTAATTACTGGAGGAAAATAGAATAAAACAAAACAAAGCCCCCATATTTTTTCAACTATGTTAAAAATCCATTGCAAATTTCTCAGATATATCCATTTGCCTCTTTCTGTGTTCATTATTTCCTTCCTGTTCCTTACTGAGTAAAGAAAGGGAACTTGTGGTCTTGCTCCTGTGGCAGCACTATTGCACTATTTGCTCATAAACAGCATGAGAGTGTGTATGTCTGCTTCTGTGGGTCCACAGGGAACTGAAGGTAGACGGCAAATAATAGACAGCAAAATACCAGTATCTACAGTATTTTTCCCAAATAAAGTCTGCTTCATAATGCTAAGGTTAAAAAATGGCTAGAGCTTTTTTAATATCAGTTCACCCAGTCATTGCTCTTGCACTGAGTGTCAGCATGCAGTGGGAAATTCAGCGACACTTTTTACCGCCCATGGTCTCCTTCCAGCTATAATTTGTCCATCGCTAAAGTGACCAACAGCTTATTATATTCAGTCCTCCAAATGAAATATCAGTTTCTTTCCAGTTTCCAAAGAAAGTGGGAACTTTCTTTGCAGGTGAAATTTTAGGCAAAGCACACTGCCTATGTCACAACAGTGGAACGGTGGCAGTGGATGCAAATGAGTTAAAAATGGTTTGACTGGGCTCACTTGTTGACTCTGGGCAGCTCAGAAAAACCGGTGAAAGGGAAGAAATTGAGAGGAGAGACATGAAATGAGGAGAGAGGGTGAGAAATGGGGAAAAGCAAAATAAATACATAAGTAAATTAGTGATTAAAAGCAACAACAAACCAGCAGCACAAGAACCCTGCCTTTCCTGCATCTCAAGACAAAACAGTTAAGGATGCAAGAGACAAAAAAGAAAAGAAGTACTAGTGGCATGGAAGCATAGCCAGGAGAAATCAGTGTAGCAAGATCCTTGGCACATTACCAGGAAGAGGAAACTTGATGAACATTTAATCCAAGCACATTCTTCAGGGGGCTTCAGCCTCTCTTAGCAGCACAGAAGCCATGGTGAAGAGAGTATAAGAGTAAGGTTTCTCTATGTGACCTCTGCATGGCAATACATGGTGGTGACATATTAAATATGACTAATATTTTCTTCAGAACGGAGTTTACAAAAATACATGATCAGCTGTGGTCAGCAAACAAGATCATAATGTGCTGTCTATCACAGCACAAACAGTATATTAATGGAGCCATTAATCACCATCAAAACTGTATTAGGAGTGAAGATAGCCAAAGAGAGCTTAACTGACAGCAAGTGGCCATAAACCTGTCCAAAAACAAATCTGATTACCATCATACCAGCATCTGTGCCACTTATGAGGGTTCATTTTTTTGATGAAATTAAGTAGACAAGTCATTCATGCGTATAATAGACAACTAAATCATGGTAAACATGTTTCTGGCAAGAAAAGTAGTTAAAGAAAGTGGGAGATTGCTTTGCAGGTGAAATTTCAGGCAAAACACGCTGCCAGTGTCACAACAGTTGGTTAGAAAACCATTGTCAAACTCATCTTGCCAAGCAGTGAGTGAGAAATGTTTTGGATCCACATTCAATGGAATAAATGCTGCTGAAAGTCAGGGGATGTTGGGAGCCTCTAGCTATTTACAAGAAGGACGGCTTTTGCCAATATAAACTCTTGCTCTTTATAGGCAATAAATATTCCCTACAAACAATCTGTTTTATTCATAGACAGTTGGACCCATTATGTTTTGGTCTTGACAGACGGGACAGTAGGATGCTGCATTTAAATGACACAGACTGTATAGGAATGTATTTCCAGATGATAACTGAGCCTGGAGCTTCCACATAAATCAGAGGAGGGAAATTATTCTGTAAGAAATATGCTCGAATTTCAGCCTCATAAATACAGAGAGAAACCAAATTTTCAGCCTTCTTAACTTTTATGTGAGCATTTTAATGATCATTTTAGGCAGCTACCAAGAAATTCATGCTTACTGTTAGCAATGTTATACACATGAGAAGTCTCTCAGGAGAGTATAAGACAAGGCTGCTCTGCCTACACATCTTAAGGCTTGCATCTGAAAAGGTCTCTGCTTTGGAGGCCAATTGGATTTTGCTGTTGGAGAAAAACTGTCCAACTCCTGAACTGAACATAAGCTGAAAACCATAGTTTTGCCACCTAATTCATTGTGGCAATGGCTTAGGTAGAGGTGGATGTACAGCTGAGCACAGGGCTGTCATCTGAAGGAAGGCATGAGAGTTTGAACCAAAACTGATAATCCGAGAATCTGGCAGACACGTGAAAACATGCCTGCTTTAACTTGCCACCTTTAAATAGACTTAAGAGGGCTGGTGATCTTAGTCCACTTCAAATGTTCCCCATCAGTGCTGTACATATGCTGGATGCACAATATAATTGAATATGGAACAGGGAGGGGAGCAGTTCCCAGAGGGGGAGGTTATTTCTTCATACTAGACATTAATGATGGAGTGAGTGACATTTATCTCCGCTCCTTTTATGAATCACTGAGATGCAAACAGCGAACACCTTGCCTTTGCTGTGAGCTATGCTTCAAGCCATGGGAAGCTGCCTGCCATTCACAAGCCAGTGCCTTGTAGGCAGCTCTATCTTACCTGAGTTCGCAGATGGGCCATTCCCCAGGTGGGTCTGGCAAAACACTTCTCATTAATCATTGCTTAAAGCCCTCTCAGTGGGAAGACCTCAGGTTAGACATCATTTGGAAACAAATTGGGTGAAAAATAGCTCTGACAATAAGGAGCCCACACAGAATTCCCCTGTGAGAGCTTCAGCGGTGTGAAAACAGACTCTTCCAGGACACTAAATGATCTGTCAGTTAGTAAATGACATTATAATCCAGTTTTATGCCACAGACAGATCAAAGCCTTTGCTGCACTTCCTCATTTTTCCCTCTGTTTTTCTCCCTTTACCTCCTTTAATGTGACAGAGTAATAGAGGAGGGGAGGAAAGAAAGGGATCTGCTGCAGAATTTACAAAACATAGCTTTTTTTCAGTAAGGTGAATCAGAATCAGATATTCCACGTTAAGTCATTTCACCACTGCGGCAAGAAACAAAATAGAAAGGGCACAACATTTTTGTCTGTAGTTCAGGAAACAGAGGCTGAGACTTCCTTTTCTGGTTTGTTCCCAGTGCCTCTGACAATCCTTTTCAGTTTTGTGGGCAGAGATCCTGATTCTGAACACATCTAACTTTTTGGAGGCGAGGGACTTAGTGACAGACTTAACAAAACCTGTTCTTATGTGCCTGTTTGGACCAGGGCTGCATTAGCAATGATGTGCTTTCTACCCCATAGAGAACAAAGTGGGGCCCCAGCCTGCAGCACCGTGGAGACTTGAGGAACTACTTACTCTGAGAGACTAATCTTATAGAAAAATTAAGTCGGAGGTAAAATAGTTAAAGGAGGTGACTTTGCTTTGTGCAGAACACCTTGCAGATATTCACCAGAAGAATTGATGCCCAAATCCAAACCCACTTTTCAGACAGATAACCAAGACTTCCAAGGGACAAAACAAAGTCTAACAGTGTTGCCTTGTTGCCTCTGTTCTCATCACTAACAGCTGAGAGATAACCACAGTCTACCATGGTATGTCATGAGTGACTGACAGGCTTCCCAAGATCTCTGACTGGCCAAAGGACCTGACTGTCCCCCTGGAATTGGGGTTCCCTCTTCTGCTGTTCTGTGAGTGCATTCACCGAAATCCTGTTACAGCCACATGTAAAACAAAGCTTTAAAATGAAATGTGGTTTCAAGTGGCTTTCTGAATAGAGACCACAGTGATTACTTAGAGTAAAATCCTTATTGTAGAATCATAGAATAGTTTAAGTTGGAAGAAAACTTTGAAGGTCATCTGATCCAACACCCCTGCCATGAAGAGGGAGAGGGCATCCACCACCTCTCTGGGCAACCTATTCCAGTGCCTCACCGTCCTTATCGTAAAAAACTTTTTCCTTATATCAATCTAAATATCTTTTAGTTTGAAACTATTTTGCATTGTCTTTTCACAACAGACCTTGCTGAAGAGTCTGTCCCCTTCTTTTCCCTCTTCAGATATTGAAAGATTGCTAGTGGGTCCCCCCAGAGTCTTCTCTTCTCAAGGCTGAACAGCCCCAGCTCTCTCAGGCTTGGATTATTTTTGCGTCCCTCCTCTGGATGTGCTCCAACATGTCTTTTGGTTCTTCTCCTGACCATTGATACAGTTATGCAATCATAGAAGTCCAGTAGGTTGGTCAGACAAGACTTAACCTGGCTAAAGACACGCTGGTTGTCTAATATCATCTCTTTCTCTTCCGCATGCCTTAGCATAACTTCAGGAGGATCTGTCCCAGAAACAGAACATCTGCAATCAAACTGTAGTTCTAGAAAGCCTAGCTATTCCCTGTAAAAAGACAGCATTCATCTTCAAACACTGATACTTTGTATCAGTGGTAATTTTGGCTCCTCAGAGAAATTGTGAACTAGATGAAGTAGACTTAAAAATTACTTTTGTTCCCTGTCTCCAGAATTTCTTCTTTTCTCAAAAACACAGGAAGTTTAAACTGACCCAGGGTATGGACAATGTAAAAAGGGAGGAGGCAAGTATGAAGCATAATTCACACAAATTTAATCGAGTATCTAACTGTAATATGGGTCAAGTCAGATGTTCTTGTGGTAAAAGATATGGAGTATAGCCAGCTACCCCATGCAGGCCTGGACACATGCAAAACCCACTGCTGCAAGGGGTTGAAACATAAACAGAAATAGTTAATACTCACGCTTTGATTCTTGATGGTGTCTGTATTATGTATGAACAAATGCTTATATACTAAACTAGAAAGGGTTTGAGGGCTAATATTTTAATTGGTTCCAGCTACAACAGTGTCCTTGCAGGATGTGAGAAGGTTTTTTGAAGTCTCTCTGTTAACAGTCATTATACAATGGGTTTTGGAGTTTGGGTAGCAGAAGTTTACACCACTCTGAATCCAAGCAGGCCATTATCAGCTGAGGATCATCAACACATGGCAGGCATACCAAATATTATAAGACCTAAGGGCTGTTTAGCAGCCTGTGGATGTTTCATTCCTTGATTTTGCCTTTCCAGTGAAAAGTCCATGACGTATTTAAGGCTCCTTGTTCTCTTGCTTTTTCCCAAAGTCATTTCTATCAGCTTTTTGTCTGGAGTGAATCAATAGCATCAGCCATGGGTCTGCCAATATCTGCCATCTCAATAGGTTGCCTCAGCTTTCTTATCCAGGAGTTCAGTGCAGATCTCAAAGCATGCTTGGCTTCAATTACTTCCTTCGTTTTTCTTTCACTGTGGCTCATCCAGACATGGTCCATGCACTGAGCCTTATCTATTAGTACCCTCTGCCTGGAGCACACCAGTGTCTTCCAACATGAATGTTTGCAAAGAAGTATGAACAACTTCAGTTATTTAGCACAGAGCCCAGCTACACCATTCCTTCCTGCTCTAGGTCCCACCTTGCACTGTAAACACTCTTGCTGAAATCAGGCTTAAAAATGACTGTTTCCATGGCTATTGCTATCAGATTTCCAAGAATGGCCTCAAGGTGTTGAGGAATGGAGCCTAATCCAACACTTGTCCCAGTTCAGTATGTTTGTACCTTTCTGCTGGCCGGTGGAAATGATGGGGTTGCAGCCAGCTTCACTCATCACACAGAATTAGTGAGCATGAGTGTCTTTGCATGGCAGCCATACAGAGCAGTCAGCAAGTAAGAAGATTTATTGCTTTATTTGACACTGTTATTCACTAACTGAGTATGACACATCTGGGACTAGGAACCATCTATTTGACACCAATGAGCCTTTTTTGCTTTAATTGAGTTTATCCAGTTCATGCCCAGAATACAATCTGGGCAAGGAAAAAATCCCACTCCACTCCCAAATGGACTGGAATAGGAGCCACTAGTTTTATTTTTTTTTCCCAGAAGTGAATAGGATTCACAAATGACATTGTCAGTTACAGAGCAAGGAGAGGTGATGTCAATCACTTCAGCAAGATCCTTCTTGTCGTAGGGCACCAGAATTATAAGAAACCGTTTATTTAATGCTGATCGTCCACTGAGGTAAAATAGATCAAAATCTCAGAAACAATAACAGCACGGTCTGGGATCTGAGTGAAATTAAATGACTTTGCTCAACCTATAGATGAAACTGCACAGACTGTGTTCCTTGTTGCACTACCCAGGACCTTCTATTTGTGTTGTGCAGAGCTGGGAACAACCATGGCCCATGGTTGCTTAATTTCTTTCCCTCTCCTAGTGGGACAGATTGGCCCAGATGCACAGGAACTTAACTTGCTGTGAGCTACATACACATTATGGAAAAAAAAAGGAAAGTTGGGAACATCTTATCAATCTTACATGGAACTTAAATGCAGCACTAAGTGCACTTCATTTGCTTAAGCTGTTTAGGTTGACACTGGGATAATGAAGGAACCAACCATTTATGTGACAGTGCAACACTGACAGATGAACACATCACTGTTTGAGTATTAAATGAGAACTGTTGCTAAATTCTTTGAGAGAGCTTGTGCATCCTAAATGGAATATTTCATTTTTTTTTTCTTGTAATTATTCCCAAGTCTGTAATTAAACTGGCTCCTATGCTGATAAGTTTCAAGGCCTTTTTGCTGATGATATGTTGTGGATTTAAAAGGAGAATTTGCTCAGTAGGTGCATTTAACCTGGAGTTTCAGCTCTTTTTAGTCATGCAGTCAAGAAGAACAAAGTTCTTCCCTTTTATATGTAGATGTTGATATGACAATGCATAACCAGATTATGCCAAACAGAAATTATTAACAGGAAAGGGAAAGAATTGAACAGTAAATAGCAAAAATATGTCAGTAATTGGTGTCCTGTTTAAAATCCAGCAGTACTTTTTCCATTTTGGAGTATTCATCATGTCCAGCAAGATGGCAGCACTAACAGAGTGGGCCTTTACAAAAGCAAACAGGAACAAACGCATTCAAGATGTATAGGACAGGGCACAGAGCAGCAGCAGTGTCCAGCCCGAGAAGCACCTACACAGATGACAACTTAGCATCCAAAAGTCAGAGAATCATGGAATCATAGGATTGATCAGGTTGGAGAAGACCATAAGGATCATCAAGTCCATCTACAATCTAACCATACTATCCTAACTCTAACAACCCTCCACTAAACCATGTCCCTGAGCACCACATGCAAACCTCCTGATTTCTTCCAGCAAATTTTGTGAAACATCTTTTAATCTGTGGGGAGCTGTTTTCTCCTAGCACTGGTATTTCTCCATGTAGCTTTACAACATGAAACTTATGTAATCACACAACAGACCATCATTAGCTTGTGTCACAATGACAAAATGCTATTTGTTCTTTGTTTCCTGTTTCTCAGCAACATTTTTCATTCTTAATTCTCCAATTATTTCATAACATTTTAGGCCGGGTCATATGGAAAGAGTGGCTGTGTTAAACCAATGAGCTCTCTGTTATTTTTTTATGGTGTTGACACATTCCAAAGATTATGTGCTGTACCAGCTTTGTAGCTGTTAAATGCCATCTCATAAAACTTAAAATATTCCAAGAAGTAGGTTTCACCAAAGCAGATAGATCTCCAATAAGGTTTCTCATATATACTACTTTTATTGATGGCTGGTGAATTTTATTCCAGTGGAACATGTTATATTTTAGGCACACTGAATATCTGTGCACTGGAACACTCTCAGTCAGGGGACCACTGATGCAGTAGCACTTTGGGAAAGCTCCATTTTTGTCTGTACACTTTTCCAAAGACAACAGATCAATTATTATAAGCATACAATCACCTTTATAAATGTTCTCTATAAATACAGTTTCCACCAGTTTGCTAAATACAGAGGTAGGGCAGATCTACTCATCCACTTCCTAGATCCAGAATTTTCTGTTCTTTTTTGGGTCAGTGACTGCAGTGTTTTTCACACATCTTGCTCATGTTCCTGTGCAGAGCTCACTGCTCTGCACCATACCAATTCACCCATCTTCTGGAAAGAATTGCAGAAGCAGCAAAATCTAAAGTACCATGTCCAAGTGCCACAGAAATTGGGAATCCCTCTGTTCTGAGTATGGTGATTATCATTCTTTTCAATGATAAGCGTAACACTGTGACCTCTCTGCTGCTTCTGTTTGTCTGCTCACATCAAGTAGACCATTAAGACTGGATCCTGGTATCTCATCTCAGAAATAAAGACCAGAGAGGATGAGTGTCTCGGGGAAAGGAGATGACTTTTTCTCAGTGCCTTTTGCTGGAATCAACAATCAACAAGACTACCACGGGCTCTGGAGTAGGCAACAGGTTGGCAGAAGCTGTAAATGGCCCGTAATCAGTGAAACACTGGGTTTGGAGTAAGTCCTTGCTCTACAGTACAGATTGAGCAGTGCTACATATAGACATGTAGCTAAATCATGATTTCTTAATCCCCCGACGTTAACCTTCAGTGCTTCAAATTCAATATCAAGATTCCTGACCTACAAAGAATTCCTAACTGTTGCTTCTTAAGGAAAGAACTGAGAACAAATACCATGATTACAGCCTCTTGGAGTCATATGAAGTTATTAATCTAGTTCCACATTGTCAACGTGAGGTAAGTAAAAAAAGTCTTTCACTTTAAGGAGCTCGAGAAGTCCACTGGATTAAAACCTCATTTTTGGCCATGAAAACTAAAATAATAAAAATAAAATGAATAAGTAAAAATACAGTCTTTGGTGTCATTCAGCTGTTTTTTTTTAAAGCAGGATGGAGCAAACTTGTTTGTGGTGAACATCCCTATTCCTCTTCTACTTGTCACTTAGAAAACGTGTGGTTATTCAACACAAGACTCATCTGATTGCCTAACAAATTGCTCAATTCAGTGGTTCCATTTAGAAAGACTGTAAAAAAAAAGTTATAATTAGATTGGTAACCTCCCCCCCCCCAAATTTTATCATATTTTTGTACTGGATAATCAAAGTACAACTCATAGAGACTCACTGTGTGTTCTCAGTGTCTACTACAAATCAATACAGAGACTCCATATTGTCTCTATGTAGGATCTCAAATGCAAATCAAATAAAACACAGTACATGGAGAAGAATATACCCTTGGAACTCAAGGAAACTTTGGTAAAGCTTAATGAAATACTATCAAAACTATTTTGTAAGTGTCTCACTCACACATGACCAGATGCAGAGAGGGCTGTTGTGGGGAATCACAGGGTGTGCGAGTGCCGTACAAAAAGCATATTTATTTGGTTCAGGAGAATGTATCTGCCTCTCTACCAATAAATGTCTGAATGCTTAAGCCTTCTGTGCTCACGCCTGAGACCTCTCTCTCTCTTACAGTACTCTCAATCTAAACTCTCAAATACTACCATCAATCTGTCACAACAAAGCTAAGTGATCCATTTCTGAGTTCAGGGAGAGATTAAATCAAATTGTAGTTCACACTGATCAAAACCCTAGAGCTGCACTGCTGCTGTTGTTAGGGTGATCCTGGGGTATGCACATCCAGCTAGATACACTTGTGAGCTAAGGAATTATAAATGGAAAGCCTGTGAAAGTAATTTTAAGTGGTAGAAAAGTCTTCCATAAAATCTCAGGATAAGCTTTTCTTTTTCTTTGTGAAAGAAAAGCCATTTTGGTTGAACTATCTGTTCTTGTTGCCCTCAACATCTCTCCTTTCTTCTTGGACATGGAAAAGTTTTTCAGAAGGCTTGTGAATAAGTGGCAGTCACTCACTAGCAGTGAGGCAGTCATTTCTGTATTAGCTATTGAGCAAAAAAAATTTGGATTATGATTTGTGCAAAGCAAGGCTCACAGAACTGCTAGCGGGAGACAAAAGACTCACAGCTGTCCAAGGAACAGATCCTTAAGGTTCCTGTGCTTTATGTACTCTCCTTAATTCTTTTTTATTTGCATACATCTATGTTAAATGCCTTCTGTAGAACGTTTTCACTGAAAAAAATATCTCTGCCTCTGGATGTGTTACAAATAGTGAGTAAAGGGGAGAGCTTAAAGCATTAACAATGCTAGGAATTACTCTCATTTTTTTATGATGCTGTGTGTTTGAAACATCAAATTAACCTCAGTGCCAGAAATATGTTAACTACTGCTTTGTGCCTTCAGCTGTTTTGAAGTTTAATTTTTGTTTAATTTAAGTATCTAGCATTAAGCTGTCCTCTGAGATTAATGAATTTAAAAATTTTCGTCTTTCCTATGGCATTGTGAAAAGCTAAGGGCAGCAAGCAGCTAGGCAGAAGGGTTAACTGACAATGCTGCTGGGCGGGGAAGTGTGGAAGGATTTGCATAGAATAGCATCTGGAATCTATATGTCCTTGCATACTTTGAGTGGGGGAAGAAGTTTTCCACATTCATTACACTCTGGTAAGGAAGAGGAGAAAAGAAACAAGAGGGAATAGAAAAGGAACAGGGGACTCCTTTTGTATCTGTGTCCAATATGGTTTCTTTTGATTTTTCATTCTCCATAGTCAAGAGCTCCCCATGGGTTCTCATCTGTTACCCAGGCTTTGCCATACCTGCCTGCCTGTGTGAAAACGGCTCAGCTGCCGGCGCTGGATGAGGCTAACAGATCACATCTATCTCTCTGGCGTCTACTGAGCGCACAGGGCTCCAAGGATCAAGCCCTGGACAAGAGCACAAAAGCAGGTCTGTATAGAAGCAGCCAACCTTCTGCATCGTCCGTAGCTCATTGTGCAGACACCGGAGGTCAAAACTCACCCGCATTCCTGCTTTCCCCATGTGGTTGTGTCTCTGCATGTGTGCATGTGTGAGTGTGTGAGCAAGAAGCGCTGCAAAGTTACACCGCAGCATTGTGCCATGGCATCACTCTGAGTAGTAATTAGCAGGATGAAAAGCATTTTGAAAGAATATGCATATGTAGAGTACGTGGGGACAGAAACAGAGATGATAGGAACAGAGAGATAGAGGTAGAGATAGAGATAGAGATAGAGATAGAGATAGAGATAGAGATAGAGATAGAGATAGAGA
>NW_024884142.1:49363590-49706579 GCF_019232065.1 Centrocercus urophasianus | reverse complement strand
AGAGATAGAGATAGAGATAGAGATAGAGATAGAGATAGAGATAGAGAGACTGATAGTGATAGTGATAGTGATAGTGATAGTGATAGTGATAGTGACAGTGATAGTGATAGTGACAGAGGTAGAGATACACTACAGACAGAGATATACTAGCTTAATACAGCAATTCTGGACAACAAAATGCAGAAACATTTTTTTATTTTTTTTAATTTTTTTTCTTTATATTCAGGTAGGCAGGTATCTAAGAGCTGCTTGGATTTCTCCGGAACTTGCATTTAGAAAGGGAAGGGAAAGAATAATAAAAAAAAAAGTAAATAAATTGAAATATCTGTTAGACATAGATCTAATGTCAGGAAGGCGGGAGGGATGAAATAACTTTGAGAAGCTGGAGGAGAAATCCAAAGTGAGCACAGAAACAAGATTATTAATGACAAGGATCAAGGAATGTGCCTTTGAAAGAGAAAGGGAAAAGATTTAGTTCTGTGGAAAAAAACTGGAAATGGGAAAAACTAAGAGCAAGGCATGAAAATATCTATTTTGGCAATTCCTTCTTTTACATGACTTTAGATCAGTTCAGTTAAACAAGTTTCCAGTGCAGTCATCAATTCCACTGAGAATTCACAAGTCATTTATTTGCATTTTGGGCCAATAATCTCTCAATATTTTCCAAATGCCAGCAAATCAGCTAAACTAGAAAAATCAGAGAGAATCAGCCTGAAATTTCACAGCTTGAATTTATAACTGTCAGCTTTCACACTGTTAAATGGGTACCAGGATTTCCCCCCTCATTCTGCACAGCTCCTGCACCCACATTTTGTATTTCCTCTTCCATCTGTGTCCCTGACTATAGCTTTTTCCTGCAGTTTCTGCCCCTGAAAGAGTTCCTTCTCAGATCACTAAGCAGACCAAGGAGTTCTGTTTTTCAGCCTTGTATGACACATTTTTTACGAACTGTCTTTGATAATACTGTATTAGCAAAGAAGTTCAGCGCTTGTGGATTTTTACCCTTCCTTCCTTCCTTCCTTCCTTCCTTCCTTCCTTCCTTCCTTCCTTCCTTCCTCCCTCCCTCCCTCCCTCCCTCCCTCTCTCCCTCCCTCCATCCCTCTCTCCTTCCTTCCCTCTCTCCCTCCCTCCCTCTCTCCCTCCTTCCCTCCCTTCTTTCCTTCCTCCCTCCTTCTCTCCCTCCCTCCCTCCTTCCCTTCTTCCTTTTTCTTCATTTCTCCCTTTTTCTTCATTTCTCCCTTTCTCCCTTCCCTTTCTTTCTTCCTTCTTTTCTTTCTTCCAGTTTTCCTTTCTTTCTTTCCCCCTTTCTTCTGTTCTTTCTTCCACTTTGCAACCCTTCCTTTTTGCTTCTTTTCCCACTGTCTCTATAGAACTTTTCAGTCTCTGTAAACGAGCAACTGAAGAAAGATTTGCTGTCCCATTCGTTCCGCATTGCCCCCATAAAAAGCAAATATTTTCAGGTTGACTGAAAGTTTAACTTTGTTATTTTTTTTATTTTTAAAGAAAATCCAGCGTGACATGGCACGCGTTGGTGCCCTTGCCACTTAACAAATTACTTGTTTTTTTGACCTAAGTTAAATGCTGTGCAAATTTCCCTTGTCCGTGTTTTCATTGTGTGCAGACTTCACAGATAAAGAATAAAGAGCTAACTTGCTGGACTTTTTAGTCAGAGCTTGCTTCCTTCACAACAGATTTTTTTTTTCTGCTATGTCTTTAACGGCACAAAAGCTTGGATCCTCAGCTGATGTAAACTGGTCATTACAGAGTTGCCCTTGGTGAAGCTGTGATGCCTTACACAAGTCACTGGTATCCTGCAAACTTTGGCAGTGCTGGGAGGTGCAGCGTGGTCTTCTTGCCTTGCACTGCTGACCCCGCTGGCCTCCTTCATTTTACAACATGGAGGAGAATGTCACCAACAACTGCTTCCTCACAAGATGCCAAAATTCAAGTTGTGGAAGTATTCAAGTGTGGAAGAAAATCTCAAGCTTTCATCAAATTTGCATCATTTTCAAAAGAGAGTATTGTACGGTTTTAAATCTCCAGCCTTTCTCACCTGACCCACTGGCCTTCTCACCCCTCATGTGGCTTTCCCTCCGCCAGCATTTAGGGCAGGAGGTTCAGCCCTCCTCATTGCCCCCAGCAGAACTGGCACTGGGAGCCAAGATAGGCAGCCCAAGGTGAGCCAATGTCCCCCTCCATCACAAAGCTCTGGCTTTGCATTGTTGGCCCCTCAGAGGCTCCTATGACAGCCCTTTGCATGATTAATTGCTGGCCCAACAGTGAACCCTCTGGCCCCTCCCATTTCTTCTTAAATCTAAAATTCTTCCAAAATTGTAGCCTCAACAGAACTTTCCTTCATCATGAGGAAGAAAAAGCAAAATGAGCAAGCAGTGCTCATCTTCTAACAGTGAGTACAGTACATGCCTGAGAAGATGTTTTGGAATGCAGAAATCATCTTGCTTTGCCTTTTTTTTTTTTTCTCAGTATCATTTGACTTCCTTTTTAAAGATATAGAAAACAGTGGTATATTTCTGAACACAAAGCTTGAGGTTTGATTCCAGAATATCAGCAGCTAAAATACTGTTTTATTCAGCAGCATATCACTGCTCTGATTTACCAAAAGAGATATGGGCTTTCCAGGGAGCATCTGGCAATGGGAATGTCACAGTCTATGCAGTGAGTAAGAAGTTTCCTCATTTTTCAGAATAATTTTTCTTTGTACATGTAGAGGAAGAAATCACATCAATTTAACCTCCACACTCAGTAATAGCAGCAGATTGATCAGTGGCCTAAGACATCTTATAATTTCCCTTTGAATTCTGTTTTCCATATGAGATTCAAACTCACAGCCCATAGTCCAGCTTTTTTTTTGGCACTCAAAGTGTCATCACTACCCACAGCTTGCAACAGTGATAGCCAATGGTTTGTGACAGATCTGCAGAGGTGGAAAAAGAAAGTTGAAAAAGAATTTTGACACATTCACATAAATTATGACCTGCTCAAGAACGTTTCTTAAAATTACTAAATATATTTATTGACCTAGGGTTATTTTGTTGGTACTGATCAATTGCAATGTCTGAAATCCTTGAGCATTTTCTTTAGAGAACTACAGAATCGAATCTCTCAAATAACTGGCAGAGAAGAAGGACAAGGAAGGGGCTTTTAGCATCTGAACCGATAACATCTGGGCAGGGTGCTGTAAGCAGCGGTTAGGGCTGGCTGGCAATTGAACCCCTGGGTAGAGGGAGATGAAAAAAGGTTTTGTGAATGGCTTTACAAGGTTTTCAATACTTCTGCTACCAACTGTAGGTGTTTTGAGCTCTGTTATGTGAAGACAGAGGCACTTTATTATCCCAAGTAATTGTATTATCATTTGGGGTAATAACCAGTGCCCTCTTTTCTGCAACCAGTTAATGAGGTTCAAAGGGATGGGAAACGAAGTTAACAAAGGACAAGACTGCAGACGGAGCACATCTGTGCCCTGGCTACCAAGGAGGTAACACAAGGAAGCTAGGTTTATAACTGCATGTCTTTTTTTCCTCTGGTTGCTGCTGCCTTTATCCATAAATTAGCTCATGGTCCTTCTCAACTTGCAGCAACAGAAAAGAAGTAGGGGCCTGAGGAACTGCGTGTACTCTCCTCCCCTCTTGCTTGCAGTGATATACACGGTATCTATTTAGCTGTTATTATTAGAGATAAAGGAGATAAAGAATTAATGTAGATAAACAGGTTAGAAATAAGTTCTGTTTCTCTGCTCAAGTCATTTTATTCATTGCATTTTAAATCCTTTATGGAATGATCACTGATCAACCATACTCAGGATGCAACTTTCTGTCTTGTCCCCAAAGTGTCAGACATTGACAGAATATGTTCTTGTGCAAAGGGTCAGCATACACCTAATTTCAGAAGAAGACAGTCACCAAATCAATCAGACCAAAAATAGCATATTTTCTCCCTGGTGAGTATGTTCTATGCATTAACAGGAGGAAAGCTATATGTAATGTTAAAAGAATTAAGGTGTTATGGAAAGGTAGAACATCTACAAGATAACCTTCCTAGTCAGACTATTTTTTGATAAGATATGCAGGGTGTTATTTCCATGGTGCCTAAAGGAACATTAACTATAATACTTGGTATTTTGTTTCCTTCAAAGCCAATAGCTGTGAAATAAGGCACATAAAACCAAACCAACAGCAAACAATTTGAGAAAAACAGACCTGGTGCCTGGGTTCTCCAGTGCCTTGGTAGATGGCATCCCTTTCCTGCACACCACCTCATTCTATGGAAGGTTGGGCTGTGTCCCTTTCTATCAAAAAAAGGAGCACTTATTAGTTGGCTCACCAAAGTCCTTAGTCTTTGCTCACTTTCTTAAGGCCCTTTTGAAACACTGCAGCCCAGCAAGGGTTGTCACTTCTGAGAAAACATCGCTCCCTGATAGAATCTCTCAAGAGTTCACATCCACACCACTGCACTTCTGGCAGCTTGGCACTGCCACACTGGCAGCCTGCCTTTGGAGTGTGCAGTTCTTTGCTGTCCCCATTGATTTCCAGTGCTCTGCCCCACTCTTCTGAATCAAAATCACTTCAAAGACTCAAAACAGATTGATTCACATGTGAACACTATCCAGAATGTCTTCTGAGGGGGCAAATGCTTGTCTTATGTTCCTTTGAACCCACTGTTGCCCATTTACTTGTATTTACTTTGGATGGCCTATGGCTGAACCATGGAAATTAGAAAACAAACTCTTATTCAGCCAGTCATGTCAAAGGTGACTGCTGTGCTGGAGAGTCGGCTGTGGGACAAACGCTCCCCGATCGGCAGCCTCTTCTGCAGCGTTGCTGTCTCCACAGTTACATACCTGTCTGCAGAAGCCTTCAGTTTATCTTGTCTGTGTTGGAAGTCCTGACGGTGCCATCAATCTGGGGAGATGAGAGGGATGCTCTGCTGACACTCGCACAATGGCTGTGGTGCAAGAGAAAGAGACAGCTCCCTGCAAGCCCACTCCTTGGAGCACAAGGCTGCCACCATCTTCATGCCCAGGTCCTGTCAGCCAAAGGGGCAAATGGCACAGGGCACCTTGAGCAACCACAGGGCCTGGAGGCTGCAAGATGCCCTGTGCTCATAAACTAGGTACCACTTCTCAGTAGAGAATGAGATGCAGCAGGGCTGGTGTACACAGTAAGATGGAGTTTAAAGTCCATATCTTGCAAACTGTGTGTTTCCAGGGGCTGTCTTCAGCTAGGTGAAGAATTTGCAAGACCAAGAGAGTACAGCAATACAGCCTGACAGCAAAAACATGATTTTCTGAGACTTCCTTAATGTTTTAAGGCCCTTAGAGTAGCTCTTACAAGACCATAGGGCCATAAAAGGGAACTGGATGATTTTTCAGCTAGCAAGGTGGTGTGGGCAAGTCAAAGATGCAGTATGGTGTAACAATCCACCAACACGCACCTGAGCCATCGCTTTGCAGTGCACTGCCCACTAAGGTATGACCTTTGTGCTTCCTCAACACTAGGCTGGTGAAATCTCTCCTGTGTTTGACTCACCAAACCCCACAGTTCACCATGGCTTGGCTTCCCTGTGCCCTTGGGAGCTGAAATTTGATGAGCTCCTCTCAGATCAGCCAGCTGCCTTTCACTATTGCAATAGCAACATGAATAGTCTCAAAACTGAGAGTCTGGTGACCAAACAGACATACTTTGCTGTCTTTCTCATGATGTGTTGTGTACTGCCCGGTGGCTCATCCCAATGCAGTCAGTATGAGACTGTGAAGTAAAATGCTCACCTGGAACCTAAAGGCTATTACCAGCTACTTTGTCTTGATGCAGTTCAGAGAGCGATCTGAATAACAGGAAAAAGATAAACTTGAAAATGTATGAAGCAGATTTGTAAGCTCAGTTTGCCCACTATAGAGTAAATTCAGCTCAGGATAATAAATTGCCCATGCCTAATATGTAGGAAAAACAAGGCTGCTGCCTGTTCACACCCAGCACTGGCATGCTTTACTTTCACCAAAGCAGATGGCCCTGCGCTGGTCACCAAGACTGCCTTTGCACCAATGGCTGCCAGTTATAAGAGACTTGCAGAAGGGACTTGCAGTGAAACTGGAAGGCAGCAAACATTCTGGGTTTCACAGAGCCTCGTGTGCTTCCTTGCTGCTACAGCAGACCAGGCCTAGAGTTTCGACATACACACTGCATGCATATGGAATTGCATTTCTGAACTGTGTAACTGAGGAGGCCCTGTGGTTTCTACACAAAACTGAGGCTGTTAAAGTTTCCATCTCAGTTTGCTGTATGAGTTAGGAGCCAGCCCAGTCAGAGTGCACCGTGCCAGCTCTAGCTGGCCTTGTGGTTTCAGATAGCACTCTTGCTTTGGACAGCACCACACAGCTGAGTTGAGCTGCTAAATTATGGTGAAGTGATCAACAAGCAAACAAGTGCAACCTCTTGGTTGCTTAAAGATTTCATTCTCTGAAGTGGGCTGATTTCTCACATTATGACCTACTAGTTAAGTCTGAAACAATGTTTAGAGAAAAGCATGTCCATGCCAGATCGGTGATCTTTGATTGATACTTCTATGTTACTGATGACAGGTACTGTATGTGAGATCAGCAAAGCAGAGGTGAGTCTGCAGCAGGCACTTGACCTCTGGTCTCTGGCCTGCCATGGCACCTGACAAGAGTTGCTGCAGTGCAACCTTTCATCACTCCTCTCCATTTTCCTTTGAAAATGAAACAACAGCATGTTACAGCCTTACAGGAAGCAGAGCTGTCGGTTTCCTCCCTTCCATCCTCCTTCCCTGTTCGTGGCGCATTAAGCTGCTTGCTACTCTGCTGCTCTGCTGCCAGGAGAGTGGAGCTCCAGCCAAGACAAAAATTAAGCACTGACTCTGATGCTGGTGGGCACAGCCTCCTCTGTGCTGTAACAGATACCTCATCCCTGACCCTCCGACACTTCCTAGAATCCCAGCCCGCACACAGCAGCCCCTCACATCCCCCTCCCAGCAGGAGTCTGCACCACACTTCAAAATGTGCCAGGCTGCTGGGAAGGCTCAGCGCCCACTACGTGCTTCAGCACTATCGAAGCAGTTGGGCTCAGTGGCTGCGCCGTGCTCAGCTCTGGGAGCGCAAATCAGCTCCTGGAGACCCATCACACGGTTAAGGCGAGCCAATGAGCAGCCGTGGAGAGGGCGCGAGTTGCCAAAAGAGCAGATGTGTCCGAAGTCTGTACCAGTTAATTTCGTGACCTACTGAAATCACGGAGAGATTTATACTGCTAATTACTGACTTTGTTTTTGGTTTAATCATCCTTCCCTTCACCTTTCTGTAAAGGTGAGAAGGGAAAAAATGCTGGTAAACAGCATGTCTGAAGCAGAATGGTGTTTTAAACAATCATATGATTGGCACATTTTGGGTGTTTTTGGAGAAAAACATTTACAAAGAAAACATTTTAACTAAAGCTTTTAATTTACCAGTGCGACATAGCCTTACTTTCATTTGTAAGCCAGAATCCTTCATGCAGTGAAAGCAAAATGATTTAAAAACATTTCCTCTGTTCTGGACATGAACGAGCGAACTGCAGGTAGCTGAATTTTCTCATCAGTGCTCAGAAAAATGGATGATGGGGATGAGAAGCTATAGAGATACTACAAAATATACAGAGACCTTGATTCTGTGAAGTTTTACTTTCTCCGGTAAATACCTTTGAGATGTAATTTCACAGAGGGTGGTATGGCTATGTACATGCATAAAATTACTACATAGAGTTAGTCTCAGAAAACATGTTAATGCAAATGTATCTTCTGTTTTTTTTTCCTGTGACTATTTTCAGGCTTCATGCATTTCTCACCCCCGTGCACCTCAGATGCTGTGTTCATGTATTGTACATCCATACCAGCCCTGTACAGACCATGCAAGCATGCACACAGAAAGGCTGAAAAAAGAACCAGAGTTTCCTAGGCTGAATAGAATACCCTTATCTTTGTTGTTTGCATAGCAAATCTAACTTCAAAACGGATTCCTCCTAAGGTGCTGGGCAAACTAATCAAGCCTCTAAGGAGGGGTGGTAGCTCCTGCAGAGCCACTGAGCCTCTTGGTAGTGCTGACAAGATGCAGTGACCATCAGAGAGCAGAGATCCTAAATCTTTATTGTTTTTTTCCTTTGGGAGATATTTGGGAAGAATACGTAGTGAATCAAATGGCGTATGTTGATCTTCTCACTTCAGACATGCAACCTGAAGTTTAGAGAGCAGATGAAGAGGTCAGTGCCATGTGTCCCTCTGTGTGTTTTGCTTCAGCAGCTACATCAGTTGGTGTGTTCAGTGTTTTAACCTACTAACTGAAGCAAGAGAGGCGGGTCACAGCTCCGGGCATTGCTCTCTGTGGCTCAGCCTGAGGCAGGCAGGTCTCGGAGCTGCAGATTCCGCTTCCTCCCAGCTGACATCGGGTGTATCTCCTGCAGTTTCTGCTAGCTCTCTTCCCACTAATTTCGAGGTTTGCCTTGCTCATGGGGCTTAGAAAAACTAAGGAACCTGTAGGAAAATAAACTTCAACACTTCAGAGCTTCTGCTTCTACTTCCTGTGTACTGAGAACCAGAGCGCTGCCTGCCTGGAGGCCCAGCCATCGATGCCCCAATGACACCACAGTGCTGGGCGGGTTGGTGCTGGCAGCCCTTCAGACAGGGATAAGCAGAGCCACGTACCACTCCCATGAGCTGCTCCTGGGGTGCTATGCAGGGTGCGGGGCCGCAGCCCCAAGCTGAGCCCAGCCAGCACTGCGGCACCTCCATGCTGCACAAGCCCTTGTTGCCCCAATCCAGGAAAATTTGTTGTCAGGGACTTAATTCCGTATGAAAGGAATGTTGTTTCGTTTCAGAACCAGAGATTTCCGACAAGACAGAGCATGAGCTTTCTGAAAGGAGTGCGCTTTTTGTTTTTTTCTCACAAACATGCTCAGACATAGCTTTCCTTTCAGCTAATTAAGCTGTTTTAAAGCAAACTGGTCAAACAGTGACATCGTAGTGGGGAGCCTTGGAATCAATTGCCTGATGTAGAAGGCAGGACATTTAAAGGGTGACTTCTGCCATTGTTTCCCCTGGCTGAATCTTTTCTACTTGGTCAATGCTGCCAGAGTGACCCTATACAATCGGGAGAATTCAAAGCCACTGACCTCAAGAGATGCCATTAAGGAGGCAACTGCAGAATAAGATTTCATGGTTGGGAGCCAAATTTACCTTCTCCTTCCAAGTCTTGATGCTTACAATATTTTATATGCGTGCTTTCTTCCTGTCATTAGCATATTGTTAAACCAGCTAAATGAAAACAGAATGCAGATATGAGGCAGCACTGGAAATAACTGCATCTTGTAAAAGACGCTGCACCGTGTAAAAGGAGAGCTAGATGTGAAAACAAATATTCTTAAGGAGTTACGGTGGTTCCTTCAGCTCTGTGACAGTGAGTGATTGGTAAGAGTAAGATTCACTCTGCTAGCACAGAAGATGGACTCTGCATAGCATATATTTTGTTAAAGAGAGTATGACATCCATTGTTTTTCCAAGCTGCTGGATATAAAATCGGTGAGTTTCAACATCTGCCAAATGACCGTACAGTTTCCCATGTGCAAAGAATAGACAAATTCGAAACATTCTATTAATAACCAGGCGCGCCAGCAAAAATGGGTTCCTCATTGCTTTCTTTCTGAGGACACCAGGGAAAGTATTCAGCCTGTCAGCTGCCGCACAAAGAGACCTTGGGAAACCTGCAAACGTGAGAGCTGCCGCTGCCGCCCTGTCAGAACCCTGCCGCAGGCAGTGGGCACAGCCGGGGGATGCTTCCCATGCCACAGAGGGATGTGCTGCTCTGCTGCATGGGGCCATACTGGGGTTCGCAAAGACCTCACGGACTGTAATTGTGCACTAGTGGGTGATTTCTGGTCCAGAGTGGCATTTGGAAGGTCATTTCTTCCAAGAGGTCAAAGAAATTAGAAAAAGAGTGATTGCCTTCACCTTGCCTTCCTTTACTGGCCCTCTCATTTCAGCCACAGCTGAGAAAGGCCACACCACTGTGGCTCATGTCCCATGGGCAGCCCCTTGGCTTCCCAAGTGGTGCCACACATGGCAGCAGGCCTTGCACTCCCCTGCCCTGCCAGACCCTGCAAGGAACAGGGCAATGGGTTCAGGGGAAGGAGAGGAGGGTAGTGAAATTGGAATACTGATGGCCTGGATGAGGGCATTGAGTGCACCCTCAGTAAGTTTGCAGACGACACCAAGTTGGCTGGAAGTGTGGATCTGCCTGGGGGTAGCAAGGCCATACAGAGGGATCTGGACAGGCTGGAGAGCTGGGCTGAAGCCAGTGGGATGAATTTCAACAAGGCCAAATGCGGGGTCCTGCACTTTGGCCACAACAACTCCAGGCAATGCTACAGACTTGGGGTGGAGTGGCTGGAAGACTGCCTAGAAGAAATCTGGGGATATTGATTGATGCTCAGCTAAACATGAGCCAGCAGTGTGCCCGTGTGGACAAGAAGGCCAATGGCATCCTGGCTTGCATCAGGAACGGTGTTGCCAGCAGGAACAGGGCAGTGATTGTCCCCCTGTATTCAGCTCTGGTGAGGCCGCACCTCGAGTGCTGTGTCCAGTTTTGGGCCCCTCACTGCAAGAAAGACATTGTGGCCCTGGAGTGGGTTCAAAGAAGGGCGACAAAGCTGTGAGGGGTCTGGAGCACAGGCCTTATGAAGAGAGGCTGAAGGAGCTGGGAATGTTCAGCCTGGAGAAGAGGAGCCTCAGGGGAGACCTAATAAGGTCTCTCTATAACTTCCTGAAGGGAGGTTGTAGTGAGCTGGGGGTTGACCTCTTCTCTCGTGTAACTAGTGATAGAACTAGCGGGAAGGGCTTCAAGCTGTTATGGGGAGATTTAGGCTGGACATTAGGAAATACTACTTCTCTGAAAGAGTGGTCAAGCACTGCAATGGGCTGCATAGGGAGGTGGTGGAGTCGCCAACCCTGGAGGTGTTCAAGGAACAGTTGGATTTTGTGTTGAGGAACACAATTTAGTGAGTGCTATTGGTGATAGGTGGATGGTTGGACTGGATGATCTTGAAGGTCTTTTCCAACCTTGGTGATTCTGTGATTCTGTGAAGCTGCTGGACACCATGGGTCACGCTCCTCCTCCTTCTCCTGTGTAGTTGCAAGTTCGGCGTGACGGCTTCCTCTGCAGAAGCCATGTGTTATCATAATGTAACATCGTTAAACAAAGTGTTTAGAGCAGTTTTAGCAGAGCCAGAACATGAACAACAAAACCCGCCAATTACAGTATCATTTTGTGTAGTTGTTAAGGTTTCAAATGTCTCCAACTTTCTCTGGTAGGCCATATTGAGCGTGTCACAGCGAACATCTGAGATAACGATTTGCTAGGCAATGTGCAATTCTCGCCTTTTTTTTTTTTAATATCAGAGAAGAAAGAGTTCTTTATAATAATTTGGCTCAAATGTCTACACACATTGCTCCAGCGTCTGTAGCAGCATGTGTTTCTAGGATTGTTCTGGAAGAGAAAATGCAGAAACAGCAGGGAGCAGAAGATAAACAGGCAATTCGTGACTCATTAAAACAAGCATTGGTAGCCAACATTGTGGAGTGCGCGAAGGCCCCAGATCCAACTCGCCTATAAACTTTTTTTACCAGCTGGACTTAGCATCTGTCAGAGTTTGGAAGGAGAGATAATCTGGTACAAATGATTTCAGTGTGTCGCATTTATTAACCTGCCACCTTACATAACACCGCGATCGGGAGCGCAGGACGGCTGGAGCAATGGCACACCTTATTGTCAGAGCGTTACCACTCCGCTATTAAGGCTGCCTTCTTTTCTCTCTCTTTTTAAATTGTAATGAAGACAACAGAGCAACTGCAAAAGGGATAATGAAGCGAACTTAAAAACCAGCTCAGTTTTGAGAAATGAACGTGCCAAGACAATAGCCTCTGCGGTTCTTTTCTCCTTTTATTTTTTTTGCCACCCCCACATGGAAACGAGAGGGATGCTACTCGGAAGGGTGTTAGAGAGTTTTGAATGCGTTGCTCCCTTTATACTGTGGCTCTCCTCATGGAGGTCCTGATTCTCCCCTAATTAATGCAGATGGAAATTTTCCTTTTGGTTCCAAAAGGGGAATGCTGGTTTCTTATGCTCTGCAGCAGCTACTGCCTTGGCAAAAGGAAAAAAATATTTCAGATATCATCTGTGCATTTCTCTTTTCTTAGGCTGAGGGTCCTTCCAGCTCACCAAACACCCGCTGGGGAGTGCCCAACAAATAGAAAATCACAAAGCGGTGTTTTGCTTTTTTACCTGACCAGATGCCATGGATTTCAAATTAATAGATATGTTTACTCTCTAATACAGAATGCGTGTTAGCTTATAAAATATGAATATGCCAGTTTTCTGTAGCTAAATACAGCTTTGCCATTTAAAAAAAAAAGAAAGAAAGAAAACTGCAGAGACTTTGGGAGGAAAAAAATAACACTCAGGCTTAGGAATACCTTGCATTTCATTACGGTTAGCCTATTATTTGTAGTTTTGAAACTTTATTGGTCCCCAATCTAATCTTTTCTGAGTATGAAAACATTAACATATGGTTTAACACAGCACAGGGCTGGAAAGTCCATATCCCAAATGCACATTGTATGCAGGGTGACATTCACACTAAATATCATCCCACAGGGTCTGTACTCCATTTTACCTGGGATTGGAGAGCCATGAAATCTCTGGAAAAGTTGTTCATGAGTCTGAACCAAATGGTGCACAGTGTACTGAGATACTAGTAGCGTGTGCTGCTGCCAAAGGTTGTGGCTCAAATGTCTCTCTAAGTAACATTAAAAATCTGCTGCTTCATGCCTATGAATTTCAATATTTATAGCATTCAATAAAATGGTCCACTGTCAGAGAGAGATGTGCCACTGTGCGCTCTCTGAGCAGATGGGCTGCAATATGGCACATTTACATGGACCAGCTGTGGAGTGCAGAAATGAATGCTGGTCATAGGCAGGGTAGAGGCACCACATCTGGAATGCAAACAGCCCGGCCTCCGCAGCCACTGTAAAGTTTCCCGAGCAGGGCGCACGCTGATTTAGGACTGCTCACCAGTGTCCCTTAAACTGCATCAAGAGTCCTCATTAACACAAGAGACTGCGGCGAGGGTGCAGACCTGGAGCTGCTCTGCTGGGCATCTGTTGGAGTCTGGGGATGGCACTCTGCAACCTGCCGGAGGGCACCCCGGGGAGGCATTCATGTTGGTGCCGTGTTACAGGCTGAATTCGGCTTTTTTAGTGTAATTCTCTCCAGTACAATGTTATCACTCAGCGCCTTCCAGTGCAAGAAGCAAACATGCTTCCTTCTCCCCTATCCCTCCCCAAGCCTCTGTGTTTATTTCTGCTTATACTGGGGACCTGAACCAAGTATTTTTGTAAGCAAAAAGCAGCGAATGCTCCAGCACCGAATAGAAAGAATAAAGCGCAAGCCTGCTTCATTCCTGCAGCAGAAGGGGCTCAAGGAACCTTTAGATCACACTTTCTAGAAAAAAGGGCAGGCAGCTACTTCTGTATAAATCATTTTACACTGCACTTGGGCAAAATCCCAGAGCCTCTGGAGTCAATGGCAGAATTCCCACTGATTTCCAGTACAGTTAGGGCTTTGCTCAATTAGAACAAATAGACCTTAAAGTGGGTATAAAATGTAATTTAGTTACTTATTAAGGCCCCTCTGTGCCTTCGAAGTGGTCTAATGTGTCCTCAGTGTAAATAAAAATCATACCTTTAAATCAAAAGGACAGAGAGAGAACACATATTGGTTCAGCATGGAAGTAATCAAAACCAAACCAACAGATCTGATCCTGCAATTCAGATTTTTCCAGATCAAGATATTTACTCACTTTATCTTACTATTGTGGAAGTGCAAAGTGTATGGGGGGAAGAATGCAGGTGTGAGGGACAAGCCATTTTTTGAAACCAGAATGTCTGTGGCATTGCAGCCTTCCCAGAGCTCATCTGGATGACAGAGTTTCCAGTGAGGCACAGTGCTTCCCAGTTACCAACCTGCAGCACAGCAGCCCCCCAGTAACTACCTTTGGCTCTCAGATGAAGAGGTGTAGATGGAGGAGTTTCATGCATCCCCAAGGCTGAAAATTCAGAGCAACCTAGAAGAATTGATGCTGGACTAGGGAGGAGTTTCCTAGCCCTCCTCTCCCCTCCTCCTACCCCCCACCCTCTCGCCCCTGCCATTCACATGTTTTTAGAGCATTTTTAAAGGGTTGGCTGGTTTTATTGAATAGGCTCACAAAGGGGGAAATAAACCGCCCAATTTATGATTGCTTCTGTCATCTCACTGGAGGAAGGCATGACAAGAACTAACACAAGTGGGGTTCAAACAAGAGCATCGCCATCTATCTGCCCTATCCTTTTTCATCGTTCCTGGGAGCCTGTGACACTGAAAAGCCCAAATATGCTGAGGAAACTTATCACTGATGCATGCACCGTAAAGGCTCCATAGTGTGGAGCATCAATGCATATTTTAAATGTTGCTGAAAACAGATATATGCACTTTGGGCCCAATTCTGCTCTTGCACAAGTTAATGGCAGAGCTGTCAAGGGCTGCAGCTTGGAGCCGTTCTTTGTTCCGCCATTAATAATGCAGAGTACAGCTGAAACCCCACAGCCAGGGCACGCCAGCGCCACGCAGGGCACAGCACATTGCACATGATGAGAGTGCACACAGCCTCGGGACAGCCTCAGCTCTGGCAGTTGCAGCATCCATTGTTTGTAGCGGATGTGAATATGATCAAGCTTTATTTGAAGCTGCTGCTTCTTGTAGGGGAAGAAGCACAGCCCACATGTGGGGAGCACTCAGTACCTGTCTCAGAAGCAGGGAATGATGCTAACCCAGGGGTTAGAATCTGAGCAGTCGTTCCTCCACAAGTACTGTGTGGAGGATATCAGGGAAGCCACGTGCTCAGCCTGCAGCCCGCAGCCCGCTTTCCCTGCTTCAACCAGAAAGAAGTCCTGCCCCGCTGCATGGGAGCTGTGAAGAGCTTACAGCCTGCAAGAGTAAAATGCTGGGGCTCAGAGCCACCAGCCACCCCTGGCTGCATTGGAGCAGTCATGCTGGAGTGGCCATTCGCATCACAAATCACTGGAAGCTGGATGTCCATCAGGCAAGCACTGTTCCAGAGCAGAGCTGTCTGGCACAACATGTGCCTGTCATGGACGGCTGCACAGGCAAGTTTTCCCATCTTGTAGGAGAGATTTTGAGCATATCCTTCCTGACAAGAAACAAGTCTATTTATGGCTGGCTTCTTTTCATAAATAATCCAGCCCCTCACTACACTGCACACCACATGTATTTGGCTTCTAGTGTAATTTATTTTCCTTTTTTTTCCTTTCTTTTTCTCAATTGAAACTGCAGCCTAAGGAGCTCAAAGTTTGTTGTAATCGCTGTAAGGCGTTTCCCAAGTGCTCCCAGGTCCCTGTTGGATTTCATTTTTCCCAGGCTCTGCAGATAAAGCAGGACTCTTGACTGGTTCTTACTGTGCCAATGGGGTACCACTCTATTCTGCAGTGCTTCAGAAGAAGCCCTTCTCTGCCAATAGAAGTATTTCATTGCTTGAGAAGAAAAAATATAATCCTGGACAACTGCGTGGTAAGACAAGATTTTCTGCTCTTGCCATGTTGTACACAATGGGAAAAGGCAGGTGATGGAAAGTTATGGCAGACCTCAGAGCTTCTACTCATGTCCAAGACCTGTTGACTTTCAACTCCAGGGTAAATTTAGAGCAGCCTGTGGACCAACCTAGCTTGCACTGTTCTGGCAGTGGTCACTGGAAGAGTTCCTGACAGCTGACAGTGGGCTGGATGCAGTCAAATCAAGGGCTCTATCTAGCCATGGGCTGTGCACTCTCCACCTGGCAGCAGCACATGAGCCTTAAGTTCCCCTTTTGGATGGCTGATAGACTTGATTGAATTGAGCAGAAAAATTTTGTGATGCTTTATTCCCATTCACAGTGCAGAACTTGCACAAGCCAAGGAGAGAAGTGGGTTTATGTTTGTATCTGTGCATCCAGCGGAGCTGCCAGCCCTGGGGGCTCTCGGGGACTTTTTTGTCATACTGGTGAAAACCTGCTGGCAGCTGCAACATCAGGCTAACTTTGACATTCCTTCATAGCTTGCAGAGGAAAATGAGCCTGTCTATTATAAACTGAACACTCCTCAGCTGGAAATCAATGCAAAGTAAGTGCAAAGCTCCCATCATGTCAAATCCTTTCCAATGGGAATGAAGGAAAGGTTCACTGTAGAATCCACAGCAGATGGTGGACATTGGAAGAAAGAATCTGTGGGTGATTAGCACAGATTTGTTTCTGCAGTGCTGTTCTTGATGCAAGCATTAGGGATCCAGTTGCTCCATGACGAGTAGTTTGTGAAAAGCAAAAGCATCACTAAACACATTTCAAAGCAAGGTGATAAAGTAGACCAGTGTGTGTGCCAGCCAGCAGCAGTCCAGCACAACCAGGGGAGCAGCAGTAGCACTTGGTCCATATGCGTGTCCTGCTCTTGCTGCTGAGCAGGGTCCTGCCACACCAGTTTCAGATATTTGGGAGCCAGAAGGGACCATTATATCATGCCATCACCAGTCTGGATGGAGCTGCCCAGGCAACAGATGGCTGAAATGTAAGCAAAGCTCATCAGGAGGAAGAATTTCTGCCTTATAATAATTTTCCACCAAGAAAAACAACCCTAAAGCAGGAAATCCTGAAAGCTCACATAGAGCTTTAACAAGAGGGGAAAAGGAAAAGCCAAGCCCATGGCAGTTTGTTCTGGAATCATCAGAACACAGTGTTTTTAAAACAAACCGAGATCCCTTGGGCCATGACCAGCTGCCATAGAGTTTCACCCCCTACAGTTAGCAAGAGAAGCTTTTCAGCCATGGGCAAGCATGGCACTGACAGAGGGGTATCGCAGTGGGTTGGGACTTTGCTGAAGGCTCAGCCCATATTGTTCTGACTCAGCTCTGGGACCTGGAGAGAGGTGCCTGATACACTGCAGCTAGCACCCAGGTGGAGCTCTTGGAATAAATGTCTCTGTGGCACTCACAAGCACCGCAATTTGGTGCAGGGACACTGCCAGCCTAACCCATGGGACAGCAAGCCTGGCATCAAGCCCAGCCAGCACCCCTCATTTCCCCATGGGGGTCAGAGCGCTGCCTCCCATGCAATCAGTGGCCAGAGCAAGGCACCAGTGATGCCATTTTGCAGTTGGCTGCATCATCTGAATAGAGCTGAAGAGCGCTGCAGGAACAATGAGATAAAATTCATTTCTAAAGAGCTACTTCAGCATTAGCACCACAAGGTCAAAAATGTGCCCAGGTGGCAGCCTGCAGGCTGAGCCCACGCACCTGGAGGTGCTAGTCACCCAATACATCAGGTTATGTGCTCTGGAACCTGTTCTAAGCAAGGTATGTGACTTTAAAAAATGAAATAGAAGCCTAGCTGAAGGGATCTGGAGGGAAGCTGCCTCCAGGTTCCTTTCCATCCCTTTGGTCCCAGCTGTGGTTCTTCTCCCCTGACCCCAGAGCAGCAGTTCTGCTGACAGCAAACCCCCAGTGCTCACGTGTTTCTGCAGGTAAGGCACTTGGAAGGGAGCAGCCACAGCAGCACGATCCATCAGCAAGGCCCTTCGCACTGATAAATGTGTACCAGCCTCTGGATTTATCTCTGGGCTGAAAATGAGTAATATAACATAGTAAATACTCACTGGGGAAAATCCAAACAGACCATCATTTGCGTGCTAAATTTTTCCTATTATCTATCATGCTACTGCTTACTGACCAGAAAGCCTTTGCATAGCAGTAAAGCTGTCTCCCTTTGCTGATATGAGAAAGGGGATAGGAGGCACAGAGAATATTTGCATTTAACTTCATCTCATGGAGACAGAGCATTAAAATGCTATTTGGTAACTTAGTCATAGAGAAGAATAGTAAAGCCATAGGACTTTTTCTTTTTTTTTTTTTTTCCTTCTCTTTTTTAAGATGTAACTCTTTTAAGATTCCCCTTAAGAGCGCTCAGTAGGGTGTGTCAATATTGCTCCCCATGGAAATCATATGGTTTGCCTATGCAGACAGTGAATTGTTTTGTGGCTGTGAAATATTGTGTGGTGCCCTGCGAGCAGTGGAGCCAGTGGCTCGAGGAACCGTTGTTGAGACTGACAGTTACATTGTGCCCCTGAATAGTGAAACGGCAGAATCAAAAACTCAAGTGGACCCAGACAGAATGTCCTGACCTTTAAGTAAAAGGCTGATTGGATATGGTGTGGGCTCCCCTTCATCTTTCACCATAATCCATTACACCTTTCTTGGCAAACCCTCGTAATTCATGTGGGTGCACAGATACATTTCCCATAGATTTTTTTTACATGCTTATCATTAAATTTATCTCTTACTTGCTTCTGTAGAGTCTGATCGCAAGTTTTGGTACAAGCTCCCTATGTTTAAGCATTCACAGCATTCTGCCTAAGAAGTAACACTGTGTCCTACAGTGTGAAAGCTCAGCAATAATAAATTTGTAGGAGCTCAGCCAGAAGGAAAGTTCCTGCAGCACAAAAATAAATACACACCAAGATATCATATAATAACTCGCAGTGGAAAAATGGCAGACTCAAGCCACGCGAAAGCAGTGAACTTCGGTATATTAGGTCTCCTATTTCAAATTTGGCTGAACAAGACTGTAAAATATTTGGGGCAGACACACTTTATGTGTCTGCAATGTGCCATGTAAAGTATCTTGTAAGAAGAAAGAAAATAGTAACAGAATCATTAATGTTCACTGCAAACTCAGCTTTAGAGATTGGTGTTACCTAAACAAAGAAAAACATCATGCTATTTCAAGCTTCATTTGTAATTCCAAAATTTGTTACTGGCTTGAACTGTTTCCTTATATAATAGCTGTGTGTATGAAACGAAATGTGGCAGCACAGAAAGACACCAATTAATTTTTAATAGAAAATTGCTAGCATGTATAGAAATATGTTTCTTTCTTAAAATACTGGGTACAGTCTTAAAAGTCAGAACTGGTATGGTTTGTCCTCAGTGCTCTGTTAAAGGTGACATATTTAGGAGAAGATGCATTACAATCACTTTTGTGTGCAATTCTCTGCACCGCTAAGTGCTGAGAAAATCGGGCAGCCGCTATAGCATGAAAAGCATTCCTTCTCCAAGGTTCCATGCACAAGCACAGTACCTGCATCTTCTGTGTGGTGCTGGGGGAAGAGCAGAAGCAAAAGGCAAACAAGATATTTGCTGTGGCTGGAGAACTAAATATACAAGGAGGGCTTGTTGGGATGGTCTTGCTTTTTTAAAGCAAAGTCCTGGAACATCAGTGCGATCTTATTACCAACACTTATTCTGTTTATGGATAACTGTAAAATTTATATGCTATACCCCATTTTCAATTGCATTTTTTCTTAAAGACACATGCACAAATGGACACATCCCTTAGAGTGCTTCAAGGACTGAATGCCCCTTTTTCACCCTTACTCCTTAACTTCAGTCAATTACCTTTAGTCTTGTGGTTCTGAGTGCAAACCTTCCATCCAGATCACCATGCAGGTTTGCAATACTGTGTGGAGACTAACATCCCAACCCAATTTTATGTTATAATACATACAAAGCTGCATTCCTCTGTAAGCCACTGTATGTACAGAGATGTTATTTACCTGGATGTTATCTCCTTCATGGATAGATTATGCTGCTGTAGGCACACATTCCTCTCTCACGATGTTATGCGCTTTACCCACTTGTTCTGAATGAGACTGTACGACAGCTTCTGACAAGTCTGAATGTGGCACTGGCATTTTTTGCATCCCCGTTCTGCAAGAGGCACTAATCTTCAAACTTAATTAGCATTTTAAAGAATAGGTTCAGTTTTGTGGTCCATTAAAGTCAGCTAAATTGATGCACTGCATGTCTTTATTTCAAAAATAAAGCTGAACAATTAAAGCCCATGTCTCTTTGCTCAGCTTTTGATTCCTCACAAAGCTTTCCCACTTGCTGCCTTTGGATGTAATGTTAACAAAGTCAGTTAACATCAAGAGCAGCGCTAACAGGCATGGCAGAATTTCTTGTTTTTGCTCAATCAGTCTGTGTTCAAACTATCAGTTTGATTTATTTGTCCACGCTGACCCTTATTCACCACTTAATTATCCTCATATAATGTTTCAAGAGCCTCCTGACACAAGGAGAAAGACAATTGCCGATGTTCTGTGGAACAACTGTTGACCTGATGGCCAAAATGATGACTGGGGGTCGAAGGTTGTTCTCCTTTTGAAGAATCCTCTCCATTCTTGAAGGCTCTGGCTGGAGCCGTCCAGCCTGAGCTCTGCTGGCACTGGACAGCCTGCTGCTTCTGGCTTCCCTGCACCCCTCGACATGGCCGACCTCTGAACAGCCAGCCTCCTGGGCAGCTCCTACATCCCAGGAATGGTGGTGTTGGCTGGGCAGTCATGTGGGCTCCTCTGTTCCCATCAGCTCTTAGCTGGACCAGTTTGAACCCAAATCAGAGTCACATCTGCTACAAAAAAACACAGGCTGCTAATGCAACAGCCTCCTTTGTCACCTTTGAGTGCACTTGTGCGCACTGCAGAGGACATCGCTTTATAGTTCTCAAGGTGCACACTTTGTTCCTTTGCTTGAGATAACACATAACAACCTCCGTTCATCCGCTCCTTTCTGGCATTCTGGCTTCTAAGTAGTGAATGACAATTCCCATTTGTTTACCATTCAGAAGTGAATGATTCAGAAATAATAGGTGAATTTTGACAGGACAATGGATCTCATGGGGATGGAGGGCATGATCTTTATTTTCAGGGAAGCTGAGGTGGCAATAGGGACTGGGGAAAGGAGCAGATGAAATGGGGCATCCCATGCGGGCATCCATGCATCAGATGAATGAGCAACATGGACATGAAAGCTGTCAGCTGTTGGAGCTGTACACGGAAGAACCTGTCCTTCCAGTGAAAAGCAGTAGCCACCTTAGGTGTGGGTGGTCAGGGCATGCTTTGCTCAGTGTTTCCAATTAACTGACCTTCCCTAAGTGTGCAGGCTTTGTATTTCTGCAAACTGACACCATTTCAGAGCACCATCTGGATGACACCACTGAAGACTGCGCTTAGCCATGAAGGCTGGCATCCTCCCCACCAATAGGTTAGTCCTGGCTCCCCAGCTCTGCGATCCTCACTACAGAAGGATCCTTTGCTAGCACAGAGGCAGTGAATCAGGTGCTCTGTCATCCTTCCATTCTCGCTTAGAGGCTATGTGAATGTATTTATTCCTGGCCCACTGGACTCTGCCCAACTTGGCACCCTCAACAGAGAGCTGGCAGGCACTGTGACTCGGGAACAGCATTGGCCTAACTCAGGGCTTTCCAGTTTGCTCACTTTTCCATGTAGTTCTCCACCAAAACACTGTGAAGGTGAAACTGCAGAGAAATAAAATGGCGGCCTGAATACCAAGCCACAGCAGTGGGTTCTCCACCTTGTGGGAGTCTGGGGTTAAAGTGGGTGTGCTTGGCCTACCACCTTCTTTCTAAACTCCTGTTTGAGCTGAAATGCTCCCACATTACTATGATGGCTATCCAAAAGGCTTTCATGCTGTTTTCAAGCAACAACATTTTTTGTTTTCATTTTTAATGAAAACTCAAAAGCTGTCAAAGAAATGTTTCAGCCAAACTGAGAAAAAATTGCTTTCATCAGTCTTTTCCAGAAAAGAAATAAATAAAGAATTCCCCAGCTGTCTTTATTAAACCACAGACATCTAATTGTGAAGGCAGGATGCCGCCAGCTCTTAGCTGGCTCCTCTCACCATGTCCCTGGGAAACAACCCTCAGCAGTGCCTGGTGTGCCCAGAATGCGGACTGCTCCTATGCCAGCACTGCCACTGCAGCCTTCCCTTGCAACTCAGTGGGAAGCGGTCAGTTACATTCCCTATTTCATAGTCTGAGAGGGGAGCGTTGGGACTGACAAAGCTCACACTGTTGCCTTTGAAGACCTGGGGAAGCATGAGGGTTTTTTGCGTGACTTGCTCAAGGCCACATGGCAAGCTTGTGCCAGCACTGAGGACCTTTTCCTCACAGTCCCGTGTGTAGCTTGGGATCACCAGGCCTCCTGTCTGTCTGCCACAGAATTAAGAGCCGGTGCAGATCCTTGCCTGTGGTCACTTCAAATGCTGGCAAGAAACACATGGCATAGTAGTTCATCAGGTACCTCTGTCAGCTCCCCATGCCAGGGCTGGCCAGGCTAGGTGCATCCTATGAGCATGGGTCCATGCCCAGCACACCCCAGTTTTTGTCTCCACTGCCCTGCTTGGCAGTGCCTCCAGCATGAGCTCACTGCCCTCTGTGCCGCAGCTGTGCTGGTGCGAGGCACAGCACCAGCCTGCCTGCAGGTGATAAGTCTTGGTCTGAAACCCACAACTTTGATCAGTGCTAGGAAAATCAAATTATGGCTATTTTATTGTACCTAGGAGAGGGCCAAGAGTTGCCGTGAAAGCTCATCTTTCATTCTGAAAGGAGCGTCTGATCGCTTAGGGATAGAATAGCAGGACAGGGAAAGTCTCAAACCTTGTCTGAAAGATGGAAAATTTATGGCTGCAAAGGGCAGCATATATCAAAGAGCTTTTGGCCAAGGCTCACCAATAAAGCAATTCACCTACTGGGTGATGTGAGGACAGAGCAAGATGAAAGTAAAGTTCGATCATTTCTTCCCATCACAACAAAAAGGTTGATAAAGAATATACTTGATATCAAACAGAGCTTCCTGCTGTCTCTAGTTACCTGGGAGTTTGGAGCCTGCAGTTTGAATAATGTTTCCCCTATAATAGGGTTGACAGCAGAAGTGTGGAGAGACTGATGGGCCTTCATGCAGGCTCAGCTTTTGTAGTTCAGGCTCATTCTTTATTCTCAGAGTGGAGCAAATAATAAATGTGTAAATAAATAGTTACCAATCTTCTGGCACAGTAAAATAACTAGTTGTTTCTTGTGCTGCAAAGAATTCAATCATATTCACAGTAAAGCCGCACGCAGATAACACTGCATCACTTGCAATGTTTCTTGTGCTTTGCAAATAGCTCTGCAAAGTCATTTGCATCATTTGAGATGGAGCATGGGTAACATTTAATGTCTCTGCCAAAGGGACTAAAGCAACTGCAAATGTAACTTCGGAAAGTTAGATGCTTAGAGAAATACAAATGTATGACTTACTTTGTCTGTTTGATTTATAAAAACAAGTCTGTGCTAAATTCTGACCCAATCTGTTGTTATTAGCATGTTTATTTGTTTAATAAGTGCGCTGAGGAAATTAGAACTGAATTTCTATTAAAAGCCCTGTTTCTTTTTGCAAAAATAATGGGATTTCTACTTGCCTGCAATGGCTGTTGTGCTCTGGGTTTACCATACCTAGCTCTGCTATGTTCTCTGTACATCCAGGAGATGATTTTGCCCCTTAGCTCCACAGCAAAGAAGAGAAATATTTTAAATGATTCTAACTGGGCTTTCTCAACAAAACATACAACATTTAAACTGATGATTTTAATGGCAAATGCAAGCGAAAATAATGCACAAATACTCTGAATGCATCCGGGCAAATTATGTATTTCATCAAGTGCTTTCAATCTGAACATGAGCAGAAAGTGTGCAGATGCTGACCCAAACTGCTTGCACCCTGCTCCCTGTTTGTAAGCAGGCTGAACGCACCGCGCTCTTCTGCTGCTGCAGGTCAGGACTGCGGAGAAGTGCCTTCATCGAGTGCAGGGCAATTTGCACAGGGCAGTAAATGAGATAAAATGGGTGTTTTTAAGGAGGTACCCAGGGAGATGAGAGGGAGTATGCCCTGCAAAGCTATCCTAAATTAAAGTGTAATCTCTTGGGCAGACCCTTAGAGAGGACGCGGTACCATTATTCCCCACAGCTTGGGGCTTCAAAGGCACTTTTTTTCTTTTTTCTGCTCATCAAGGAACTTGTACTCAGGCATCTTGAAATGAGAGGCCGTTCAATTTCTGCTTTTTCTACAACTAATTCGAATGACGATTCTGAAATGTGAGGGTGCTGGCAAAAGAAAAATGTCTTTTTCAGTAAATATTTTCCTTTTTAGACACAACAAAGTGCAAACAGTGAGAGCTGAAATATTTTCTGTAAGGTTTTTCCTACCTTTATCCACAGCCATACAGTTACCTGAAACTCCTTCACAAAAAATGGAAATATTTCCTGTTTCAATTTTGCTCTTCAAAAACTTCAGTATAATACCGTGCAAATTTTGACTGAAATGATCTAAAAAGGAGGGGAAGAGACTCAGTTGTGCTGCACAACACCTGTTCTAACTGTAAATTGTAAGACACAGCTGAAAATGATGTGAATCCAAATTTTTGAACATGAGATATTCCTTATATTCTGGTGCTACGGAGATGCCTCTCAGTCTCCCAAGGGCAGCAGCTCATGCAAAGCCATTGCTCCAAGAAAGCAATGCAGAGTGGCTCACTGCAGCTTTGTGTGGCAGTTCAGTGTGGTGTTAGCAGCAACCTCGACATCAAGCAGCTGAAGCCCAGGAAGCAGTTTTAGCGAAGTAGTGCTAAATAGGTGCATTGGCACTTCATTAATTAGTAAATTAATACCTTTAGCAAATAGCCTGCCCACACACTCAGAGTCTGTTTCTATCCACAAACATTTCCAGGCAATACTAGCAGATAATGGCATGAATGCAATTACAATGGGTGCAGATTTGGCTGCTTATGTTAACAGCAATTAAGGAAATGAGGAAAATTCTTAGTAAGGTGTCAGTGTGCCACTGCTAACCCTGTGTGCAGTAGTGTCATTAGCTGCCACGATGCTGATCTCTTTATGAAGAGCCTGCTTTGAAAATGCTGTTTTTATTTAAACTCATCTCTCCAGCACAAGAGCCACCAAGTCTCTGACTTCCCAGGCAGAGGCTGACACCCGGTCTTTGTCTCTGCAAGTGCATCCAAGCGCAGCAGCACTGCACGCATTGCTCTTTGCCAGGCACTGACAACTGCGGCGAGCAACTATCCCAGGACTGCATCTTTTTGCAAGTGAGGATTTCACCGGGGGGTTATAACGTTCATGTTCTAAGACAGACTGTAATGCATAAGTCTTCAAAAGTGAAGGTGGATAAAAGCCTGTTTTATCGTACTGAGTAATTTTTCCATTCTTTGGAGCAGAGAAGAGTTTACCACCACACTGCCTCAGAAAAGAGCCCCTGACAAAGCTGCAGTGATGATGAGAGCTGGAGTGAGATGCTGGGAGGTACTGGAAAATCTGCTTGTCAGGAAACTGCTAATGATCACTATGAGGCTGGGATGGCTCGTTCTCTGCAGAGAGACTCCCCATCTCAGATAACACACATGCTCAGTCTGCTTCCCTGGCCTTTAAATACTGCCCCAAACCAGAAGTGAGCACTTCAGTTACAAAGATGTAACTCTTTGCAAAAATCACTGCTATTCTTCCTCCACCTAAGCAGTTGGGAACCCAAAGGCACATGGGTACAACGGCCCTACAAGGAAGAGCTATTTAAGGGATTTGTTTAATATAGATTTCTGTTTAATATAGATGTGCTGCCACAACCTCATGCTGACAGGTGAATGCTAGTGGAAGGGTCTGCAGCCTCTGCTTCTTTTGCAGTGCCATGTGGCCTGTGAAGAAGCTCCAGCAGAGACCTGGGCAAGATCCAGAAACCTTTCCTTGTTCTGCTCTGTGCCAGAAAACCCACTACACACAAGCTACATTCTCAGGGTCTGCTTCCTAAATCTGTCAGATAAGTCTGCACCTAATTTGATGATTCCTCAAAACTATAAAAGGAGCCCAGGGAAGGTGATAGGAATAGCACTGCAGGAGCCCTCCCTGTCAGGAGGTTTGGGTGAAACAGGTACTTTGTACTCATGGATCAATCCTGTGCCTGCCCACACACGAGTGGGTATCAAAGCAAAAGTGGTGAAACTGAATTTAGGGTCTCACTGAGTTGGAGTCTCAGTTTTTACAAAGTCTCTTATTTCTAATTGTTGACAATAGTAAAAGGATAGTTTTGCTGTTTATTCATTCAGCAAGAAATGAATGCCTTAAAACAAAGTTGACAAACGGTTTCCAAACTGTTACTAACAATTTACGTATTTTAACTGGAAGTAACAGGTTAAAAAAATATTATTTAACAATCCTAACTCCATCACATATCTTAAAGCATATGCTTTATGCATACTTTTTTTACATATTATTGTCGTGCTCAATATAGCATGAATATTCTATAAAAATCATATTATTCTAATTAGAGGAAATCGTAACTACTCCAGAGATATGAAAGATGAACAGCCTTCTATAGCCTGTGAAAGATATTTTCCTGTATAGTCTTTTAGAGGAGCTAAGCAGTTAAAACAAGGGATGCTGTCTGCCTTTCCAAAAGTACACAAAACCAGTTTATTGTCAACACATGTCAATATATTTACTTGCACAGAGGAAATGGCTTCTGTTGATTGTTTTCAACTGGGCTGGTGCCTGTATGCCAGATTTGCAAATCAAATGTTACCACTACTGTTCTTCTGGCAAAGGAAATTAGAGTTGTAACTGGAGCACCAAAAAATGTCTGTCCTTTCACAGTCACCTGACAGCACTTACAGGCACAGGTATGACATTGCAACCTTTATTTTTCTAAAGAAGCAATTTTGAAATTCAGGCTTTTCTCCATTGCCACTTCCTCTGCAGACATTTTTGGAAGCTGAAGGACAGACCTAGGGAAAGCCTTCCCAGCTGACTGAGCATTAGAACTGAGCTGTCCTGAGATGGTTTTAGCAATAGGAAAACAGTAAGAGAGCACCAAACTCAGCAGAATTTCCAAGCATAATTTTAGGAGAGTTGTACCCTACTGTGAACGTAGGCAACACATGCTTCTGCCAGGTCAGGACTCCTGGATTGGAACCGTGCTGGTTTTAAGGAATTCCCAGAGGTCATTTCATCCAATCTCCCACACAAAACAGGACATCACCAGTATAGGTCAATCAAGGCTGTCATGCACTCGTCAGACTAGATGTAATTCTCAATTCTCAATTCATAAGTGTCCAACCCCTGCTGTTTCTTTATGAAGGTTTCCATTTGCCTTGCTCCACAACATCCAATCCACCAGCTCATGCTTTGGAAGAGAAGAGAGGATAGTGGCAGGCAGCAGCAACACTGAAGCTTGACTACCTTGAACCAGAGGGATCCATTATCAAATATAAGGGGAACGAGGCCTCTCTATTCATTGTCTTAGCCCATTAGCAAATCTTAAAAGAATTATCCTCCGCTCTTTCCAGAAAAAACAGATTTCTCACTTCAATCTTCAAATTCAATAGAAGCTCCAGAAGATTTTTCATTATGACCACCTGATTCAAATTTCCCCATGAGTGAAGAGATGCTGCACAATTCCTCTGCCATAATCACTCCCATCTCAAGCAGTCTCTGCAGTGTAATTAATTCATCTTCACACATGGTGCAAACACGGCACATTTTTCCTTTAAATGTATACACATCCATGCACGTTGCTTTTACACACTAGGAAAAAGGTTTGAAAGACAGAATGAAAAAAGGAGGAGCGACTGAAGGAAGTGGGACTGTTCAATCTGGGGAAAAGGAGGCTGAGGGGAGACCTTATTGCTCTCTTTCAATATCTGAAAGGTGCTTACAGCAAAGTGGGGTTGGCCTCTTCTCACTGGTGATAGGATAAGGGGAAGTGGCCTCAAGTTACACCAGGGTAAGTTTAGGTTGGATATCAGGAAAAACTTCTATACAGAAAGGGTTGTTAAGCACTGGAACAGGTTCCCCAGGGAGGTTGTTGAGTCACCATCCCTGGATGTGTTTAAAAATGGTTTGGACATGGTGCTCAGGGACTTCGTGGAATGTTGTTAGATTTAGGGTGATATGATTAGGTTGTAGTTGGACTTGATGGTCTTTAAGGTCTTTTCCAACCTGAGCGATTCTATGATTCTATGATTTAAATACAAATAATTGAGTATATGTTATTATATGAATATGAAACTCCTTACAAATATCTTGTTACTTTGCATCTACGGCATTATACATAATGTTTGGAAGCTCTGAGCTTTTAACAACACAAATGGTTTCAACTCTTTTGGATTCCCTGGGCCTTTCCAGCAGGAAGGTGATGATCCACATTCATGGCTCTAGCTTGTTACAGCAACCGAGTCTGGAAAACAGCATGTGGAATCAGTCAGTACCGGTGTCTAGAAGAAGAATAGGCTCAGCCTTGAATGTTCATGTTGGATATTGTCTGAAAAGTTGCCCATCATGTTACTGCTTGGAAGCCGTGGCAGTCGGAGATGACACGCTCCGGCTTCCCTATTAGCCCCCCTGCGCAGCAAGGACAAAGGCAGCGGCAGGCTCCCAGCCAAGCACATACATTTGCAAACTGCCGCCAGTCAGTTCCCAAGGCCAGGGGCTGGATGCCATTGACAAAGAGATGTGAACCGCAGGCTCGGCCTGCTCCGTTCTCCCTGCCGCGTGAGTGGCGCTTCTCATGGAGATCTGCCGGGCCTGCTTCGTCCCTCCCAGCCAGCTCTGGGCTGCCAGGGCTGCCTCTTACTGCTCAGGTTTTCAACCAGACCGTGCTACTCAGCACTGCGGGGTCATGCAGAGCTCAGCAGCGTCCCGCTGCACCACAGGTTAATATGCAGGTGTTTATCTGCCAGCACACATAGCATTCCTTTCTTTAATCCACTGGCTTCATGAATTTGCTGTTCTCTACCAGCAGAGCTGAAGGGTAATTCTCTATGAACTGCAGCTTCCTCTTGGAAATTCCCGGTGCCCAAGCCTGCATTTCTGTCTTGCTGTTATCCCAAATCTTCACACAACCTAACCTACTCCTCTCTAAATCACTTTTAAAGTACTCCCAAGATCCGACAGGAATGTGAGCATCTCAGGAACAATCTGTGCTAGTGAAGGCAGCCCCAATGTTCACAGGAGGGTGGAGAAACCCAGGATGGCATAAGATACAGCAAGCCTGGAGCACACTGTACTACTCTGGGGATCCTCAGTAGCCAGCACAAGAACATCACATCTTTTATTGCCAGTGAAATTAGCCCTGAAAGTGCTCTAAGCTGAGATAGGCCAAATTTCAGCTTGTGATGAGGTGAATTAGCTGGGTCTCAGCACAGCCTGTGTGGCAAGACAGCCCTGCCTGTCCTGAGGAGGAATTCAGCATGATGTGGACTTCCTTTATCATTTCAGCCCTGACACTGCCTCCCAGGTGGCTTTTCACTAGCAATTTGCCAATTAGTTGGGAAGCAAATGCTAGGACCTGCCATGCATGCTTGGTCTTCCCATGCAGGAGCTGCCCTGGGAGCAGAGGAGCTGTGACACTGTAGTTGAAGTCAGCTGAAGGCAGGAAGGGCCTTGTCATTTGGAGGCTGAAAACACTAATCATGCTTAGAGATTTCATTACTAATAGCAGGATTTCTCTTCTCAACATTTGGCCCTGGAAGGGTCTTACGTATGATTTTATCCACACGTCTGAAAACATGGGAAAAATCATTCAAGGTCACAGCTAATCTCAAGCTGAGAACTCTTCCAGACAGTGTTTCCTGCAATAAGCACCTCCGGGGCAAGGGCAATTCCCTTGTATTTCCATATCTGGTTACAAAGTGGCAGCCTACAATGCTCCTGCCTCTGTCTGGCACAGCAGCAAGGGATTTTCCCTTTTTTTTTTTTTTTTTTCCTCTCTTCTTCTTGCAGAAGTGGGTGGTCAAAGCCTTCAAACCTCATAAATGCTAGAGCTGAGGACTCTGGAACACTGGATCCCAGGAATCCAGGCTGAAAGATCACTGTATTAGTCTCACCCCCTCATATGCATCACCACCACGGAAGACTGCACAGCAGAGGTGCAGACCATCATCACCACCCTCAGTTTGCTCCCAAAGTCGCATCTTTAGGACTGCAGAACTGATTGAAGCAGAGTAGTTTACCTCCTACTTGCAAGCCCAGCTCCCAAGCTCTCAGTAGTCAGCTTATCTGTGAACACACAGCAAACATTATGTTTTTGATCCTCCCCTTCATTTTTCCCTCTGCATACTCTTCTACTCTTCAACAGTAACTCAGAATGTGTATCTTCCTGACTACAGTCCATTTCAGCAGTTCAAATGTTTTTCCTGTTCATCTGCTTTTAGCTAAGGACTTCACAATCTTCTCTCCTAGATGAAAGCCAAAACTTAGCTCAAAGCAGTGGCAGTGACACCATTTTTGAGTCAAACCTACATCAACCAGAAAAAGCAACAAATATTTGTTGCACTGGACATTGCATTTGGAGCCCAGAAGAGTTACTATTGTTGTCATAACTGGGAGAAAAATCCCACAAGGCTGAATATGCACGCACACAAGCTAACACACTACACACACAAACACAGATTTTTATGAGCAGTGCCATCAGCGAGGAGGTTGTTTATAGCTGCCAGTAATTTATCGCTTTTAAATGTTATGTTGGAATGCAAATAACTTTCCCCATTCCCTTTCCTCAGTGATCTGCTCATGAATAAGGCTGAAAGGAGCCTGAGCAGGAGACACAAGCGGGAGGAAGAGGAGACACAGAATGAATCAGCCTGCCCCCGCTTTCTCCCAGCCCCTGCAAATGTCACTGGCTGACCATGGGATCAGTTCCCAGCTCAGCATGAGGACGTGCTGCACAGCTATGTGTGACATAACACTTAGCAGCTCCCATCCACGGCAACCGAGCAGGCACACTGCTCAGCCTACCGTGAGCAAAAACGTATGAAATGGTGCTAGGCATTAATAGGCAAGATATATAAGATATAATATCTTAGGAAAGAATAAGCTTTCTGCTGGCTTGCAGCAGGAAACTGAGGTTTTTCCTTTCTCTGCAAATGATGATCAAAACTCTTTTTTCCTACCTTTTTACATCAGTAGGGAAGGATGAGATGTTTAAAACTGTTGTTCCATGCCTTAAGTGCCATTCAATATCAGAGCTACTGAAGTCACTTTTTTCACTGTCCAGTGATGATGCAATTCATTGGTACTATTGGGAAACGTGCTTCCTCTTTGTGCAATTACAGTCTGATGAAAGAACTTTTCAAGTGGTCACTTACAGACCGCAGCCTTTGTCCAGCCTGCAGAAAAGAAACAAATGAAACCAATTACTCTGGCTGCTAACCTCTGCCCAGGCTTGATAGTGAAGACTTAGAAGAAGATATTTAAATAATACAAAGGTCAGCAAGTTACTGTAGTGTTCATACTCACAGGGTTAACAAAAAAAGCTTGTATACAAAGCTTCTTAACTCCCTTCTCTTATGTTTTCACTGTTTTTCTTCTCCTGATGGCAGAGGTTTCTATTTATTAATATGTGTGGTAAGTTATGGCTCCAAAAATATTCCGGAGATCTGCAGATGAAAAGTCAAGGTCCAGCCTGTCAGATATGTGTGAGTCCACACTGAAAAAGTGCGTGCCTCACCTCCCACACTGTTGAATAACAAGAGAAACAAAAATCTTATGGTACCAGGTTATCAGACTGATCCCAAACAAAAACAGAAGCAGTTTGTATTGCAAAAAATTGAGTCATCAATTTTTCAAAAATTCAAAATTGAGTCAATCAGTCAAATATCAGCAACTTAGAGAAATAGTAAAGAACTCTGGGCCACTAATTGTATATATATTTAAAAAAAAAAGATAATGTGTTTCTAAATAGAATAATATTATGAGCTTCATTTAAAAGCTGTGCAAACCTTGGGAGTTATTTTGGTGGGCAGAACACAGGGGTCAACTTTTTCAGTTTGCCATCTCTGCAGGCAAGAAAATCCCATCAGATTTAGAAGGGGAAGCTGAGGTTTTATGTGCTCGCATCATCGCTGTGTGGGAGTTTTGAAGAAAAGCATTAATATCACAGCTACTGCAAGGCAAGCGAGTGGCAGCTGGGCGCTGGAGGGCATGGGGAAGGCTGTCAAAGTCTGAAGAGGGACACAGACTTCACAATCATCGGGTAATTTTGCAAATCTGCAGGGCAGCACAGTAGTGCATGTCCATACACATGCATATAATCTGGCAGAAACAATCCCATTCTAGAGCTGGCGAAAGTCAGCTTTGGTCTGAGGAGCTTTGTTTTTGTCACATGGAAAAACAAATAAAAGTTTTGTTCTTTGGATTGTTGTTACACAAAGACATAAAGTCTGGGGCTTTCAGCAGTTTTAATGATCTGAAATGCAGATGATAAACTTCATTTCCTAACACTTATTAGTAGAAAATTAATTTTGCTGGGCTTGGTTAACTGAAAACTTCCATAGGAGACATTTTCTCAGATTTTTTCAGATTCATTTTTTCATTGTGGCCTTCCAGTACTTGAAGGGAGTATATAAACAGGAGAGGAAATAGCTGCTTATGGGGCTGGATAGTGATAAGACAAGGGGGTTTTAAACTGAGACAGTGGAGGTTTAGGTTAGATATTACACAGAATCACAGAATCACAGAATCACCCGGGTTGGAAGGGACCTCAAGGATCATGTAGTTCCAACCCCCCTGCCTAGCAGGGCCACCAAACACACACATTCAGATCAGGTTGCCCAGGACCCCGTCCAACCTGGCCTTAAACACATCCAAGGACGGGGCATCCACAACCTCCCTGGGCAGCCCGTTCCAGGGCCTAACCACTCTCCTTGTATAGAACTTCCCCCTAACATCCAACCTAAATCTTCCCTCCTTCATATCCTCCTATTAGGATGAAGTCCTTCCTCCTATTAGGAGGAAGTTTTTCACACAGAGGGTGGTGATGCACTGGAACAGGTTGCCCAAGGAGGTTGTGGATGCCCCATCCCTGGAGGCATTCAAGGCCAGGCTGGATGCAGCTCTGGGCAGCCTGGTCTGACGGTTGGTGACCCTGCACATAGCAGGGGGGTTGAAACTAGGTGATCTTTGTAGTCCTTTTCAACCCAGGCTGTTCTATGATTCTTTAAGATCTTCAAGACCATTATCTTTATCATCATTAAAAACAAAACAAAACAAAACCAAAACAAAAACACCTGGAAAACAAATAAACAAACTGAAAACTTTTCATCTGAAAACTGTAAACATTTTCCTACCAGTTAAAATTTTAACTGGTTCATTAGATGTAATTTTCAATTTCCTCATATTTTGTAATTTTCTTTAGGTGAGGGAATGTTTTTAAAGTTATGGCAATCAAAGCAAAACTTTATGGAGATGATTTCCCTGAGGTTGCTCTGTCAGAAATGTGGCTTTGCCCACCACCAAGGCTGTTGTATCTCCAGTCGCAGATTACATTGGTCACTTTATGCCTGGGAGGGCTTTATTCCTTGGAGGGCTTAATCAGTCTCATTGTATTGAGAATGCTGGCTTTGTTGTTGGCTGCAGTGGATTCAGAGTTACAACTTCAGACGAATCCCTCATCTTACTTGAGCATAAGGAGGATGTGTCTGTCATTTTAGGTCGGTCAGTGAGGGGGCTTTGGTAAAAATACAGTACCACTCTTAGGCTGTGACAAACTGGGCTCTAAGCCCAACACAGGTACAATAACAAAAAACTGAGGGGTCATGGCACAGGGTTTTCCACTGTGCTTTGATAGGTTTAGGCAACTTTCAGACCTCCATCCCACAGCCCTGTCCATCCTTTCAAAGCAGCAGAAGATGGAGAAGCATCATGAGATTTTGCATACAGATGAACCTACCCACAACATTTTACAAATGTTTTACAAACCTGGTTGGAGAAGAACAATGTAACTCCTGTTCCACGTGCCATACACCATGAAGCAGCAGACAGAGCAGGCATTCTAGTAATGCCATGACTCAGTTATGGCTTCCTCCGGGCACATTTATCCTCTGCCAAAATCAGTGCACACTTGTTCCTCTGAGTGTCACGGGAGTGCTCTGGGCTGCAGGATGCTGGCAGCAGATCTCCATGAGCACCCTAGTCCTGCCGTTCCCCAAGAATTCCTGTGCTGCATATTCCTCCCCTACATACTCACACTGACATGAAAAGCCAAAGAAGGGTTTTTGCCTTTTTGGGACATTTCCCACTCTTTCATTCGTTAATCCTCCTCCCGCTTCCAGGAAGCGATAACCCCAGGCTGCTGTTCCCACTGGTGAGAAGAGAGAGCAGCTCACTGTCTGCTACTGAATGGCAGGTTGCTTCACTGTGAGACATGAACTAGAATTCATCGTATCCATCTCTTTGCCTTCCACATCTGAGAGTGATTCTGATAAGGCAGAAGAGAAGTTTTTGTCTATTTACAGTACTCACCCATTCATTAATTCATTAAAGTTGCATTTTGTTGAACATTGAGTACATCAAGTACGTTCTATCTAGCAAATAAAAAAATCAGTGCAACAATTATCTTGAAAAATGTTGTTATGCAGTTCATTTGGATAATTTAAAGCTGTTACCATTTTCTAAAAGAGCCAAATTACCAGATTTATAGTAGAAACAATCCTAAATTACAGTTAATATAGTTTTGCAACAACAGCTCTCTGAAAAGTGACTGCACTTTTATGGAAGTTTATTAAAGGCTTTATCTCCATTTTAAATATCAACTTCAAAGTGTTCTTATTTGTTTGGACCTGTACTTTTTGGAAATATCTCAGATTCTTCAACTACTCTGCTTTCAAGCTCCTTACAAAATCAGCACAAGGCTGAAGTTACTTACAAGTATGAGAACACCTCCAGACATGTCATGCATCTGAAAATATTTTCCTGGAGAAATAGAGAGCATGCAGACTGGGGGTTGGATTGAGAAGGTGGAAAGTAGCTAAATGAAACATATGAAATACGTTTTTTGCCACATACATGCCAAATACGTATTCTCATTTTTAATTACACAGATAATAGAAAGCACGGCATTCAGCAGAGACAAGTTTCAGATGGAAAGCATCACTGAGATCAAGTAAGCAGCTAAGAAGAAGATGATATAATTAAATATTGCCAGTTGCATTGCTAAGAGTCACATTTATGGGAGATGTTTGAGATCATTTCCAGAAAGGAGCAAAATTTGCCATTTTTCCTGAATACCTGTGTGTGAAAGGTTTTCAGATCTCTATAAAATCTGTGGAAGTCTCCATTTTGATGTATTTCTGCACAGCACCATGAGCTATTTTACACTCAAAACACTGCAAGATACTGTGGTCCTGGTTTGTGGTAACAAGACACATTTACTGATACATTCAAGACAGGATCCTCCACTGTCAGCAGAATAAGCTGCCGATCATTAGCTCTTCGGTGTTAAAAACAACTTCACATTCCCTGAGAAAAGTGAATGAATCACTCCTAAGCAGAAAATCATATCAATGCAACGATAAATATATGTGAGCACATAATTATGCAGCAATTGCTGTTGAAAGGTATTTTGTTTTAACAGCCGAGCAATTTTCTAACTGTAAATTTCGTAGCATCTATAAACAGAGAATTTGCATATTCAGAATGACAAGATTCAATGTGCATTTTGCAGTTAGTTTCAAGCTGCCTCTTGTTGTTACGAGACAGAGAAGTAGCTTCAATCCTGCTCAGCGTTTCAAGCCGTATTCACCATTCCAACAAACGCTATTAAATAACAACTGCCGCAATCCCTCTGGAATTGCCCTGAGAATTGCAGACTGCAATTGCAGCCCACTCAGCATCACTTTTGCATTCTGTTTCAATTCTTTGCAAAACAAACGAAATACGCATTTCTCTGATGACTCAGAATGTTGTTCAGAAGCAAACACGTCACTGCTTACAGAGGAACACTTGAGATGAAAAGAGATGTCGCAACTGGGGCAACAGCAGTGCTGTAGACATCTTGTTTGGTACTTCAGTGTGTTATGGATGTCTGGATTGGAAATGAGAAGGGATGGGGGACAGCTGTGTCATGACAGACACAGCTATGCTGCTCCTGCCCAGGAAGCATCATGTCATCTCTAACACACACACAGCATTTCTTCCGAAATGGATTCGTGTCCACTGTACTCATTATAAGTCATGCAAACTGAAAGATAATACATTTAGCAGTTTCAATACTGTCGCAACTGGAATGCTGCTTTCTGTCTCTGCCAACTGCACTGTTGTGGAGGACTTACTTTAATGTTGGCTTGGTAAATAGCAAGTTAAAATACTTCATATCAGTTATAACAAGTGTTTAAAATGTCTGATGTTTAATCTCATTTAACTGTTCCAGTACTGGTGAGGCTGGCTGTGTAACAGCAGTGACCCAAAGCTGGAAGTTTTAAAATTAAACCCCTCATGTTTACGTCTTGTACGGAAGGATGTGGTTTAGTGGGAAATACTGGTGATAGGTGGACAGTTGGACTGAGTGATATTGGAGGTCTTTTCCAACCTTGTCAATTCTGTGAAATAAAACACACCGTTAGCTGCCCTTAGCTAACAGTCTGAGGACAGTACCCGTCCCAGCAGCTGTACTCTGTCAGTCTCTGCCCATTTCGAGGGATCTTCATTTGGTATTGAGAAAGTTGCATTTTCCCCATTTCCTCTCCTCTCAGCCCTGCCGATGAGCACGCCTACAGACACAGGGATGCGTGTGAGCAGCCACAGCTTTTCAGTGGGGCAGCTCACGAGCACATACCTAACCCCAGATAGGAAGCAACAAACTGATTCCTTTTTTTTTTTTCTTTTTCTTTTTTTTTTCTTCCCGCAAACATTTCGCTTTTACTTCACTCTGCAAAGTAAAAAAGACATTCCTCAGCCTTCTGCCAAAACGTAGCTTTCGCGGCCCTGTTTCAACTCAAGCACATCACCTAATGAATTCGAAAGGAAGTGCCGGTGAGGCGCAGCAGCGGGCTCGGCATCGGGCAGGTGCTGTGCTGCAGTGACTCCAAGCGGACAGGCACGGCCACTGCCACCGACAGCACCGCTCCGCACGGCTCGCTGCGCGCTGCGAGGGCTCCGATGGTCTTTGGCTGCATCCGCAGGCTCGGACAACAGCTGTCTGCGGACAGTGATGCCGCTGGTCTCATTGACTCTGCATATCTGCAGAAAGCTGTGAGTGCCCGAGTCGCAATCTTGAGATATAGGATATGTAAACACATATTACAAGGTAAGAAATCTGGTGCTGGGAACCTTGAAGCACATCTTTCTCTTTTGCTGGGTGATGCTGTGAGTTACAGCTGGACTGGCCGTGGGTGGAGGTAGCAGTGGCACAGGAGTGAAATCTCCAAAGCAAAAAAAAAATCAGAAAAGTGTAATCATGGAGTTTTTTAAATTGTACACTGTAATTCACATAGGTGATTTTTTACTAAGATTTTTCTGGGGGAAAAAAAAAAGGCCCATGCACCACCCCTGTGTTACTGTGCCATCTCAGTCATTTCTCTAGGATGATTTTTCACTCCAAACTCTTACAACATATTTCTATGGAAGATGCCAACATTTCGAAGCAGAAATGAATGACTAAATTCCATATCACTAATTGGATAAGTTTGATGTCATAAACAAGCATTGCTGCACTTAAAAAAAATACCACTGGGCCCTACCAAAGGAGTATGTGTAGACACTGAATTTTGGGAAGCACTTATTACCTACCGCATGAGGATGTGCATATCTTTCCAATCCCAGAAGGCACCCCTAGTGAGCACTGCCCCTGAGAGCACCTGGTTTTGCACGGTGCTGGCAGCTCTCGCCTGGCTCTCTCGTGTTGCTCTCTCCTGGCTCAGCACCCCCTCCAGAACAGCAGAGCAAAACTTCCCAAGAGCAGACAGGCAGTGCTGCCCAAAAATCCCTACCCACCCACTGCTGCTCTGGAGACAATGCTGTCTGCAGAGCATCTCCCTGAGGTGCTCAGAGCTGGACTTAAGCAGAGTTAAGTCAATCATTCACTTAATCTCTTTTTTGCCCTTGCACAATACAGACATCTTTTCCAAGCATAAGCATTTGTAAAGCCCTGGCATGATAGGGTTTTGTATGCTCTTTGCTTTGCTGTGAAATACACACAATACAAGGCTGGAAAAGCAGCTGTTATGCTGGGTCTTTGCTTACAAGAATGCTTCGGAAAGAATTTCATGCAGTCGACATACACCTCCAGTCCTGTTAAAGCAGAGCCAAGCTGTGCCTCCAGTACATTGCCAGCACCTAATAGAAAAGCTCAGCAATCCCACAGAGCCCAGCTTGAGTCATTTAAAAAAGAAAACAAGTCACACAGCCACCACTGCTCCGTAGTGAGGAGCCATTATTAGAGTAATCCTCCGGGGCCGGCTTGGTTGCGGTTGGTCAGTCATTCACATATTCCTATCCGGCTGCCTTCATGCTGTCCAGGACATGAAGCAAATGAAGCCTGGCTGTTGCCCAGATGATCCATGATGTTGTGACCAGATGGAACTTCACTTACAACATGTGTAGATGCCTGCTGGACAATAAACAGGCTTTTGCTGTCTTTTGCTCTGATGAACTCAAGGGGGTTACTGGCAGGTTAAAACAATCACGGCTCTCAAAAGATTTTTTTTTTTCTTTAATTTACACCAGATGAGCAGAACAACAGGGGAAAAAAAGAGGTTAAATAGATGTGGGTTTTTTGTGGTTTTTTTTTTTTTTTCCATTTAACTTGGGATCAACAAAGAAAAATAGCTGCATTTCAGCTCATAAGCTTGTATTCATTTATTTTGTTGTCTTTAAATTGTGATAGTTGTAAGAATGTGTTCACAGATAAAGCAAAACAAATTTTATAGCCTCATTTCCACTCTGTGAGGATAAATATGTGCATGCATGTGTGCTCCCCACCTGTACTTCTGCATGACTGCCCATCCTACCTTCCAACAACTTTCTACTAAATTGAACAATTTCAATTAAACATGAATTGTTGTGAATAAAAAGTAAATAAAAAGGCAGAGATAGGAGAAAGAGGCAGATTACAGTTCATGCTAAAAGGAAAGCTGCAGTGCACACTCCATTCTTGCTACACATCAGAAATAGGAATAAAGGAACTGAAGAAAGATAGGTATGTACACACACATACTCTCTGTCTGTCCCAGCTGCAGGAAAAGCCTTATTAGATACCTGACAAGATGCTGCTCCACAGACAGCCAGGCTTCAATGGCCCTACTGCTCTATTTCTCAGAGTATGGATGTGTGAAACCCGAGTATATCATCAAAAAAGGAAAGGGCAGAGGTCAAGGCTCGTGCAGAAATCTTAGTTCTCCTCTGCATCCTTAGTTTTCATGTTGTTAACAAAATCTTCGGCTTTTCTCAACATGAAACAAGTACAGCTTCCTAGAAAGAAGCAGAACACAACAGCTCCTTGTTCCAAATTTCTTTGTTCATATCAGAGAATGCAAAGGCAGGTCCCAACAACCACGTTTAATATGAAAATACTGAAGCTTGTTTGTTTGTTCATCACTCAGACACCATCCTCAACTCCAGCAGTTGAACCTTGTAACAGCACCCCAGTGCTCTCCTGGAGAAATTCAGCTTGCTTAGATGAAACTGTGGTGGAAGCTTACACTAATATAAACAATTGTATGATAGAGGAAACACCCATCAGATCTGTTCCACCAGCAACTCAGCTGTGGGGTTAGCAACATCCAGTGAGAAGTTCATAATGAACAGCAGGGTTTTTTCAAATGTTGTCTCTCAGATGATCTGGTAACCTCAAACGATCCCTGCAAGAACAGAAATCTCTGCTTCTTTCAAAGAAGAGAAGATGGAAAACAGGCATCATCCAGTGTTAATCATATAATTTCCTATAGTTCTAAAAAAAGGGTTGTGTTACTTTCCTGAAATGCCACATTAGTGTTAGGATTGTGCAAAAAAAAAAAAAACCCAAAACATGTTAAACAAAACAGAAACTACAGGAACTTGGCAGCCTTTTAGTGAAGCTACTCTATGGTTGAATTTGCTGAGTGCTTATATTAATTTCAGTTCCTTTTTTTTTTTTTTTTTTTTTTTTGTGCTAACTGCACTGATCCTTGTATTCTGTGTTTTCTGTTCTTTCTAAAAAAAAAAAAAAATTATTTCCCAAGGGCTATTATATGTTCGTGAGGTTGAGGAAGAACACGGTGACCTGTACATTTCTATTTTCATTTCCTACATCCCAAAGCAGAAGCACATGCCACAGTAACAGCTTAAGCAACCGTGCAACCATTACACTTTTAAAACAAAACTTTGAAGAACAGGAGCTTCATAGACAATGTTTTCATGGATAACTGCCAAAATTCCAGACACAGCAGTAAGGGAAGTGTGATCTCAAGAGGATTTCCTAAGGAAAGAAACTGACTGATGTCTAATCTTAAGAGGGGGGGAAAGGTCTGCATTTTATTGTAGTGAATTCAGACACATAATAAGAAATTGTGGTACAGAAATCAGTTTCCAAAATTGGAGACACCCTGCCCCAGAGAAGTTCTGACCAACAATGAATTTTCAATTTAGAGTGACAAATAACTCCAGTGGAGTGCACACTTAGAAGGAACACTCATCCTTCTGGAAATGCTTTTGCCACCTGAAAGTAGAGAAGAGCCTTGAGGCAGCACGGTTAACTTAGAGCTCGTTAGGGGAGGAGCGGAAGGGGCAGCGCTGAGCTCTGCTCTCTGAGACAGCAACAGGGCCTAAGGGAACGGCATGGAGCTGTCAGGGGAGGGGCAGGATGGGGGTTAGGGACAGGGTCTGCACCAGAGGGTGGTGGGCATGGAACGGGCTGCCCAGGGCAGTGGGCACAGACCCAAACTGCTGGAGTTCAAGGAACTTTTGGACAAGGCTCTCAGACACGGGGTTTGGATTTTGGGTGGTGCTGTGTGGAGCCAGTAGAGATATTACATGATTTTATGATTCCAGCTTCCTGCAGTCCTGGGCAACGAGGCACAGCTTTTATAGTAGAAAAAGAGTGTAAAACGTACACTTGAACAGCACAAAATCATGGTAACCATGCAAACCAACTGGGATTATTTGCCTACTCATATTAGGCATCTCCCCCTTAGCCACATCATCCCTCTCTGTTTGAGAATAAAATACTCCCTCCTTTTCACTCCCTTTACCTGAAGAGGCTGTTTCCACTCTCCACATCTCCTCCCTACACTTTTCTGCAGTGGTTTAACTTGGCAAGTGTCTAAGCGCAACACAGCAGTTTGCTCACACCTCCCCCCGTAGTGAAATGCGGAAGAGAATCAGGAAAAAAACAAAGTAGAATACAAAAAAACAAAGCTGAGATAAAAACTGTTTACTAAGACAGAAAAAGGAAGGCAAAAAAAACCCTGAAACACAGGATAATAGTTATAATGATATGCATATACGTATAAAACTAGCAGTGCGCAAGCAATTGCTCACCACTTGCCAATCAACGCCCAGCCAGTCACTGAGCAGCAGCAGTGCACTCTCTCACCTCCTCACCATTTTCAAGTTTTATCCATGTTATGTCATTTGCTATGAATATCCATTTATCAGTTTAGGTCAGCTGCCTTGGTTCTGTCCCCCTCCCAGTGCCTTGTGTCCCTCAGCCACCCTCACTGATAAGACAATACAAGGAGCCAAAAAATTGAAATGTCCTTGGCTCAGGACAGCATTCCTCAGCAACAGCTGGAAACACTGGTGCATTATCAGAATTGTCTTTCTCCTTAAGACTGAAAATAGCACCACACTAGACCCTGTGAAGGAAAAATCAACTCCCAGCTGAAATGCGGACACTTTCACAATCTAAATCTCAATTCCTTCTATATGAAAAACAGACACACACAAAAACATACACAAGATGATCATCTCCAGCTGTTTAAACCTCAAATGAAAGAGAAGAAAAAAAAAGATAAGTTGTTATACAGTACTGTAAGGACATCATTTTGTCTGAAAAATAACTGTCTCTGTTGTTAGCTTTCTTTTCCACCAGAAGCCACTGGCATTTGAAGTTCAGCAGTTTGGGTCAAGAAGAGGCAGCACAACACTGCCAGCACTGCCAGAGGCAAGAAATTGACTTTATGAAGTCCTTGAGGGTTCTTCCATCTTTTGCATGTCCTTCAGGACAGAAGTGCATGATGTCAACTTACTGAGGCGTATTACATTGAAAGGATTTTAAAATTCCTTCAGGGAAATGATAGCTGAAGCATTTTGTAACATAGGTAGCACTCTTGCACAACTTCTGCAGTCTGTATTTTCTTAGCAGACATGGTAATTTTTGCAAATTCTTATGTACTCTCGCACAGCTGAGTAACAAAAGAAATTGGTATGATCACTTGCATTACACTTCTTAGTTTTTGCTTTATTTCTAAATCTTCTGATAAGCTACGAAATATTTTTATTCTCTGAATAATTTGTTCTGATGGATAATTGTCAAAGCTGCCAAAAAAAAAAATTCTGTACTGCATCCATTTTCATATTTCCTATAGACTCAAGGTCTATCATCTTCTATCAGAAATCTCTTCTACTTCTAGGTAGTCCAATTTGCCTTCTGTAAGATAAATTTTACGAAGTTACCTCATTTAATTTCTCTTTACCAGGAAGAACTTCCAGATTTCAAATCATTCTTTTCTGGATACTTTTCAAATTTGAAGCAATCCAGGTACAGTCAGTAGTCAGTCCATCAATCCCTATTATTCTGTCTATGAGTACAATACAGTATCCCTTCTATGCTGATCTGACATTCTCCTGCTTATACAATGTTCTTGATGCAGTGGGGAATGTGACCACTGAGGATAAGGAGAAGACTGAGGTCCTAAACGCCTTCTTTACATCTGCCTTTCATCGGCAGATCAGTTATACTCAGGGCACTTTGCACCCTGATCTGGAAGCCTGGAATGCTGTGCAGAATACACCCCCGGTGATTCAGTTGGAGACAGTTAGAGAGCTCCTCCTCCATCTGGACTGTCACAAGTCCATGGGACCAGCTCAGCTTCATCCTAGGGTGCTGAGGGAGCTGGCAGGGTGATTGCCGAGCCACTCTTGGCCGTCTACCAGTGCTCCTGGTTATCTGGAGAGGTCCCAGAGGATTGGAGGCTTGCTGATGCGACTCCCATCTACAAGAAGGGCCATAAGGAGGATTTGGGGAACTACAGGCCTGTCAGCCTGACCTCAGTATCAGGGGAAGTTATGGAGCAAATCATCTTGGGTGAGATCACATGGCATATGCATGGCATCCAGAGGATCAGGCCCAGCCAGCATGGGTTCATGAAAGGCAGGTCGTGCTTGGCCAACTTCATCTCCTCCTACAACTGGGTGACCAGCCTGGTAGACAAGGGAAAGGCTCTTGTTGTAGTCTACCTAGACTTCAGCAAAGCCTTTGACACGGTCTCTCACAGTATTCTGGGGAAATACTGGACAGATTGGACAGATATGCCCTTCTTTGGGTAAGAAACTGGCTACAGGGCCGTGCCCAACGGGTAGTGGTTAATGGAGCTAAGTCAAGCTGGTGACACATTGCAAGTGGTGTCCCCCAGGGGTTGGTAGTGGGGCCCATCTTGTTTAATATCTTTATTGATGGCCTAGATGGAGGGATTAAGTGTACCCTCAGTAAGTTTGCAGAAGACACCAAGTTGGGAGGTGGTGTTGATCTGCCTGAGGGAAGGAAGGCCCTTCAGAGGGATCTTGATAAGCTGGATCACTGGGCTGAGGTGAATGGGATGAGGTTCAACAAGGCCAACAGCCAGGTCCTGCACTTTGGCCACAACAACCCCATGCAGCGTTACAGGCTTGGGGATGAGTGGCTGGATGACTGTGAAGAGGAAAGGAACCTTGAGGTGTTGATTGATGCTCAGCTGAACATGAGCCGACAGTGTGCCCAGGTGGCCAAGAGGGCCAACGGCATCCTGGCCTGCATTAGAAATTGTGTGGCCAGCAGGAGCAGGGAGGTGATCATCCCCCTCTACTCAGCACTGGTGAGGCTGCACCTTGAGTACTGTGCTCAGTTTTGGGCCCCTCACTACAAAAAATACATTGAGATCCTGGAGCGTGTCCAGAGAAGGGCAACGAAACCGGTGAGGGGTCTGGAGCACAAGTCTTATGAAGAGCGGCTGAGGGAGCTGGGATTGTTCAGTCTGGAGAAGAGGAGGCTCAGGGGAGACTTCATGGCACTCTACAACTTCCTGAAGGGAGGTTGTGGTGAGGAGGGGTTTGGCCTCTTCTCCCAGGCAACAAACAGGACCTGAGGAAATGGCCACAAGTTGTGCCAGAGGAGGTTTAGGTTAGACATGAGGAAGAACTTTTTCTCTCAAAGAGTGGTCAGACACTCAAATGGCTGCCCAGGGAGGTGGTGGAGTCGCCATCCCTGGCAGTGTTCAAGAGGCGTCTGGATGAGGAGCAATGAGATGTGGTTTAGTGCTTGTGGTAGCAATAATAGTGGGAGGATGGTTGGACTAGATGATCTTGCAGACCATTTCCAACCTTGTGATTCTGTGATTCTATGATTCTATGGTTAGCTCTCTGACATACAAGTATGTATTGGGTGCTCACAGGAAGTAGCATTCTAAGTAAATCTAGGCTCAAAATGTTCACCCAGTCCTTACCCTTATCTAGGGTATGTATGTAAATGTTCAGAATAGGACACCCACATTCAATTAGGTGAAGGGTACATACAGAGAATGCTCTCCTTGCAAACACATTCTAGTACTGAACAAGGTACCTCACCAGCAAACTTAGCAACATTTTCTACATTGCTCTCTCACTGAAACCACATAATGCTATTGTGATGCATCAACACTTTTTTATCACAAATAGCTTGATACACTTGCTTCCAACTGTACTTCTTTAGAATGAAATCAAGAAAATATTTGATGCTATTTTAAGGAGCATGCTAGATGTCTTCCTTGTAAACACACTGTCCTTCCTAAGTCATGGCTTGACATGGAGGAAGTGACTTTTTGAGAATTTGTTCCCTAAATTGAAAACTTCTTCTTTTTTTTTTTTTAAATGTAAAATAAAGATATAAACATCAGTGTAACTTTGCAAGAAGTGGCATAAGGACCTCAGTCAAATAAAAATCCTTGCCATGAGCAGTATATGCTCCAGTCAGTAAGTTCAATGATAACATTTCTATATTTTCCTAGACAAAAACTGCATCCAATTGATGGCTTCTGTCTGTTCTTGTGCAAAGTTTCATTTTGACTTTGGATGCAAAAGATGTAACTAAATTTAAAGAGAAGCTAACTAGGCAAAAATTCAGACCTGCAAAGCTAATTTTGGCAGTCCAAGTGAGTGAACATTCACTTGCAGGATAGAACTGTGAATTTACCTACTGACTGTTTACTGCTCTCCCATAAAATGATCCTCATGTATGTTAATTACATTCTCATTTACATGAAACAGCAAGTGATATGAAGTAAAAATAATGTAGGCCAGCATCTCAGATAAATGTATGTTTACCTTCAGAAGATTATCTTATGAGAAGGTTGGATCTTATTAGGTTTTAGTCCTTGTTTTGAGAATTGAAATTGGTTCTTGAAAATGTTTGCATGCCATTAAAGCAGTTGCACTATAATAAGTCAACTTACAAGGGTTTAAATCCCCTTGTGTTAGTTTTAACAGCCTTCCAGTTCTTAACCTACAGCTTCTACAGTGTTACACGTGAGCATTGGTTAAGCGACTGCATCCATTTCTTACTACATATGCACCTCCAATGCAAATTTTAAGGGCAGTTGGCAATACATGTAAATGTAATTCTGTGGTTTTTTTTCATTTTTTAATGTGAAAAGACCCATAATGGTGCACTCAGTGCACAGTCACTCCCAGTGGTGGCAGCTCTCTCAGCAGGGCTCACCCTCCCTTCCTAAGACTGAAAGAGCAGAGGGCTGCAATGCTCACAATCTATTGTGGCAACACAAGAGAACAGTGGCTTCATCTGTGGGGTCTGTCTACATCTCAGCACACTTTTTTCAAGTTCTCACACCTTGCTTGTGGCCAGTTAGCAGGATTGATCCTGAACAAATATCTGTGGCATAAAAACAGGCCCAGCGAATGATGTGTAGGTGGGAGAAGATGCTTCAGCTGCAATCTCCTCCACCAGCTGTTTCCCTATCCAAGACGTACACAGGTTACATTTAAACAACTATGACAGGAGATTAAAAATGTGCACCAGATCTGGGAATCAAAGTATCATGGAATGGTTGAGGTGGGAAGAGACCTTGAGAGGTCGTATGGTTCAAAGAAAACAGAGAGTGCTGTGTTTGTCACTGCTGCTGGGCTAGCTGCTTCAGTCTCCTCTCTGAAGGCTTTCCCAAGGTACCTGCACAGGAGTGCAGCCTTGGGCATCTCCTACAGGCTTGCATGTAGCCACTAATAAATGATGAAAGAGGGTCTTAAACTCCCCTTTCTCTCTGTAAGACAAACCAGGACAAAGCTTTAGGAGCAGGAGAGGAAAAACACAGAGAATGGCTGTGGCAGAAAGCTTCTGTGCAGACTGTAGCCTTGGAGGAGATGGAGGAAAGCCAGAGGATCTGCATAGGGTTATTCACAGCACAGCAGAGAGGAGAAGATGAAGTCCGATGAAATGATAGCTAATGAACAAAGATCACCGTCCTTGCAATCCTTTATAATTATGTGCCTTTTCCTGGGGTTTGATCCCAAAGTCTCTGACTGACTGATCTCACCAGCCAACCCTTCCTTTCGCAGTTAGAATCACTGAGAGATTTCTCATAAACCTTTGGCATAGCCATTCACAGGGTCTTGCCATCCTTCCCTCAAGATTAAAGCATTAAATAAAGATTTATTATTCCGCCTAAAATTGCAAAGCATGCAAGTCTGTAGCATGAGAAGAACAAAGACATCTGCAGGTCTGTTCCCTTATATTTTCTTATCCTACTGCGGGTGACATTACTCATCTGTGGGGTAAAAAAGAAAAGCAAAAGAAAAAAAAAAGAAAAAAAAAGAGAAAAAAAACCACCATATTTTTACTGCTTATTTTACAGGTCACATCAGCAAGTCAGTTTTTTCACTGACACACTTGGGCAGCATTTGAAATCCCATAAAAGTTACCATTTTGTACTGTTACCTCGAGAAGGATGAAGTGCTTCACTCAGTACACTGCCAGCTGTTTTTATCTTTATTCTTCTGAAACTGTGCACCTGAGACTGACGCGTGCAATATTGTTTTAGTACTCCTTGTTAGTTCTCTAGGAGTCTCTTTACAGCTTCCTTTAATTCTGTTCATGTTGAAGATTGTGCATAAGCCTGGGAATCACTGGTTTAAAAACGAATAGGAAAACAGTCTCATTCATAAAGCTATTAATAAGAAAAAGGCTGAAGATGTGTAACACAGTCATTACAACAGCTGCACAGGGACAAACGTTGAAATAGAGAGGCCTGCTCTCCCCACTGCTCAATTCTGTTTATTGTACAAAATTCATTTGTGTATCAAAGGTTTTGGTTTGTCCAGGTTGCTAGTAGCATTTTGGCCACAGAGCAGATCCCTCACTTATGATTTCTCACAGAAAAAGAAGAGCAGTTATTAAGTTCATGTTTGTCTGCTCTGCAAATACATGCTGGCTTGCATGCTGTTTTTAATCTTCAAATTCTACCTGCCAGTGTCTCTTTTACATCAATTCTTCTCATTCCAAAAGCTGTCAGGACCACAGGTCCTGGGGCATCAACTAGATCCACTCATTTAAATAAAAAGCGATTTAAAAATCTAATTAGTGATAAATTATTAAATCCAATAATCTACTTCTCATGCTTTAAAACACAACAATAAATGATTCAGCATTTGTTTTCCAGCAATTTCAACGTCCTAAAGAATCAGCACACAGAATAACACAGTACTCTGTTTTGCCAGCCAAGTCACCGCTCTTTCACAACTGCAGAAACAGGGCAAGCAAATGCTTCTCTGTCATTTCTAAATCGAGGATAAATTACTCACTTTCTTTTTCGTCAAAGGCATTCAAAGATTTGGCAATGAACACTGCCTTCTGGAACTATAGCCCTGCTTTGCTTAAATGCTTAGCGTTAGGAGAAAAGGAGGAAAATGAAAAAGAACATTTTTCTTCTATGTTATTAACAATATGAAAATAAAGACTTCCTTTTGTTCTGTAAAGTAAAAGCAGTGTTCACAATTACTTAGTAATAACAAGATACAGTTTACCTCACATTATTGCTTATCTGATTCCTGCTCTTATTTTTTGAACTTGCCATTATTCCTTTAGATTCTAACTTACAGAAACTTATAATATTTGTTTCATCCACATTGATTTTAGGCTTCTCTGATTTCTTATCTAGCAGATCCTGAACATTGAAAGAAACAAACTAGAAAAACAAACCATCACTGGAACAGGCTGCCCAGGGAGGTGGTGGAGTCTCCTTCTCTGGAGATGTTCAAGACCTGCCTGGATGCCTACCTGTGCGACCTGCTGTAGGGAACCTGCTTTGGCAGGGGGTTGGACTCGATGATCTCTGGAGGTCCCTTCCAACCCCTACAATTCTGTGATTCTGTGATTCTGTGAAAAAAAAATGTCTTTTATGAGATCTACGAGGTTTTTTTCAGAGGTGTTCTGCCTAAAATGTTCCTGTTTTTGTTTTTCTTCATTGATTCTTTCTTTAATTCACAGTACTTATTTTTTCCTACTTTTCCTTCCTGTTCTCCACATGCTTTTTTGTACTGTTTCTGTAGAGATACCTTCTCACAGCCACTTGTCTTTTACAACCACATTCACCAAGCTCAGCTTGTGACTTCTATGGTGGCCTTTGTGTGAACAGTACCTTTTGCTTCTTTGAATGGTAAGGGGAGTACAAGCCCTGAATGTAGGAATGCAGTAATGTCCTCTGGCTGCAGAGAAGTTTTACAGTCTCAGTAATTAAAACTTCTCCTCCTCCAGCTCTTCCTGTCATCCCATTAAAGTACAGAACAATGATGTTCTCAATGATCCAGAAACGAAGTTTGAAATCGTATTTCTCATCTAATGTACCTGCAGTATTTTCTTTCCTGTTTCAATTCCATAAAGGCAAATGTCCCATACAGGAACAAAGAGAGATTCATGATTTTCTGATGTGACGATGGCTTGTCTTGTCTCACACGTACACGGTTCAGGCCCACGTGACAGCACTGTGTTCTGTGCTAAGGATGGTTAGGGAATCAATTGCAAAACAGTCTGTGCATGTGGTCAGTTGCTCTCCAACACAGCTCTGAAGTCTGTTGTTCCATCTATAACAGGCTGTTCTGACAAATAATCCTGGAAGGCAAGCATCTCAGTTTTGCCTAACACACCCTAGTGTGGTTAAAAGCACAACACGACAGCCTCCTTGTCAGCTCTGCCTTTCACTGCCTGGAAAACTATTGCTAGTTCTGCAAGTAAAAAATCAGCTTGGAGAAGAAGGACTAAAAAAATGTTATGTTGCTTTACATGAGAAAAATAGACAATGTATGAAAAAAGGTTCTCAGCTAAACTTCAGGAAAATAGAATCCAGCAAATTATCGATGGGTTTTTTAGCTGCCTCTTTATTGCATATCAACACATTCTGCTTGTGTTCTGCTGCTTGTTACATAACTTAATTTTGTCTTACAAAATGCAAAATGTTGTCAGAATTTTGTTTGCTGTTTGCTGATACAGTGCATGTATTCATTCCTCCACTGATGGTCAGAACTGTGTCAGATCTCAGAACTCTGTGATCTGTGTACAGCTGTGCTGAGCAATTTGTTTTCGCACAATTACAAATCAGATCCATGCCCAATAGAAACCAGAAAGATTCCTAATGAAGTCAAGATGCCAAGTGCTTTCTTTTCTCCTCCCGCCAGGCTTTACTTCCATGTTGGCAGTGCTATTTCAAAGTCCTGTTTATTGGTTTGTTTGTTTGTTTTTTCTTATGGAGGTATTGCCTGATTTTCTTCTACAGAATCTTAAAAAAATTTTGGAGAGGATATCAGTAATATACTTTGCAAGGAGAATATGCTCTGAAGTACATTTTGTACATTCACCACTCATAGATTACTGAAGTACACTTAATGGCTGCAGCAGACAAACTTGATGAGTAATTTCATTTTTATATGATCACTCTCTTTATTAAAAACAACATTTGTTTCCCATTATTTCTATGAGGATACCATTCCAGGCTCTAGCCTTCGTGAAACTGAGAAATCTCCTGTTTTTCAGCCCTAATTCAGGCACAAACAATTTCTAGTTCCTGATTTTATATAAACTTTGCCTTTTAGTTTAAATAATAGAGACTGTCTCCATCCTTAAACCCTGAACATATCTTTAGAGGGGAGAAATTCCCCTTCCAGCCTTTTCTTTTTCCTGACAAAACAAGTCAAGCTTTTTCAGCCCCCTCTCAGGGGAGAGGATATCCACTTTCATCCAAACAGTTCCTTTCAGCACCTGTTCCTGGCTGTATTTGTACTCTTGGGACAGAGGTAGCTGTTCTGGTGCAGTGCTACAAAAGGCCTCTCTCTGCTCCCTCCAATGACTGAATCAATATTTTCCTCTCTCCTCTAAATTCAACACGCAATTAATTAGCATGACTTTGATTAAAAAATACCTGTTGCCACTTTCAACAGTGTTGTTATGTTGTATGCAGGTCAATAATAGCCCAGCTTCCTAACACAGCAAATTATTGTATGGAATAAAGAACAAGTGTTTTCTTCTGTCTTCAACCAATGTGCCAGTTTCTTTTCTATTATTCCAGAGTCCTGCACACTTCAGAATACTTTTTACAATATAAAATCATTTGCCTTTCTTTCAGTTCTGTAGCGAACAATGATGATGTAGAATACTTTGAATAAAAATACATCAGTTCAGAGTTTTATCATTATCATAAGGAATGTGATCCATTGGCTACGCTTCTACAGAGGAGCCAAAAATGTCCTGAAGTCTCTCTTCTTTTTCCTCATACAGAGTGTGGGATTGTTTATTCCTCAGAGCTTGGAATGAAATCTATTTCATGTCTGGGATTCCCAGCTATATCCTGGGTTACAGGACTTACTTGCAATTTTACCCAATTATCCCTGGAGTTTGATACTCACAGGAAAGCAAGAATCATCACTAATTTGTTAGATGTGCTGTAGCTCTTTAAAGCAAAAGAATCACAACATAGAAACAACAAATTCTATTCATCAAAAGGTCATGGTAACAAATGATTATTGCAAAAAAATGACAGGATATAATATATATACATAATATAAATCATGAAAAAAAAATCAAGGGAAAAAATAGTCTTTGCTATCTAAGATTTCTCAGTGACATCTCTTGGCAACACATCCAAAGTCAAACCCAACTATATCCTGTCTCAAGAATATTCACCTTCCTTATGGGCCCTGAACTGAGCCCAGTCCTATCTCAATGGCCCCAGAGGGTAACAGCATACAGCTGTATACAACTGAGCATCCGGAAAATCTCAGCTTCCTTTTCCTGTCAACAATCAACCTATTGTAATGGACGTTTAGTTCCCTTTGAATGTTTATATAAAAGAAATTAAAGCCCCTCTGTATTAGTATATCCATAGACTTTGTAATTGCTTTTTATATTTAACTTTAACTTTTTTTTTTCCTTTTTTTTAAATTATTTTTTTCTCTGGAACTCATTTAAATTACAATTTCTTCGTCCTTTCCAGAAAATACATCCTGCTTCACAATATGCATATTCACATAACATTCTCTGTGAGCAGTAGAATGAAGCCTGCTTCCTATCACCACTGATGAAGTAAAAGAACCAATACATTCAGAAACCCCCATCACTATTATGTGCACATACAACTTCCAGTTAGAATCCATCCCATTATGAGGATTAAAGTCACGTTGCAGTTGGGTTCCTAAAAATAATTTCATAAAACATCTCTTCTTCTGTGCTACATGTGGTGTATTTGTGTCCATTCTGCTCATCATACCTCTTCTTATCATTCTGTTCAGTTTTTGGATAGTCCCTACAAAGATTTCCAAGAAACAATACATAATTCTGATCAAATGGATTAATGCAGATCCTGACTATACATGATGGTTCTGCTATGAATTTTTAATCTTCATGTACTGTGCAGAATTGTGATCCTACTGTGATACTTTATTTATGCTGTAGAAGGCTTTTTAGAAATTAATAAAACTATCACCACTGACAATTTCTGTTCTTCAGTTTGTCAAACAACAGCACGGTCTATGTAAGATTGATTTTCACAGTAAAATAACTATGGGTCTTTAAGGACACAATATACAGTATCTCTAAAACACACCCAATGTTTGGGAACGATTTTGAATGGGACTTCCGACATCAGACAGAGACATGAGATCACTGAAAGAGAACAAAAGACCCGATTGCTTTTTTTTCCTGAGACTGATTTGGCACTAGTATGTCCCATGAGTCGGGATCCTTTATCAGAAGACATTTCTGCATCTAGGTTAATGGTACCCTCATTCAGTACGTGGTGGAAGATATGATCTTTCTGGTTTAACCTTTATTCTTACAAGGCATAGGCCAGATTTAAACATGCAGAAATTCACAAAGGCTCCACAACACAACTTAATCAGGCTTGTCCTTCCCATACTCAGATACACCCTTCTCACCTTTTATCAGAATAGTAGATTGGTTTCATTTCTGTAGCAGTGCTATTTTTGCCAAGAAAGGTATTAGTCTTTTACCTGCATCTGAGGATACGATCAGAAGATACACCGTCGTACAGTAAGGTCTGCATTATACATTCATCTATAAAGCACAAAAGAATACAGAGTGCTAGAGCAAAAGGCATCTTTCAAATGCAAGTACTGACTTCAGCTTCCTATTTTTTATGGGTCTCAGTATGTTCTAATATATTCAAGAAAGTAAGAATCTCCTGGTTTGTCTTCCTTTAGTCCAGCTAGAATTAGGCCTTCTCCTCTTACTACTGACTGTAAATGACTCCTTCAACCCCAGGCTACCTCCTACCTGGGAACACACAAGCTGTCATGCAGAATACTGCCTATCTCAGGGCATGTATCATGTCACAGATGCATCAGGCAAACATAGTTAACAGAGGATGAGAAGCCAGGTACTGACACAGCGGCTACAGCAGAGCAGCTGCAACATGAAAACATGCGACCTTTACAAGATTTGTTTGTTGGCTCACAATACAGTCTTCTTAGTCAATCCTTGCTACCTTTTCCCCTTTGATTTCTTTTACCTTCCTATTTAGGCAGGTATCTTCCTCAGCCTCAAGTGTTGCTTTGCCATTATTTGGTTGGTGATTGACTTCCCAGCAGAGCTGCTCTCTTGGAGAGGTGACCAAGCAAGACAGATGCTGCTTCACCAACAAGATCATTTGGTGAAACTTTGATTTTCATGGTGCATTATCTACCTACCTCCTTCAGGATTTAGTGCCACAGCAATTATAGCATATGCACCATGGGCATTTAAAATAACTTAAATTCTAGGATATAATTTCCTAGGTGGTGGGGCATTTTCTCTCTTTTCTGGAGTGAGTAATTAAAAAATGTTGTTGTCCGTGATGCAGAAAATCCAGTCTTTGATAATAGCATTCCACAATTTAGATTGCTTCAGATTTATTTTCTTTATGGAAAATCAACCAGAAAGATCATATCTTCCTGGAGCTGTGATTTTCAAGTAGTGAGTGGTTGAGAAGAAATCAAAATGGGCAGAAATTTGGAAGAACTGCTAGAAAATCTGCAAAGACACGGGAAGGTTAAGGTGTGTATTTTAATTAATTCTGCTTGAGAAGATCACTGAACTTCCTGACAGATTCACAGGATGTAGAGAAGGTAAGGTTTGTTCATTTGTTCATTCTGCAGAGGGAGGTCTGATTGTCTGTATGCTTTGAAATTGAACATAGCTAGTGCTTCAACGACTGGGAAAAAGTGCTGGTGGGAGGTAAATCACTTATGATGTTGATTTCTCCATCGTTAAAGAAGAGGCGGCCCTAGCTTTGGAACACACCTTTGCTAAGAATATTTCCACACAGGCTGCAAACATTGGAACATTTGAAGCATCTCTAGCTCAGTTTTCCAAAGGACCAAAGCAGTTATTTCAAAGCAAAAACCCTGAAGGTCTAGCATGTAGCCCACTTTGTGAGAAAGTGTGTATCTGCAAAGGCTGTCATTGAGAATCAGTGGAATAAACATTTCTGACTAAATGAAGTGAACATCCTAACTATTTCTGCAAGACAGCAAAACCCCAAGGAGTGCTGCTGCACATGGATGTGAGGGCACAAGAATTTTGTAACAGAATTATGACAGCTAAACAAACAAACAAATAAACAAGATGGGGAAGCTTGTCCCATGATGTGAAAAGTATATGTTGCTGCAAGACCTTCCTCACACACAGGCATGTGACTGCCATTTGGGCTACTGACGAAAAGGCAATACATAGGGGAAGTTACAATACACGATAATTGCTTTGATTTTAGTATGTATGTATGTCTGTCTGTCTGTATTTATTTATTTCTATTCTAGGATACAACCATTCAAGAGAGGGAAAAATGTTAGCCAGGTGGTAAAGTTCTGGCAAGAATGGGTTCCACTGCCATGAAGCAGAGCAGCCTCTGTCTGGAACTTGCTGTCACTTATTTTTGTGCAAAATAGAGTTTTAATCTGTTGGAAAATGCTCAGGCATATCACCATCTAAGCAGCCAGCATTTGTATGACAGCGAGCAGACACTCCTTCCAACAGGTAGGTTTGTGGCTGTTGGCAACAGGGCTCATGGCTGTGTCCATTCTGCAACGGAGCTCAGGGAGCACAGGAGTAAGCACAGCTTGGCAATCCATCCTCCTTGCTGAAGATGAGGGCTCTCCAACCCATGGTGGTCCTACACCCCCCAGTGCCACTTCACCAGTGTTTCTCAGCCCCTGTGGTGAGGGGTTCTCTTAGAACCAGGTGCCAGCTTGTGAAGCCTGCCCTTCTCCTATCCATTGCCCCTTCACAAGTCATGCTGCCTCCTCAGTTTTACAAACATAGATAGTAGTGCAGCAGGCAGCAAGAAAAACAATTCCTCTGCCCCTTTCTGTGGGGTTACAGTTTGGGACAAGGAATGAAGGCAAGGGAGCAGCTGAATAAATTCTTTTCCAAAGAGAGCCTTAGAAAGAGGAAGCGCGATGAATCCAGCGATTAGCTATTTCCTCCTTTCTGTCTCTTTGAAAGCCTGGGAAGAAGCAGGGCTGTGAGGGATCCCTTGCTCCATTCTGTATCTGGAGGAAGACTTATTTGCTGGCCAAGCTTCATGTGGGTACAAAGTATCCTGTGGGAGCCATACAGGGTGTTTGAGGCACAGAACCGCTATCATTGGGGACGAGTGGGGGCATGGGAACAGGATGGGAACAGGAAGGGCTGCTATCACCATCCGCCTTGGCAGCATTTTATGTGACCTTTGGCAGTGAACATGAACACGTTATTTGCAAGAAGGGCTAAAATCTCAGTATAAATGAGGGTCCCTCTACGCAGATGGCCTCAGAGGACTGTTTCTGAATGTCTCTGGGCAACAGGTTCTGTTCTCTGAGCTCAGGCTGTTACTTTCAGCCCCGCTGGCCCCTGACCAGGAGAAAAAAGCTCCCGCAGACAGGAAGGAGCAGGAGCACTGTTAGCGGTCACATAGAACAAACAGAAGCGGAAGGGAGGCTAGAAAAGGGCATTTGCTTTTTTTTTTTTTTTCTTTCTTTTTTTCTTTTTTTTATCTTATTTGTATTTTTTAACAAAATTGGGTTACAGAGAGTCACAACACGACCAAAGCAGAAAGATGTTTTATCAGCGGTCAGGGCTGGTGGATATAAAGCAGTATCAGCACTTAACAAAAACAAACAAACAAAAAAAACACTACAACAACCAACTAAACCCACAAGACACCCGAACTCCCTCTCGGAGGCCTCCCCGCCCCCTCCGCCTCAGCGCCCGCCCCTTCCCGTCCGGGTGCAAGCGCCGCGCTCGGCTCGCTGTGGTCTTCGCTGCAGCCACGGTCGCGCCGCCGCCGGGCGCTATGGGGGCCCCGCTGGCCCTAATGGTGCTGACGGCCCTGGTGGAGGCCGGCCGGAACGCGGCCTCCCTCCAGGAGCGGCCTCCCGCAGGTAACGGGTCGGGTTGGGGGTGCCGCTGGGGCGGGAGGGGGCGGTGGAGCGGAGCGGACTGCGCTGCCAGTGCTCTACGCCCACCTCGTGCGCGGCGGCAGCGAGAAAATGGAGGCTGTGCCCGGCCATCCCGGCGCTGTCCCGGCACGGAGGGCTTGGAGCGCGAGGGGGCCGCGCGTTGGCGGTGGGCGGGCCGCGTGCGGAGCGGTGCTGGGCCAGCAGCAGCCGCTGCAAGCTGTCCGGGCGGGGTTACGGTGCGCTCCTCGTGTTGTGGAATTGAAGTGAAAGGTGGGGAGCGCATGGCTGTGAGTTCCAACAGGGCCTGGGGACCTATGGCCGCGGGGCGCTTCCAGCCACACGCGGGGCTGGAGGTGTGCTCAGGGCCGCCGGTAGCGTCCGGCCCGGACTCTGAGCAGGTGGGACAGTGACAAATAAACAAAGACGGGAGAAATAGTCGGATCTGTGGGTTTCACTTCCATCCGGGACGGTTCAGTACACCGGAGGGACCTGTCTGTTGTCATGGCTCACGTCTGAAGAAGGCGCGCTTTATTGAGAGTGGCACGGAGCTCCGTTACGCTCCTTGCATGAGTTTAAAAGTAGGAGCGTGCCTGCACTTGGATACGAGCGGCCCTGGCACTGGGCAGGACTGGGGAAGATGGCTGGGGATCACCTGCTGGGTTCTGGGGCTGTAAGACTTGCAGGCCAGCTGCTGACGTGCTACAGGGCACCCATCTTGCCGAAATCCAGGCTTACTCAGCACAGCGTTTGTCACAGTGGAGCTGCTATGGGATAGCTAATATATATACATACATATCAAGCTTCCTGAGAAAACTAGCACTTTCTTTCTACACAAGCACAGCAAACCCTGAAAGGAACAGCACATGCTTCTGAGGTATGTTTTGGCAACACGAACAGGGGTTTTCCTGATGACTAGCACTGAGGTTAGCCATAGCCTCAGTGACTGAACCATTCAGAGACTCCGACATTTAAGCCAAAAATTGTTTTGTTTTTTCTTTTAGCTAACAAAAACATGCAGGGAATTTTGATATCACTGTGTATATTAGATCAATGAAGAAACAGGCTATATCTGTACTGACAAACTGTTATTACACAGATGCAAACAAATATGCAGTATTAGATTGGAAAAACATGAACAGAAGAGTGGGAATTCTGAAACATGTTTATGTGTTCTTTTGTTAGAAAGAGTAATTACTTTCTGCAGATTCAGTAGGGGCTTTTGGTGTCCTGGTAGTGTATGATATATATATACTTCAGGCAATTAGGAAGTGCCCTTCTGTCAGTTATCTCTTGCTCCAGGATGTAACTTTTCCTTGAAAAGGCAGGCAGCAGTTATCTGAGTAGCTGATACATGCCTGCAGCTGGTTGCTCATGTCAGCCTCTGTCTGCCTGTGACTCATCGGTGGTGCAAGGCTCTTGGCCATGGGAACTATTTTTATTTCTGTATCCAGAATGAGGTTTCTGATCAAGGTTACAGTAGCAACAGTAGACATAGACTATGATGCAGCATCAGGTGTGTCTTGCACCTTGGAAGCACGTTTTCCAGACAGCGTGTGTAATTCCTGTTTGTGGCTGACCAGTGTGTGTGGTTGTCTTTTTGGTTTGTTATTTTGGCTCTTATTACTGGCAGTCATAGCAGTTCTTCTCAGCTGCAGACTTTCTAATAGCGCTCTATTTAGATATCTACTTTAATGACTTCTCAGGTATAAAAAAAATAAAAATAAAAAGTAGACACATGTAATGCTGTAATGGGATGATAATGGTAGGGTGGCAAAGTCTTTACCTACAGCAAACGAGAACAAGCCCAAGTGCAGCATACACAGAAATGAAGGAAAAGAGCTGCTTACCTGTCAAAGGCCTCAGGTAGGCAGGATCTCCAGCAAGAGATGCTCTCATCTCCAGTGCCAGCCCTTAAATGATGTCTGGGAAGGGATAGATCCTGGCTTCATCCCTTCTGGTCACTCAGGTGCATTGCATTCACCTGAGCTCTGCCTTCCCACCAGGTGCTCAATCACTGGGTCAGGCCATGACTTAGTATTTCCACTACAATGCTGAATATATGAAACATTATTTCAATTTTAATGTCAAAGCAGTTTTTAAGATGTTCATCTTGTGCAACTTCCTGGGTTGTTTTTTTATATTTTTTTCTTTAGGACATTGGTCTAGGTCTAACCCAGTTCATACAGCACATTGCCTCCATCAGCTTTCAATTGTAAACAATTTTAAAAGCACTGCGGGACACCTCAAAATGTTACCCCCAGTCTTTGTACTCTTTTCATCTGTAAATTGAATGTGTTTTCCTTCTTGAATTTAAGATCCTTCTGAGAACTTCTGATAGAACCTTATGCACTGAAATGCTGTTGCTAATTCAAGCTGACTTTAAATAACTTCATTATGAATATACCACCAAGGAGGAAGAGTAGTGTTACAGTTGAGGTGTATGTCCCGAGTTTCTTTAGAGGAGTCAATGAAAGCAGGTAAAGGTGAGCATGGGAGGTTAGCAGATGCTACAAGGCTGCTGTCACCCCAGGGGTGGCCAGATAGGTTGCAGGACCAATATCCTTTGCACCTTGGCAGCCTGCTGCCAACCTGCCCTGCTCCCTGCCACAGTGAGCCTAGTGCCAAGGTGCAGACTCTCACCTCTGAGCTGCTTCCAGTCCATTCCTCAGGGTATAGGTTGCCTTTGTGCAACTTTCTACTTTTTCTTCCACGAGGGGGAGATTTGGATTAGATGCTGGGAAAGTTTTTCACAGAAAGGGGCAGTGAGGTGCTGGCACAGACAACTCACAGAAGCTGTGGATGCCCCATGCCTGGAGACACTCAGGGCCAGGTTGGATGCAGCCCTGAGCAACCTTGTTTAGCACCTGATTTAGTGGTTGGCAGCCCTGCCCACAGCAGGGGGATTGCAACTGCGTGGTCTTTGAGGTCCTTACCAACCTAAGTTGTGGTGATTCTGTGATTGCTGTGGTCTTGCAGAAGTGTTCTCAGGGTCGTGCAGATTTACCTGGGCATTTTAGCCTTTTCTTCCCCTTCAGTAGTGTTGATGGGCTAAGGAGAAATGATTTTATTTTATTTTTTTTATATTTATGGAGGCACCAAAGCTGCTGCCCTTCCTGAGTGCTGTGAATGTGGATGTATGAGCTCAGATGGAGCACAGGGCTGACATAAGGGGGCACAATGCTTTCCTAGCCAGCAACCCAGAAGGATGGATCTTTAACTTTGTCAAGGCTGTCAGAAAGACAATAGAGACTTTAGCAACCATGATTTTGCACAGAAGTAGAATTAGGTACGTGCGTTATGAAACAGCATTCAAGGAACCTTAGGTCTGTGGAGTAAAGGGAGAGGGTAAGCCAATGAGATCTATTTTTTCTTTTAACCATAGTAAAAGAAACTAGATAGCTTTGGATTTTGAGAGTAAAGAAAAATGTCAGAGAGTAAACATAGGAGTAACAAGAGGCTAAGAGCATGCACAAGTGTTATCTCAGGGTGACTTGGAAGATGACTACCTAACAGAGAATAACAGAAGTGGAAATGGAACCACAAAGCTGACCTCAGCAAACTCTCACCAGCATCAGTTTAAATAGCATAACCAACATGCATAACTCAGAGAGCAACATAGATATATAAACACTGCAAACTAACTAATGTTCCCATGTTGGTGTGGCAGAGACCTCTGCAGATGTGATGGGTACTGTAGTGTCTGTGTATAAAATCAAATGTCATCTCAAGTGTGCAGTTATCTTCATTCAGATATTAGAACTTTGGAGACTTCTGTGTCTTTGGCAAACCTGCGTAGCGAACAGGAAGGAAATGCATATAGGAGGAGGTTAAAAGCCACTGAAAGACTTTTGTTCTACTGCATGTATATACTGCTAGCTTTCAGGCTGCTGGAAATAATGCATATATTTTAAAATGTCTTCCAAAATAAAATGAACCTAGCTTAGCAAAGTGTACCTAGCTATGTGCTCTAGCAAAATAGCTCACAGAACGAATCCAGTAGTTGCACACAATATATGGTACAGTGCTGTCTCATAAACATCAGAAAACACTTGCTACTAACTACAAGGCAAACCTTGTTCTGTTTATTGAAATATGATATTGTCTTAGAGGTCAAGGTGGATAGGGCTAATTGCAGGTAGAAATCACCACGTTTTGAACTGGGAGTGAACTAGAACTATTTGAATGTCCTATATGGTGCAGCATGATTTGATTTACTGGTCAGTTTTCTGCTCGCTTCTTCCATACTTAGTTTCTCACTGTTTGGTTTTGTGCCTTGAGTGTTGCTGCATTTGTGTTTGTTTATCTTAAATCAGAAGTTTTCTATTTGAAGAATAGCCTTGTGGCAGCCACTGCCACCTTCCTCAAGTTGCACGTGCTGGACTGTGGAAGAGAACAGCTCATGATGTGTTAAAAAAAAATGACTGTTTCCTAAATAAATGATGATTAAATGGTAAAGCTTTGGAAATCTGCAGTGCATTTGTGCTGGAATGGAATGTGGCTGAGCTGTCCCACCCTGTGCACACATCAGGAGGCAGGAAGGAGGAGACATCATTAGAAGTCAGATAGACAATTTGAGGAAGAAGGAACAGTCAGCTGGACAGTTCAGATTCTTTAAAAAACAAACAAAAACAGGGGAGGTAATAAAACTGAAGAAAAGAACTAAAGTTGCCTGGTCAAGGTGTTAAAAGTAGACTGGCTTATCCATTTTATACACCCATTTCTAGGTCCTGTGGTCTAATCTGTCATAATGCTGAGCCTTCACTTCAGCATCTTACACTGCTGCAGCTTAAGCTATTGCTGGCTGAACTGACCAAAATGGTCCTTGGTGGCTCAAGTGACCAGGACCTGTTTGCAGGCAGAGATCTTGTCTTCCATTAAATAATGTAAGTAACTAGTGCAGTTAGGAAAAGGAGATGATCTTCCAGGCCTTCCTTGATTTTAGAGTAGAACCAGCAATCCTCAAAAATAAACACAGGCTGAGAACAATTAACATCAAAGTTACTATCTATTTGTTAGACAGTCAGAGACAAGACGGACTGCCTGTGGAGAATAAGGGAAAAGGAGCAAAGGTGTCATCCCCTAGGAAAAGAGAAGGAGGTAATTCTTGGTCTGTGAAGCATGGCAAGATGAATGAGTTAAAAGATGTGCTATAAACCTGCTTCTCTACTGGTTTTTGCTCTTACGTAGCATTAAGATTTTTAGCTGTTCAGCCTATGCTGAAGAGTGTGTCTTTGGTCTGTCTTTAAGGATATGGAGTGGAACATAAAGAGATGGAGACCAGTTCATGGGAGATACTGCTTGGCTAACATCACTAGAAAGAAAGTTGTTAATAGTAAGGATGCAAGGGATGAGACTGTGTGACTCTTGCTCCTGTAAGTGATCCAGGCCACCTTTCTGGTGGTTGAGAGGGTGGTTTAAATGGTGGTGTGGTTTGTGAAGAAGGTTGTCTTTTCAGGAGGAAGGCTTATTTTCTGCTAGTTTCTGCCAGTAGTCTCAGAGCTGGAGCATGTTAAAGGTAATCTCTGGGAGGAAGAGCAAAGAACTAAGCTGAGTAATCCTTCTTGGAGTTGGAGGAGTGGAGAGACAATTTAGTAGATTGTTCTTGTTGGTCACTCTGCAGATTTCCTGTGTAGTTGGTTCCCATGCCTTAGATTGGTAAGTGGGAATAATGCTAACCTCACTTATGGAGGTGTTGGGAAAATACTTCAGTAGATGTAAATGCTTTGCTGACTTAATATAGCAATAAGCACCATATAAACATTTAGCTGGAATAATAACTCTTTCATACGAATCACATTTGAATAACTAAGTCATAGAGATGCTTAGAGATTTGAATTAAAGAAAATACTCAACTGTTCATTAGCCCTAGGTGTCATCTGTATACAGAATAGAACAAAACTGTGGGAGCAGGAAAAAGCATAAGGAAGGAAAAAGCAAAATGTTGTGTAATTGAACAGCTAAATCCATGTAGCTTCTACTGATGATTCAAATATCTCCTGGAATTTCATTCCCTACTCTTCTGCTAAAAGCAGTTCTGTTCTTACAGTAGTACACAGCAGTAACATTTCACAACAGTAACTGTCTCAAGTATTTACATTTTGGGAAGCAATGTGACATATGTGTGTCTTGACACCTCTTCTGTCAATTTGTCACCTTTTATTTTCTTGTGGTTGAGAAATTGATGATTGTGTTCCTTTTTTCCAATAACTGAATGCCACTTTCGTACACGCTGTGAAAGAACCAAACCGCAGCACCGTTCGCAGAGTGACGTCTGTTATGTGTATCACAGCTTCGTGGTTAAATTAACAGCAGATCTCAGCCTCTCTGTGCTACTTGCTGTAAAGTGCTGTCTTTGTGGTCTTGTTTTCAAGACATGAAAATTGTTTACTTTCCCTCAATAAATCACAAAGTGAAATGAGAACGCTTCGTTTTGTGAGAAGTTCCCAATGGGCAGGTCAAATATGAGCTAGCTTTCATCATCTCACAAAAGCTAAATTAACAGAGTCAAACACTGAGAATCAGAAATTGAGAAGCTAAGATGTGACAGTTAAAATAGTTGAGTAACCTTCATTTTTCCTCATCCGAATGCCACGCAGCAGCCTTTAAATAGTCACAGGATCATGTAATTTTCCTTCCCCTGCAGCTGCTCACCAGTGCCCCTGCTGCTGTTGGTGCTCAGAACAGAAGTTTGCTAAATGAGGAAAATATCAGTGCTGCTTCTTATTTTTGTCACTTATTACCTCACCTGTAATGTTATTGAATGTACTTCAAATGATCTCTTGAGCATGGAGTCACGTGCTAACTTCAGTATTCAAATTCCTTACAAATGTTAGTAGCTTTTTATTATTACACACTTTTAAAAAAAAAAATAAAAATACTGCTGGGGATGTAAAAATGTCCGTGTCAGAAGTTTACATTGAATCCAAGCTTTATGTGGCAGACCTGTTGTCTTTTGGCAAGGCTGTATTAGGAGACATTAGGCCCCCCTGGAACTCAGAGCCTGCATTCTGCAGCTTTGGTAACATCCCTGCTCAGCCCCATCTGTCTGATTCAGTTCTGAAGAGCAGCAGAAATCTGCAGGAGTTGGGCAGATCTCCTGTAACTTCAGAACACACACACTGTTTGTCCTGGTTTATCTGTGTAATATTGACAAAGCTGTGTCATTGTCACAGATGGTGAACCTGGTACATGCTCTCTGGTGGACTTGTTTTCAATGGGCATGGATTATATGAGGTTTTGAGTTGCAAACAGGAAGAAAACTGTCTCTGCAGGAAAAAGAAAAGTAAATCAGCATGCAGGGCTCAAATGTGTTTGTACTGGTGGCAAACAGGGTCCATTTGGGGAGAATAATCTCCAATTTTTAAGTCTAATTTTTCCAGCCATTTCTAGCATGTTGCCTTTTCCAAATAATAAAGTAATATATTTGATAGTTCTCATATTTTACTAAGTGCAGTTGTTTTGTTTCTTCCAGTGCCTTCACCAACAGGGATTTTAGTCACATCCAAAAATTTCAGAACTGTCTTGCACTGGCAGTACCCATCCATGTCTGAAACTCCTCATTTTGTTGTGGAAGTCAAACCTTACCAGTAAGTTCATATTCTTTCACCATTTCCTGCACCTCATTTTTTTCTTGAAGCAAAAACAATCAGTCCATGGAAAACAGTTTTGTTTGTTTGTCCTGAAGTCCTGTTGAATGAAGGTTTCTTAAGTGTAAATTAAGCCAAAATGTGTCTAATTATAACATAGTTGAGACTGGAAGGGACTTACGGAAGTCATCAGATCCAAGCCCTGCTCAAGCAGAGCCACACAGAGCAGGGAGTCCAGCTCCATGTCCAAGCAACTTTTGAAGGTCTCCAAGGAGGAGACCCCAACCTGTGCCACCCAGCCACGCTGTTATTTTATCATGGGCAGTGTATTGTTCAGTATTGTCCTGTGGCATATAATTAATAGTTTTTTTTCTTGATCTTTTTACAGCCTTGGCAACTATACAACTGTTTCAACTTGTGTGAACATCTCAGCTACTTCTTGTGATCTATCAGAGGAAATAAAGGAAATTTTTCTGTCTTACTGGTTTCGTATTAAAGCTATTGTTGGATCACAACAGTCTGAGTACATTGAGTCAAATGAGTTTGTTTTGCAAAGGCATGGTAAGTCCCTTCATAAACTAAGTCTTGTAAATTTTCTCCCAGCATTGTCTTTTTCCTTTCCCTTTCCTTTCCCTTTCCTTTCCCTTTCCTTTTCAAGTATTCTTTTGTGCTGTATTATCATGGCTCATAAGGTCAGGAGTCCAGGGCAGAGTGAAGCACGACGATTGTTCAGTAGAAACTTCTGTAGTACTGCCTCTGCAGGGACTTGTTTGTCCTGTCACTGGAGTATTTGAAGATCTTTTTAAAAGCTTTTCAGGGCAGAGAGAAGTGATGAGGACAGTGCATTCCTTGCGTGCTTTTTATGTATTTGCCTGGTGGATCAGATACTGGGATAGGGTAAGAAATGGCCCCCACATGCTGTGGACCTTTTGGCATTTAGAAGTTGTTTTCAATTGGTAGGTGATAAATACCTACAATGGACAATAAAGCCCCACTTAACAAGTTGGATTTCATAATGGTAATTTGTTGGTTCCATTTTAGAAGCAGATTCACTAACATACTGAAATGCCTCTTATTTCCCAGTGTTGCAACTATATGATATTAATAGCATTCAAAATAAACGTATCGATCTTCTCGAGTCTCCACTGAATTTTAGGAATTTAACTATACTTAGTTTGTTTTGTTGAATTTCTTTTTTTTAATACTGTGTTAAAAATGTTGGCCTAATAACAAAGGTAAAACGTATTGCAGGAAAAATTGGACCACCAAAGCTGAATCTCTCAAGGCACGGTGCTGAAATCATGGTTGATATTTACAATCCTGAATTTCCATCTGTGGAGGTTCAGCCTTGGCTCGAAGAAGTTTATTCACAGCTGTCATACTCAGTGATGTTTAGAAATAGTGAAAATGAGGTAAGTTTCAAAGTGAAAAATTAAATTCAAGTTAAAAATACGTTTGTGTGTTTTAGATGCTTAGCAAGGAGTTTGCTCTCCATGACACACCCAGTCCAGATACCAAGAAAATAGCTGAATGTAACACAGTGATGCTGAAGCTCTAACGTGGGTCGTGATGAAAGAGATGATTTAAAGGTCTGAATGTTGGAAGACACGCGAATGGGCAACTAACATTCAGACCTTTAAATCAGCACTTAGTGTTAGTTGTCCATTTGCATGTCTTCTAACAATAGTCAGATGATAGCAGCAGCTGCACACAAACGACAAGGATACTGCATCACACACAATTATTTCTACATACCCATCAAGACACGGATAATTTCACTTGTGCCCCTTTCACTTGTTTCAATAGAGCTTTCATTTCACAAGGTTAACCTTCAAAGTATTGATACCACGTTACTTAGTCATAGAGGGTGAACTTCTGGAAAGTGACAGTACATGGGTTAGAGTTACTTTTTGTAACTATGAACTATGGATGAAGGTGTGGAATATGGATAGAGCATGTTTTGGATGCGTCTGAAGATTGTTGATGAGAGCACCACATCAAAAGGAACGTTTTAGGGTGGCTCGTAGGTTGGGGTCTGAGGTTTCCAGCTGTGGCAAGGCATGTATCTGTAGGAGCCACATCTAATGATATTATTGTAGCATTTTAGAGGTGTTAGAAGATACTGTAACATTTGTATTGAGTCAAATGATACCTTATTTTGATTTTGATTTTTTTTCTTTTAGAGCAGAAAAACTTTCACTGTAGCAGACTGTGAGATGAGTGAATGTAGCCTGAACATCCCAGTTCCTTCTGAAGGTTCCATGTACTGTGTTTCAGCAAACGGGCATTTTTATGATGATCTGATAGTTGGTGCCCAGTCGGAAGAAAGTTGCATTTGGGTTCCTCCCAAGCGGGCTTGGAGTAAGCAGACTCTTAAATTGTACAAAGAATCTCTTGAGTCTGATCAGAGATATGATACAGCAAGTTGTTGAAGCTGTGGTGCAGCCATGGGATCACTTGGATGTCTATGGGAGAGCATGAAAAAAGGAAAAGCGTGAGCATTCTTTTCGAAATGCACTCTCCCAGTTCTAAAGGCTTTTAAACACTATGTATTATTTTCAAGTAACTTTGATTTTCCTGGGTACTTTTCCAACCTCACTGGTATCCTAAAACGTGTTTTCTTTGCACCTGGTCATTTGTGGAATTAACAAATGACAGATGAATTCTTCATTGAGTTACGGCTTTTGGAAACACCGAGCCTATCTTCTAATAAATGGCATCTTGCTGAATCCTATCACTGAAGAAAGTGTGCGCGGACATTCTGGAGCTTGAAGTGACTCGGAATTTGTAATTAAAAAAAAATGTAATAAAATTTATTTTTTTCTTAATTAAAGGGAATGAAGGCAGTTAGTGTCTCAACTTTGTATCTCTAGTACAGTTTGCCTTTTTTTTTTTTTTTAAATACTCCATCATGGTTCTAAACTTCATCAGGGAAAAAATTTCTAAAAGCAGTCATGTATTCTTTTGTTCTTATGTTATGCACAGGAAGAGCAGTGTGGTTGAGGGGAAAGACTAAGGAAGATTTGACTTGTGGACTCCTGTTAGTTTTAGATAACAATTCTGCATTGTGGAAAATTTCACATTTCAATTTTGTTGCACAAAGATTATGTGCAGCAATTCTTGTGGCAGTTAATAGGATATCACACAGAGAATGTGTTGCTTTTTTAGAAAAAAGTTTGTTCCCATACGGACTTGCTAAGGAGGAAAAAGAAACAGTTATTTAATTGCTTTACTTCTATAAAAGCATGACTGTTGGATAAATTGAAAATCTCTTGTAATTTTTATTGATTTTGTGTATTGTTTTACAAGTTCTCTTGAGTGGGGGGAAAAAAAGCAATAAATCGATAAATTCACATGTTTTTTCTAAATGGTATAGTATTTATTTTCCCAGCTTCTTAATGGAATTTGTTCTACCTTCCTAGGTACACTAATTACTATAATTGTATCTGCAATTATACTGATTGTGGGGCTAACTTTGACAGTATGTTATGGCTGCAAGAAGCTAAGGAAGAAAAACATAAAGCTGCCTAAATCTTTGGTAAGTTTAGCCTTGCTATCTGTGTCAGATTTGTCATCTCCAACTGGGTAATTTTTTTTGTAACAACAACACCTTTATGGTCATCTTGGTTGTTTGTGCCACGATCACATAGAAGTTCAGAATTTATACCAGACTTAAGATTCTGATTGCCTCTACAATCAGTTGTCCTGTATTGGCTTTAGGATTAGACTTTGGTGGCTGTTTAACTGATGATGCAAAGCCTCATCAAAAAGTATCAAGGTGTATTTTTATCTCGTGCTTAAGTAAACTTTTCTGCAAGCTGCTGATGCTTTTTCTGGTGTGAAGGGGTGACATGGTTGTGTTCTCTCACTGTATTTGCATAACACTTAGAAATAGTGTCAGTTTGTGACTGGATTTTTTGGTTATTAGGATTATATGACATACATTTTCAATTTGAAGAAACCGTAATTGCTTGTCCCTGTAAATCTTACTGCTGATATTTGGCATAAATAATTACGGTCTTAAAAGAAAGAAGTTAGTTCATTAACATTTGTGAAGGATTTTTTTCCCTATGGACACTTACAGGACAGCAACATAGTTTTCTAATTGCACATTCACCCAGCATTAATTTATTGTGAAATTATGCGAGGGCTGTGTAGATTTCAGTGTTCTAATAGGATTTGGAATAGATCTCTTAAATGCTCTTCCAGAAAACCTGCTCCTGAAAGTTGCTGGGAATGTGTAGGTGGACAAGCCCTTAGTAAAAGTGCTGATAGCACTGCCTGTTACTGGTAGTATGCACATAGGAAAAATATTAACTCACTTATGGTAAACACTGGTTTTTAGAATAGTAACCCAGATCTTAATTGCACTTGTTCCTGGAGGTGCTTTGAGTATCATTACAGTTATTGTAGTAAGTTCTTTTATTCGAAGCTGTAATAAATTCATGAGCTGCTAAATTGTGTTGTAAATCTAAGTGACTAAGTGACTCTTAAGGAACCTTTGCTACCAGGAAGCCCACAAGGGTTTTTCCTTTGTACGGCTTCCTTCTTTTATGGAACAGAAATGTCTTGTATCACAGACAGAGAACTGGATTTCTTTTCACAGACACAAGTCTTAGATGTAGTTGTACAGAAGCACTGATTTTATTCTTGGGGTCTTTCTCTAGGCATTCCCAGCCATCACTGTGAGATGCAGTACCTTTGTAGAGTACAAACACCCTCTCAATGTATTTTAGGACTAAGGCTTTAAAAGTGGGTGAAAATCATAGAATCATAGAATGGCCTGGTTGAAAAGGACCACAATGACCATCTAGTTTCAACTACTCTGCCATGGACAGGGTCACCAACCACCAGACCAGGCAGCCCAGAGCCACATCCAGCCTGGCCTTGAATGCCTCCAGGGATGGGGCATCCACAACCTACTTGGGCAAGCATGATCAAGCACACACAGTACCATAAATGGGTATCAGGGCAACTGAGGGGAAAGTTTTGAGGTTGAAGGTAGAGATGCATGGAAGGTATCAGCTCTAATGAAGTCAGACACCATGCCAGTAGGAATGTAGAGATACAGTCTCGCATATTCCAAGCAAGGAATATGCATGTAAAGCAGTCAGATTCGATCATTTGGTTGTGAAGGTGCTCACAGTTCTTACACACAGACTGGGGGATTCTTTTTACCTATTAGGAGCTTTACTGAAACAGCACTGTTCTTCATCCTTTTCTAATCCCAACCTACATCCCTTTCTTCCCAATTTTTCTTCAACCTATATTTTTCAAGTCAAATTACGCTCTAGACCGTCTCAAAAAACAGTGACCATTTGTATCTCATAAAGAATTTAACTCACAAGAAGTAGCTTATAGCCTGAGGTATACGTACATGACTAATTAGGAAATTTGGAAAAGGATTCTTGGACTGAGTACCCTTTCTCTCCATGCTTTCTTGTAGCTTTAGAGAGCAACATCATACAGTTAAAACTTTATCCTTGTTCTTCATATATATTGTTAAAAATAACTTAAATCAAGAGAATCTAAACAACCTGAAGGCATGTCTTAATGATTTAGAGCAAGCTCAAGCCTGGCTGTTGAAGAACTTAATGTTTCTTACTACAATAGATTTTTCAAAGCAAAGCTTTAAAGTCTGTTGCAGTGTTGAGCCAGTGCTTAGTGATACAGGAGAAATAACCAAGCAGTCTTCAGCATAAATGCAGCTACTGGGAATGTGTGAAGGTTCTTAAATCACTGTAAAGATCTGTTTCCAAAGATCTTTTCCCTTCCAGATGAGACACTTGCCACAAATATTGCTCATTACAAACTAGCTACAGGGTGTAAAGGTCCAGAGCAAATTCAAGAGGAGTGTTATATCATTTTCTTCTTACCCTGTTTCTTCTTCCCCACTGTAAGCTTCAAATGACTTAAATTACAATGAGTGAAAATGACACACGTGAAATGGATTTGGTCTTTGCATACATACTTGCATGTAGGAAGCATTTTGGAAAGGTTGTATAAAAGCATTAATGTATAACAGCTGGAGTCATACTGCCTGCTGACCTTGCCACATTGTCATTTTGCTGATTTCTGCTGGAATTGGTTATAATTCAGTCTGTGTTCCAAGCTTGTGTATTTTTTTTTCTTTTTTTAATGCTCTAAACTTCAACAGAAGTTAAAGCCATTGAATTAATAGATATGTGGAAGTAAAAGTAATGTATTTTTTTTCCTCACTTAAGGTCAGTGTGATAAGAAACTTGAATCTAGACAACAGCTTCGAGTCAAGATCAGAAGCAAAAGACATTTGTGCAGTAAGCGTCATGCCAGTCCCATCTGTGGGTGCCTCATCATCAATGAATGACGATGAAGCCTTGCTGAATATGGAGTCAGAAGAAGAAGCTGTTACTCCTGAAAATTTCAGTGAGGGAACATCTTCTGGTCCTCCTCTGGAGGCATCAGACAAAGTGGAAGAGACCTCTGTGCGGGAAGATACAGAAGTACCTTCTGATGTTGAACAGAATCATAAAGAAAGTAATTTCATTTCTGATAGTAGCCAAACAGATGTATGTGGTAACTCCTCAGGTCCAGTGATTTCTGCCACAGAAATTCGACAAGCAGTCATTCCAAGCAGCTGTCCCAAGTTTTCTGGCTATGACAAGCCTCATGTACCACTAGATATGTTGATAGACGTTGGTGAAGAACAGCCTGTGATTGCATACAGGTCAACGGAGTAACTGCGATAGCTGAAATGTTTAACCAGAGCTTGTAAACAGCAGCATTACTGAAGAGAACAAAGAGTCTGGGCTGTGTTTTGGATGTCTACAGGTTGTGCTTGTGCTGATGGAAACAGCATAGCCAGTATCCAACTTAATGCAATGGAATCTTGAAACGGAACTGAGAATAGTGCCTGAAAACTGTATCAAAAACTTTGGGGAAGGATTCATGATAGCCTGTCTCTTACAGAAAAGTTTGTGTGTAGGACATGGCTTACTATTTCTTGTTTGAACAAAATGATTGTGTTGTTTGAACAGTACTCCATGAAGGGCAAAGGTTTTATTGGGGAGTGTAAAAAGAGCTGCTGTGTCAACTATTCCTTTCTGTTTCAAGTACTTTTCAAAGTTAATGAACTGAATGCTTAACAAGTCCTTGGTTATGACAGAGATGTGCTAGGAAAATTCAACTTTTTTCAGAGGTATTTTCTTCCTTATATTTGCATTCTCTAAAGTGCTTGAAGAGTACTAGGAAATCCTAATATTTCCTTTAAGTAAGAATATAGTTGTAACTTTTTCCTGTGTCATTTAAGAACTTGATTCTGTGGCCAAGAACCAGTTGTTTATCCTCTTTTCTGCAACTGCAGGTGTGTACCAGAGCCATTACTTAGCACATTTCAGTGAGTAAATATTAAACCTTTTTTTTTCTTTTTTCTTTTTTCTTTTTTTAACTTGAAAGCACAAATCTTGTGATGTGAAAAGCTGTTCTTTAAAATTTCTGTATGGCAGCATTCAGCTGCCTACGTGTGTTGTGGTAACGTCACATTTTGGATAGCTCCAATATAAGTGTACTAGCTGGTCCTTATTGGAGTGAGGGGGGGGGAAAGAAAGAAGCATGTAACAGGCACAGGCAGTTACACAGATTCTTTGGAAAGAGGGGAAGTTTTTTCCAGCTGCATAAGATGCATAAAAATGCAAGTCTTCTTCCAGACCATATTTTTCCTAAATCTTAGAAGAATGTGGAGTTTTCTAATAGAAACCAGCATTATTTCTGCCAATCACATTTTTTGCAGCAAGTTAAGAAATGACAAAAAGGTAGTAATTTTCGTGACATGACTCAGGAATCATAAATCATAGAATCACAGAATGGCCAGGTTTGGAAGGGACCTCAAGGATCCTGAAGCTCCAACCACCCTGCTGCAGGCTCTCTACATTTAATACATACCTCTACATTTAATACTGGACCAGGCTGCCCAGGTCCCCATCCAATCTGGCCTTGAACACCTCCAGGGATGGGGCATCCCCAGCCTCTCTGGGCAGCCTGTTCCAGCACCTCACCACTCTCATAGTAAAGAACTTCTCCCTAGAAACTGCACCAAACTGTAAACACTCAAAAATACATCTCAAAATAATTGAGAAGTACTGTGATAGTGTGAAGTTCTTACATCGCTGTCATCTGCTCTGGATGTTTTCATGCAAGATTATAATTTTGAAAAGTAAAAGATGTGAATCTTATTTTTTTTCTATTTAAAAACTTTAGAAGTCTGATGCTTACAAATCAGTTATTTGCCCTTGAGTCCACATTTGGTGGTGTTTTTTTGTTGTTTTTTTTTTTTTTTTTATCTGATTGTAGGAAATGTTTGTGATAATACCAAAGGTTAGTTTGAAGAAAAGGTGTATTTTTACAGGTAGTAAAACACAGGCTTAAGGAAGTGCATGTAGAAAACTGTCTTTGTTTTAAAAGATTGTTTTTGTAGGTATATCAGAAATGTTTGCTTTCTATAGCAGGCTGTTTTAAAGGAACATGTACTTTTGTCCTTATATTTCTCGGTGGCATGAGTATTCCTAATGTAAAGCTCACATGGCAGCTACTGGACTGCTTCCTTTCCTGTAGATGACTGACATTAACCACAGTTGTATATGCTGAATTCCCAAAGGTTTAAAGACAATAGCAATTTTTCCCATTCTCTGTTCACAGGAAGATAACAGCTCCAGTAAGAGTTTAGGAAAAACCAAATCAAACAGGTGAATTCTGTAACTATGGTATAATGGAGAACCCAGCTAGAAAGATTAATGTGTCACCTGGCTGTGATTTGTTCCTTTGTTATAGTCAAGTGTGGTGAGACCCCAGGGTAAGTTGGTTTTTGTCATGTTTGGTTTGAGTTCCTAGAAGGCACTGTGAGTGAAATACTGCTCAGAGTGCACTAATGTATGGATATCTTTGCTGCAGACATGAAGAGAACAACTCTTGGTGTTACACAAAAGCTTTGAAAATTAGAAATAACTTGCGGTCGAACCTTCAGCTCAGCTGACTTCTCAGTCAATGGTTCACCACTGACAAGTACTTTCAGCAGTCTGTTCTGCCAAGGAGATGTTTCCTGCAGAGCTGCAAGGTGCTTTCATTCTTTCAGTGTCATTTCTTTCAGGCTTTGTTTGTTTGTTTATAAACAGGAACTGCCAGGAATACCTCAGGACTTGACAGATTTTAGCTAAGTGCCTAAATCTAACTTAGGTCTGCCTCAAGGTTCAGAAGGGAAAAGCAGGGTCTTAGAAATCACTGCATTAGCTTATTTTAGGAAAGGAAGGTTGTGACCAGATATTAATTTGTTGAGTAACTTTTTCCTTTGCTAACGCTCAGCATATTTCAGCTTAGCATACTTTACACCTTATTTTCCTTCTCTCAGCTTTGTCCTGAACTGCTACTGTACCCCAAGGAGATCAAAACTTAGCTGTTGTAGGCATTCCGTTTAGTGTGTCTGCCTCAAAACTATTCTGTCATAAGTATGTAAGTTCTTGGAAATGTGAGGTTTACGTTCTTAACTCTTTGTTGGTATCCTGCCACTGTTAGAAAAATTATTGCCTGAGAGTAGGCATCATGGATCTGTGAACAGAATAGCTCTGCAATTATTTGCTGTTCTGGAAAAGTATTTCTTTCTGTTAAATTTTTGCTGGAAGAGAAGTGGTATTTTTTTGCCTGTTTGAGAGCAGGCAGACCAAGTGTTTTGTTGTTTTCCCCAACCACTCTTTGATACTACTGCATTATATGTTGTTTTTTCTAGATCGTTCAAGATGTTCTGTGGGCCAGTAGGCTTCATGTTCCCCAGGCCTTTCTATAGCAGTTGTCAGCTGGAATGTTAAGAGTGAGACTAAGAACAGAGCAAGTGCACGATGGTATTTCTGCTAGGATCTGATCTGGTTCCCAACAGCTGCAGTGTGAAATCTTTTTGGAGCAAGGAATGCAGAAATGCCTCACCAGACACAGCACTGCTTTGGCAGCTCCACCATACCAAAAAATTGAGCCATGTCAGTTAGAAGATAGAATAGGTAGTATTTAGTTATACGTTTTCATTTATCCATTGAATATATTTAAATGAATAAGCTCATATTCTTTTGGTGAGAACAAAAGCTTTGCTGAAGCTCCTAAATATTTGTTTATATTACCTTGACAGTGGATATTAAGAAGCCTAACACTTGCAGGGTCAAAAGCACTTAACATGCATGCTGCTTACTGACATAAAATATCAGCTATTCAGTATGACACACAGGGAACTTTTACCTGTTTCAGGTGATTTTTACTCTTGTTACGGCTGCTCAGCATCCTTCTCTTCCTATCTCCTACAGATGATTTGGGAGTCGATGGAGTGCAAGACTTCAGAACATTCTGTGCTTTGTCAAACCATGTGCATCACAGCCTTTGGGGCTAATGCCTAGCAACTTCTCTAAGAGCTGCTTTCACTGTCCTTTTTGCACAGATGCTGTAGAGTTTTATACTCTGTCTGGATTTCTAATTTTTCTACATAAATAATGTAGCTTAGAAATAGTTATTTACAAATCTGTTGGCATCTGTGAAAACAAAATGCAGTGCCCGGGTTGCTTAGCTAAGTTTGTATGTAGCCTGTCACTAGTTTGGATTCTAGGTAATCAGGTGTCATTGCAAAAATCTGTTTTTCTCAACTAAGGCTTGAAATAACTGACTACTCTGAAATGGTGCCATGTAAGCAGTTCAGTACTAGTGGATAGAGCTATTGCACTTAATTCATATTAGTAGTTTCAGCATGTCTTTTCTTAAACGCACCTTTTCATCTTCCGAGTTTCTGAACCCAAAATACAGATTTCCTACAGTGACCTGCATAGATTTTTTTTATTTTTAAGTCTGGTTTTTAAAAATTCAGTCCTTTAAATAGAGGGTCTGTATTCATTCTTACACTCTGTGTTCTCTAAATGGATGCAAGCATCAGACCGTGTGGAACCTCCACAGGCCTGCAGTTTGCTTGTCTCCCCACATGGGTGTTGTTCCTTCTCCACATCTATCTGAAGTCTTCACAAAGCCACCAGGCAATCTGCTCAAGCCATTGTCATCCTTAGAAAGCATTTCCTTAGTGTCTAACCCAAGCCTTCCTATCTTCAGAAATCTGCAGTGAGCCTGTCTCAATTTTATTACCAGTGTAAATAGTCTATATTAAAAATGTTTGTATATGGAATTAAAAAACCTCAAGAGACAAGTGTGTGTATGCTCTCCTTTTTCCTTCTGTCAGCTTCTGTGCTGAAGACTCAGTCTGCTTCTGAAGCGTGCTCAGTTAACTCACAGTATGTAGCACATGCTTGAGCATTACTGAAAGTGAATGGACAGCACTGGGGGCTGTGTAATTGTTTGTAGGCAGTTACTGTATTCTACTTGCCAGATGTATCAGCATGTAGAATTCATTTCAAACTAGAGCTGCTGCTTGTTTGTTCTCAAGAGTTTGAGTGAAATACCACCTACTACAGTCAACGGCGATCCTCTGATCGACACAGAGGACACGACTGCATCCTCTTACTGGAAAAGTCTCTCTCCTTTGAGGTCATACAGCACCATTCCCCTGTCTTGGAGGGATGGGGGCCTGGCGCACAGCAGGAGCTCTTTGTGATCCACTGGGTCTGGCTACATCATCAGCTTTGCAGTTTCATGTTTTGCCCAGTAGCTCTGTTCACACCACTGATGCAGCATGCAGCAACTTCGGGTCCGATGCTGAAGCTTGGGGACTGTCGTCACACGCTATTTAAAAATGTTGTCTGAGGGTTAAATGCTCAAATGGGTTCATTGCTACAGAGTGAGGAAAGCCAGGTTTCCCTGAAACTCCTACTAGCATCTTTGTTTGAAGCTTAAATAAATAGAAGACTCTTAGATATATATTGTTCGCTTTTTAATTGTGAGCAAGTGCACTCTGAGGTGTATCTTGGAAATCAGATGCTACTGTCATGCTGATTTACCCAACAGGATTTAAAATAGTTTTGATTTAATTTCATGGGCAAATCTAGAATGTGCCATTTCGAGGTATTTTCTATTCCCTCCCTCCAAATTCCTCCTTTTGAGTAATTTCTTAACATTATGAATAGTGCTTTCTTCATGCTGCTTCCAGCTAGGAGATTCAAGCCTTAGGATTTCAGGTTCTCAGAAATGACTGTACAAATTGTGCATGGTTTTTTACATGCCCATTTGTGATTGGGCCAAAAACTAATTTGTCATCTGTTTTGTGCAGAAGAAACTTGATTTCCTAGTGTCTGGGCGTACCTTAAAAGAGAAAATGCATTGCAAACAGAGCAAGCAATGAGTGAACAAGCCAAAAGCATCCTCCAGCCAGCTTGCTGTGTTCTGCAGAACGAATGCTGAAGCTGTCAGATACTTGCAGTGTGCGTGCGGTGCAGCAGTCAGAGGCAGTGCCAGGTCTGACCCAGCTCTTTCCTGTGCTGACATCTCTGGAGTAGCACACGCTCTGAAAGGTTATGCCCTCTCAAAAATACCCTTCCACAGAATGCATATATAGTCCCTTTAGATTTAAAAGAGAGTGCAATTCTTTTCACTCTATCGTCCTTCTGGATGTGGCAGTAGGTGAGTGCAGGGGAGAGACCAGAGGTGCAGATGAGGCCCTTCTTCCACTTGGGCTCTTCCCAGCTGCCCATCCTTATTCCCCATGCCTCTCCACTGCCAGCTAGTGAGGTTATAATTCCTCTCTGTTCACCATCTCAGGATGACTGGAGAAGCCTGGCCTTCTTTCAGGTATTGGATAGGAGCTAGTTGTTTTTTTTTCCCCCCTTTCCTAAAAGTCTTTTTGAATACAATTGGAATAAAGCACGCATGATTTGAGGGGCTGATTATTGATAATGCCTCTATACTACTTCCAGGAGGAGCAGCAAAATTGGCAGTTTTAGTTGACATATGCCATGTCAGGTCCTGCCCACAAGGAGTGGGGAAAGGTGACCAGATTAATGAATAGCCCCAGTTAGATGAAGGCAAATAGGTATGCAAGGGTCCGCACAGCCAAATTTCATTTCTCGTAAGATAAAAAAAAATTGGGAACAAAGATGTCTTTGTTACCCTGTGACTCTTCTTTCTGGTTAAATGGTCACAGCACAGTGAGCTCAGACACCCCTGAGCAGCATGGAAGCCAGTTCTGCTGAGTGTGAAAGATTCTGTCCCAAAAGCTCGTTCCACAGATTCATGAGTGCATGGAGACTTGTATCCACACGAGGCACTGTTGCTGTGTTTTTGTTTTTAAAGAAAAAGTCTTGTGAAACTCATGTGCTCACCGGCCTGGCTGTTTTGGGAATAGCAGTGCTAAAGGTCATTAGAAGAGTTCAGTTCTAGTGTGTGTTCTCCAGATGATGGGGAGCCCCTATTGAGAAGCCAAAGGATGAGCAGAGAGCCGACCTGCAGGCTGGGAGGTGTGATGCTTGCGGACCTTAAATTGCAGAACAGATGAGTGACAGGACATCAACTTTCTTTAATATTTTCTAGATGCGAATGGTATATAGAAAAAAGCAGGGTGGGAGGAGGGAAAAAAAGTCTGTGAACATACACCGTGACCTAGCTTCCTTCCTGCACAGAAACCTCACAGAACTAAGCACATCTGAACTTCAGGGTAAAGTCCCTGTGATTGTCAGCAGTTAGCAGCGCAGTGTAATGAAGGAGCCACTGGCCTGAAAGGCACAAAGGGTTCCAAAACCAGCCTGCAAAAAAGTTGTAGCATGGGTTCTTGCCAGGTCCTGTGCTTTGGTCAAAATAATCCTGCGCAATGCCACAGGCATGGGGCAAAATGGCTGGAAAGCTGCAGAGTGGAAAAGGACCATGGAATGCTGGTCAACAGCAGCCACCAGGAGCAGGGGAGACCTTATCACTCTTTACAGCTGCCTGAAGGGAGGTTGTGGTGAGGTGGGGGTTGGCCTCTTCTCCCAAGTAGCACTGACAGGGAATGGCCTCAAGTTGTGTGAGGAGGGGTTCGAGTCGGATATTAAAAAAACTTTCTTATTTGAAAGAGCAGTGAGGCATTGGCACAGGCTGCCCAGGGAGGTAATAGAGTCACTGTCCCTGGAGGTGTTTGAAAACAGCGTAGATGTGGCACTGAGGGATGTGGTCAGTGGGCATGGTGGGGGTGGGCTGGTAGTTGGACTTGGTGATCTTTAAAGTCTTTTCCAGCCTTTATATTCTGTAATTCCTGCCCATGCAGCTGACAGCTCAGGCATTGCCTCAGCTGCTGCTGGCAGTGGAGCAGAGAGCAGGCACTAGCATTGCCTGCCTTCAGCTCACCTCTCTTTGCTCCGGTAGATGGACAAAGGCGGTACGCCCAATGTTTGTATTGTGCCTCTCCTGCCTAATCTGTGTTTCAGCTGGCCAAGCAATCACCTGGCATGCTTCCTACACTTCTAACATTGCTTCAGCTAAAGCAAACAAAAAACCTTATGTAATAGTAACTCCACCTGTCTCTGCTGGTAGGCTTTAGCTTGTGGGTGCTTTGGCGGGGGACCCACAAGCTGACGGAACCCAGGTCTTTTATCTGTGTGCTAAAACTAGCTGTAGTGCTTTAGCAGTAGGAAAAAAAACATAAGGCTTAGCAAACAAGAGAAACAATCAGCCTCGTTAAAGAAACTTGTCAATGGAAGAACAGCCTTTGCACCATTTTTGTATTTACATTCTCTACAGAGAGTGAACTTTGGTGTTGGTTACTAATGTTGTGGTGCTAGGCAATGTCTCACACGTTGTTAAATAAATATTTCAAGTGCAAATAAGGACTTGCTACAGAGGGAGCTTTCAGCACGTTCACGTTTCTTACTATGAAAGTGCAGATATGGCACTTGGCATTTTTTACTGTAATCTCCCAAATGTTGAGGCAAGCCCACTGACTGCGAGAGATAAACAGTTCACACCTGTGGGCAGGAAGCAATGAATACCCACAGTACATAGAGAAAGTCAGTCTCACTTCCTTAGAAACTTTTCTGTAATAACTCTTGTGATGTAATGCCCCTTCCCTGAAGGGCTGAGAAATAAAAGTCCCCGTTGCTTGGATGTGGGTGGTTGATGTGGGTTTTTTCTTTCGGATTTTTTTTGTTGTTGTTTGTTTTTTTGATTCATGTTCAAAGTCACCAGTAAGGCAGTGAAGGGCTGCTGCACGCGATGTGCCAGAAGAGGCAGGGAAGTGGATTAGGAGGGGATCTCAGCACTGTTGCCAGCTGGATGCATGGGGCACTTACAGAAAATACAGGCGGGTTCTGCTCAGAGACTTGCAACCTGAACACAAAAAGCCACTGTCATGGGTTGCAGCAGGGAAATCCCGATTCGATATATGAGGGAAGAGCTTTCAGTGGGAGTGGTCATGTGTGAGGTGACCCTGTTATCAGCTTGGAGCGTTGGGTTGGACAAGCTGAGCTCCAGAGCCACCAGCCAAGAGAGGCTGTTGCATGGGTCTGAGCCTATGAAACCAATGTGCAGACCTGTACCCAGTCGTAGAGGTGGCTGCGGGAGGAGCCCTTCTGGGGTCACATTTTCTCTCTTACGGTCAGGAATATCTTGCTCTAGCAGAAAATAAAGCAATAAGGTGGAGCTATCAGATGGGATGAGTCAGGCAGCTTCCAGCAAGAAGGTACTCAGCTTTTACCTCTGTGTGGCAATAGCCATTCTTCAAGAGGAAGAACTCTGTTTACCCAGTATTTGGAGAGGTTTTTATTCCAGGAATGGAAAAAATTCTGGTGCCTTCAGCTGTGTCTGTTCACAAAACCACAGAACTGCTGTGTCACAAAGGTCTGGGTCAAAGCAAATTCTGCAATGTAAGTAAGCACTAATGTAGATGCTGCTGGGGAAAGGAATGTTGTCATTTTCATTTCATTGTAAGTACCATTCAAAGTATTCTTAAGCAGTACTGTTTCTTATATGTTCTTATTTATTTAAATGTGCTATAGATGTGTTGCACTCAAGATGAGTATGTCCATATGGGTGTGTGCAGCTGCCACTCACTAAAATGTAATTGTCTTTATCGCAAAGAGCACTGGGGAGACATGATTGAAGTTCATGAGAAGGAAAATGTTACAGATAAAACATGGGGATTATCAGTGGGTGTTTCAATAATGGTGAAATTATGCGAAGAGATTGCATTACATTGCCAGGCCCAATTACAGAACAAGCACTATTGATGGTGTGTGGGAAGCCCTGACCTTTTCCATGACCCAAGTGTTTCTTTCACCATTTAGCCATAGCAAGAAGCAGTCTTTCTGTATTTGGAAGGGAGAACCAAAGGGGCATCCAGCCTGGCCCCAGTCATGCAGCCACCCAATCCCAGCTCTGGGAGGTCTTGCCATCATGGGAGGTGCTGCCACCAGCAGTGATTCTGGCGGAGCTCCAATCTTGGGTCCTGGTAAGGTGTGTTGGTACAATTCAAGTAAGTAAATACACAACCTGTGACAGGTGTGACTAAAATTTGATGGCATTTCAGCCTGCTGATCAGTTCATAAAAGTTCCCTATTCCCACACTTGAGCTCATATAACATGATGAAATGCTCATTGTGTGTGCTGTGGGGAATTTCTTAAAAGTCATTGAATTTCGAAAATGTGTTTGGTAAGTGGACAGATAAAAAATTCCCAGAAAGCAATGCCAAGACTGCCTCCCCACCTTCTACCTTTATTTTCTTTTCTTTCTTTGTTTTTTTTTTTTTCTTTTCTGCATTCCTTCGCAGCTAACACCACATTCTGGTAACTAGCTATTCAGAGTTACACATCTACAGTTTTAATGTGCTTGCTGCGAATTCAGTGCGCGCATGATGATGTGCATGTGCTCAGCTGAAGTCACCAAGACCAGATTCTTGATTAGGTTGTGTTCAGTTTGCCTACTGCAATCAAATGCCTTTTGATCAAAAAAAACCTTAATTTGCACAATAACTTGCACTTTTTTTCATCCTGGCAGCGTTTTCTTCTGTCTTTTTCCCAAAGTCAAGGTGAGGAGTTCGGCAAGTTTCTGCAGACAGAGATGACTTGTTCCTGCAACCAGGTGGTTTCTACCTTGGTTATTCATTGGTGGGCATTACTACTGTGTGCTGCTCTACACTGTGCATGTTTGGGTTGTCTCTTCTTGCCCACTGATGTGAGTGTGCAGGAGGTGAAGGCACCTGGCTCATGCTGGGATACCCAGTGTGCCGGCACTCGGCATGACCACATTGTCCATACCGCCCATCAGGCAACAACTGGCCTCCTGAAGGCTGGCACACACAGCAATAAAGGACCTACCAGCACAGAGTGAGATCACTTTATCACAAGCCCAGCATCCCATTTTGGGGCTGTGGGATATGCATACCAGTGGTACAGCATTCAGAGTTGCCGTGGTGCACACAGTGTGGCAGTACGCCCAACGTGTGCCCAATACGCAGTGGCACTTTGACCAGTGGGCTGGGCTCAGCCAGCCCCAGCCTCCAACCATCTCTCCACAGCAAAAACTGCAGCAGTTTCATGTCCCCGTGTCCCTCTGATGACATGATCCTAAATGGCATCCTGCACTGAATGTTCTGACAGCCTTCACTCTTGTGTTCGACCCCAAGACAGGCCACCAAGATGACATCTCATCGCTGTTTTGTGTTATTCCAGCAAGATTTTGTGTTCTGCAGCACTGAGTGACTGGCAAGCTGAAAAACAATATCCTAACAGAGCGAAGACGCAAGCTTGTGTGACATATTTTTGGGATAAAGCAATATTGCCAGACATTTGGGAATTAGTCCCTGAAAAAAAAGGACATTTTTCTCATTGGTTTGCTTCATAATTAGTTCCAAACTTCAGAATGAGTGCAGTTTCCAAGTAGGAACAATTGCTTGTGTTTAATTTAGAACAACTCATATGTTTCTCAACTAAATTAAATCAAAGCCACAACAGGGACTTTATAAATGGAGAAGTCATTTTAATAATTACTTCCTCATAAGACATGCCCAAGAGGAAAAGAGATGCTCTCAGTCATGGAGCTGCTCTCCTAAGCATGAGGGGGATCAGGCTTTCCTCTCTCTGCTTTCTGATGCACCTGCTGCAGGACAAGATAAGCAGTAAGTAAAGGCTTTCAATTTTCTTCCTACCTGGGGAGGAGGGCTGGGTCTGTTCACAAAGCTGGGCAAGTCAGGAAATCTCTGGATACAGAGGCTGGTTTCAGAAGTCCTGTCATTTCCAAATTAGTCTCATTTTGTCTTTCAAAATGCAGCTGAAAGGAGTGTGATGTTCATCACATTTACTTACAGTTCTGTTACCAGCTTCAGTTCAATTCTGTGTGTCTGAGTCTCTGGTTTTGAGATATACTGCAGATAAAACTGTGGGCACAGTAAGTTAGGTGGGTCATGAAATCCAGAAACCTGTTAGGATTTGGATGCTTCAGGAGTGTTAACTGATTTTGTCACCTGTATCTGTTTCACTTTGGAAACAGCTTATCTTGAAAGCTGCCAGACAGCTTTTTCCATCAGTTCAGATGAGAAAAACAGTGAATGTTATACTATTTTATTAGGCAAGAAAAAACAAACACAGACGTGGTAACTATTAAAACATAGATACCGTACACTATACACCATTGTTAAAATGTAGTTCCTGCAGGCTAAATCTGAGATAGGAAGGACAGAGCACCTAAGCACCTACCTTTAACTACTGGTGCAGCTGTGTACTGCATGCTTTAGGAGCCGATCGGAAGGGTTTGTCTGCTGGGGTGTCCACTGGGCATCTTTAATGGCAGTAAATTCAATTATGAAAGAAAAAAAAGAAAAAAAAAAAAAAAAACCACCAGGATTTGTTCCTTTCACAATCCTGGCTGTGGTCTGTAATTTCTACATCTGCTCACTGCAACGTGGAAAGTTTGGAACATGAAACCCAGATTGAACTTCCCTACCAGCTGCCAGCCTAGAACCACCCGAGCAGCGTGTGCCTGGATGCAGAGGTGCCTGCCTGAGAGAAATGTGTGCTGTCACTGTTCCTTACTATTTGCAGCCATTCCAGTCCTGGAAAATCGAGACCTGCAAGATGCAATCAAGCCACGGGGGGTACGGTTTTACTCACTGAATTTCAACAATACCCTGCGCTGGTTGCCTGGAAGGGCTGGAGAGGGAGAAACCACGCTCTACTTTGTGCAGTATAAAGTGTAAGTGCCGGGGGAACTCCAGCATGCCTCATCCAGCAGCAGCCTATCCCTGCTTGGCAAGCCAAAGGGATCTCTCAGGTGCCAAAGGATACCTGGGGCACAGCCATGTCCTTCACGGCTGCCAGCTCCCTGCACTTATCACAAGCCCGTAAAGTGCAGCTGAGCAGCCTGAAGGACATTGGAGGTCAAGCACGTCTAGCAACGTGACACACACCCTCATGGCACCTCAGCATGGCACATACATGCAGTTTGTGTGGGGGGCCTCTGAGACCATCAGCCTGCCCCAGGCAGGTCTGGCAGGCCAGGCATCTTGCAGGAGCACAGTCAGGGGTTCGGTGGCCACTGTGCCACAGGGTGCAGTGCTGCTACCTGTTCCTCAGAGGGAGCCTGCTCCACAAGGGAGGCCTGGTCCAGTCCAGCACCTCACAGCATGAAAGCCTTTGGTTCCTTTGGGGAATAGACTGTTACAAGTCTGCACAAATCTGTTTGATGATAGCTAGGGCTCGCATTGCTCCTCCTTTCCCCAAAGGTATGGGCAGAGCAAGTGGCAAAACAAAGAAGAGTGCTGGGGGATTCAGAGCCATTTCTGCGACCTGACAGAGGAGACTTCTGATGCCTATGAGGCTTACTACAGCAGGGTGCAAGCCGCTTCCACTGATGTCCGCTCCGACTGGAGCCTCAGCTGCAGGTTCACTCCCTGGAGAGAAAGTAAGTGCAAACACACGGGCTCTCTGAGCATGGGGCTGGGTTTTCTGCAGCATGGAGCACAGCATTTTTGCTCCCAAACTGCTGTCAGAAGTGATCCCCTTCTAGATAGAAGACTGTACCAAAAGAAGTTGTGTGTCCACAGCTCTCAGGTGAAGTGTTTGCGACATAATAACTTTCCCCACACTTGAACCAATTTCAGATGAGCAGCATCTTAGCTACAATTCGGGGATCAGAAATCCCTGGCTCCCTTCCACTCAAGCTCTCCCTCATGGAACTCCACAAAATACTTGCAGCAGTTTTGGGGGCTGCTGGAAGGATTGAGCACAGTGTGAAGAAGGAAATGTTCTCTGCCAGAGGGAAAGGGGAGAAGAGAGAAGGCAGCTGCATAGCCAACAGCCTTCTCACATGCATGAGTTCTTCCCACATGTATTCTCCTGGCAGTGGTATATTTAGAAAGGGCGCACACAGAGCTTTTAGTTAGTACAGCCATTGTAATTCCATAGTGCACAATGAAGCTGCAGGACTGTTAGCACACTAAGCAGTATCAATACTTTTACCAGTAAGCTCCCATAAATTATCAATATTTTACCTCTCTAGTCAATGTAAAACTGAAGTGTAGTCACCAACACAAGTCACTTCACAGCCCTGAAGCACAAACTAACTTGTTCTGTGTAGGCAAGACCGCATGCTTTGAGCTAGAGCTGCATCTTGCAGCAGCAGCAGCTCACCTTGCCCTGCACCACATCCTCCTGAGAAAATGTGGGGCAGCCACTGCCTTCAGGGGTACACAGGCACCATGTGAAACCTCAGCTGTCTTTAACCAAGCAGGCTCCATGAGTTCGAAGAAGAATGACTGAAGCTGTCCTTGACCTGAAATGGTTCAAACATTTCTGCAGCTCAAGATAGCAGAAAAACATGAAGAAAAAGAATCAGGGCAAAGAATCCAAAGCATTCTGTTCTGTGGATCATTATTAATAAACATGCTACAATCATACTCACAGCTTTGTTTATACCCTTAGCTATGATAGGACCTCCAACAATAAAGGTGGTTCACAGCAACAAATTTGTAATACTAAAGCTCCAGGCTCCACGTTCGGCTTATAAAAGGAAGAGAGGCAGCATGATACCAATGACAAATTATTATGATCTTCTGTACCAAGTCTTCATAATTAACAACTTGCTAGATGGGGTAAGTACATATTCAGATATAAACTCTTTACCATTGAAAAGCCAAGAGAATATAGGCACACTCTTCCCTTTTACAGCCCTCTGGGATTGGAAGAGTGTAAATGGCTGTGTATCTAAACACGAAGTAAGCTTATTTTTCAGGAATTTAATTTGGTTGAACTGGGTTGTAATTCATCCCCACTTTCTTCATTCCCATTGGTGTAGTATTTCAGAATCTAAAGCCTAGTTGAAACAGTTGGGAAATGAGGGCAATTTGGGGTGGTTTTTTTTTTCGAGAAAGAAAACAACACCAAAACTAACACATAAATAACTAATGCTAGTTAATGTTGTTGACTTAATGCCAACCCATGTGTTGCTCTGAACTTTTCATCCTTCCCAGCTTAGTCATAGACACACATGCATGACCAGCTGTTTCTCCTCCCTCTGTCTGAAGCAACACAGCGTGCTGGTGTATGAAGGAAAAGACAAAGTGATCAAAATAGAAGACCTGAGGCCGGGAATCAGCTACTGCATCGTGGCTAGAACATCAGTGCTGGTGCTGGGCCGCAGCAGTGCCTACAGCAACAGACAGTGCACTGTGCTGCTGTGACCAGGTGGCCGCTGCCGCAGGCCAGAGCCAGAGAAGATGCAGCAAGCTGACACCCACCCGCTCCCCAAAAGGAGAAGGTGGCACATGGCAGGAACGCTGCTGTCTCAGAGGGCATCGTTTGCCACAGTTCTTGCATCTTCTTGGCTCGTTTCACTCCAGACGAGAATGATAAGCCCAAAAAGGTTAGAAGAACGGTGTGGATAATTACTTGCATGCTGTCAGAGTGCTCAGAAATGCCTCCCTCTTCCCTTTCTTCAACCAGTTATGCATAATATTGTTTCCTCAGTTTTTATTGCCATCATGCAATTATTAACCAGGAAAATGAGTGGTCTCCAGCTTTGTTAACAGGCAATTCTGCTGCAACATCTCTAGGGATTTACCCAGTGTGTTTAGTCTAGATGTACCCATCCTCACTTAATGGCCATTATTTAGGTATTATGTGTTTAAAAATGAGTCGTTTATGAAATTTCATGAGTTTCTATGAGCCAGAATGCAAGAGTTATTTCAACTAGCTGGTCTGAATAGTCTATTTTCTCACCTCAATCACTGTATTATATTAATGTATCACTTGCTCAGCAGAGAGATTTACTATTCATCCTGCCTTGCAGGTGCCAAGGTGCAAAGCACATTAGGACATCTGTGACATTGGCCACAGCAAGCTTAAGTTTAGGTCCTTTCTAAGAGAGAAAACTAGGAAATCTTCAGACTTTGAGCCTGGGTGCATCCTGGCTATAGCATGACTGTAACAGATTTTCCTTCTTCTACTTCCTCAAGTGATGCATAACATCAGTCTTTCTTGAGATACAGTCAATAGCTCAGGCTAAGGAGCTTGTTTCTAGGTGATTTCCCTACACTGATGAAGAGCTTTCCCTGTACTGTACAAGGCAGAACAGCTTACAGAGGTACAAGAGGGGTGTAGGCAGAAGGCATCTTCAGTTGAAGTTCATAGCATGCTGCTTAAACATGCACTGCAGCAGCAGTTCTTTCTCTTCCCAGTTACTGCAATAACAGTGGAGGCTGCCTCCTGTTACAGGCCCAGCTGTAAACTGACATCTGGGGTCTAGAATATGGCTGGACTACATATGTGGATGCTTTTTTAAATTAAACTTTGCTGCATTAAATAATTAATTTTATTAATCATTTAATGTTACACAAATCCCAAGGATTCTTTGTATGCCCTATAGCACAATTTAAGACAATATGTATCTGCATTTATATTGTAATAAAAAAAATGTGAAAACCACTTGTGAAAATATCTTTAAGATTGTTTCTACGGTTTTCTATTTTAAAACTTGGAGTTAAAATATGATTTATGAATTAGAAGTTTCAAACACTTTGTTCCTTCTATAACAAAGGTTGTAGAAGAAAGTGAAATAGAAGTCCTTTAAAATGTGTGCCCAGTGCTATGCCTTCATAGTGTCCTCAGTGTAACATTTCTGGTAGTGAAACCATTGTACAATTAGACAGGAAATCATGTACACTGAAACGGAAAAGATCCTTGCTTTCAGTTAATGATAGACATTTATTGGGAAGAGACCTCTATTTTAAACCAATAATGATGAACAAACTCTATCCATCACCTGTGATTTCCAACGATTCAACTCTTCCTTGTCTTTGTCTCACAAGAGAAAAGTTTTCCTGGGCAAGGACTGAGTAGATACACACTAAGCCACCAATGGAGAAGGGAAGTGGCTTTTGCCAGTTCTACTAGGTCTGTAACTAATAATAATCTTTGCACTTAACATCATTCTACTATTGGGAATTATATGAGGCAGTGAGAGAGGGCCAGGCTTAAGAAAGCAAAGTTTTACGCTTGGGTAAATGGAGTTCCCTGCTACATAGTTGCTCTCCACTTTTCCCATAATTTACAGATACTGGGGTGAATTTTTTTGTCATCAGCACCTCACCTACAAGCAGCACTGCTGAAAGCAGCAGCAGGATGCCAGCAGCAGGAATTGGGGAAGAGGCCGTGTTTAAGTAAGTGAATGCCGGTCACTTGTGCCCTTACCAAAATGAAAAAAGACATCACATATTAAATATTTCTGCCATCTGATTCTAACACGATGTATTTGAATGACTTCTCTGGCAAGAATCTAATCATGTCCACACAGTCCATAAAATCAGGTTTCCTGCTCAGTGCTTCCCTATTTACTCCTCTCCCTCTTCTTCCACTGGTTTTACTGTGCCCCTATTGCACAGTTTCTTAATTCAGTTACATTTATTTGGGAAATGAGACTACTTAAACCTCGAAACAATACCAAGCCCCATGACAAATTCCAGATCTCAGCAACTGCTGATAAGTTGCAAGAACTGCATGCAACCTGCACAGTGCTGCCCTGCTCTACCCCTTGCACTGGGCAGAACCTCCATAAAACTGCTCAGGCAAAGTGTTAGGAAACAGCACGTTGTGTATTGCAGCACTGGTGACTTCATCCACTTGTGGCTTATCACAACCTGAAGATATTTGCAGTAATTCAAGTTCTTTCTCAAATTCACTTCTTGCCTTAGTGCAGCTCATTTTACCCTTGTTAAACTGAGATAAACTTTTATTATGGTCACATCTACTAATCCTGGTCAGGGAACAGTCTCTAGATACTGTACCCATGTCAGAGCATAAAAATGTTTAGGACTCTAAATCTTCAACAGAATTTATAAAGAAGAAGATGCCTGAAGAGTTTGGACCTGGCTAGAAATGTAGTAGGTGCCATGCTATAGAATCATAGAATCCTCAGAGTTGGAAAGAACCTTTAAAAGTCATCTAGTCCAACTCCCAACTCCTATGGACTCACAGAAGTTGGAAACCAAATTATTTTTCTTTTTTAACTTGATAAAATTATACAGAATTGTACAATGGGAAAAAGAATTAGAAATCTGAAGAAGTCTTGTGCTGTCATATTTGCTAACAAGATTTCACTTCCTTACCAACAACACAGCCTTACAGAAAGTGGTGCAAGAGTTGCAGGAATTGCTTCCATTCTGAAAGCAACTTGATTTATTATTAACAACCGCATGATGTTCTGCAAAAGTCAATTTTCTCTTTCTGTTTGGAATTTGAATTTATTTTTGGCATGGCTTTGCAATGTAATTTTACTAGGGAAGGTTCTGGTAAAATGGTTAGTGCCATATTTTTTCTCTACAGGCAGCAATAGTGCCCTTTTCCTACAACAATGGGTTTGCAGAACAGAGGGTTCATGAAGGTACCAACTGCATGATCTGCACCCACAGCACCTAGACAGTGCTGGTAATGCTGTTGCTTCCAAAAACAAAATTTTGGATGCCTTACCCCGTATGCTGCACTGCTGTTAATATCTCTGTGAAGGCAAAAAGGAGGAATAACTTTCTCCTAGGCTCTGAACTACAGCGGGGCTTTCCTGAAGGCAAGACAGTTTGGAAATAATTGGAAAAGTGAATTCTGGCTTTCTCCCCCCTTCCTTCTCATGGGTACAAGGTTGTCTCTGGTGTGGGTCCACCTCTCAGAGCTGACATGTGGGGTGTTCAGCACATGTGCACACAAGGCAGGATGCCTTCAAGTTGTTGGCTTGATCCCCAGAATGGGGCTGTCCATGTAGAACACATGCTGGAACTCTCCTGGCCTCTTCTCTGCTGCAAACCATGGAGGGCCTTCTGCAATGAAGCCTGAATAAGGTGGAGGAGAGTAGTGTCCATGCAATTCCACTACAAGCCATTGCCTCAAGCACCTTTCTAGCATTTGGAGAGAGCTAGGCTCACAAGCCAGCCTTTCAGAGCCTCTGATTGTGGAGGGTGCCTGGCAGGATCCATCTTCTAATGTAGGCCATGGCTAAGGCTCATGAGATTACAGTTGCTGACATTTTCAGCTAACCTGTACTTCTGGCAAGCAGTTTGCAGGGTCCAGCTGAAAACCCCCTCCCCCCAGATTTTTTCCCACTTGCAGAGCAGACACTTCTAAGCAAAGAGCCAAAGCCTGGGTTGAAACTAGATGATCATCACTGCCCTCTTTAACCCAAGTCATTCTATGATACTACAATTCTATAAAATACTGGTTACTAGAGGCACAGCATTTCCATAAAGTGGAAAGATGAAGCAGAAGAACAAAATCAGGACTTGCACAATTTGTTCTCTAAGATCTCGCCTGCTGCATCACTGGGGATGTCCACAGTCACACACACAGCCTGCTGCAGTGGCCTCATGTGACCACGTCCTCCTGTCACAGCTGGGGATCTTGCCAACAAGAAATAAATATTACATCTTTTAGAGTACGCCATTATTGATCTTCCTGTGAAGTGGAGCCCATCCCACAAGGCCAGCCCTTTCTACCTCACCATGCTGAACATTACCTTATCTGTGGAATAGAGTAGCACCTAATCTCCCACTGTAAATGATATCAACTTCCTGTTCCACTGGCACACACAACTGCAATATTTGACTACTAGGCATTCAGTAGCAGACTTCTGGAAAAGCTGATGGAGCAGCAGCAGCAGAAGCAGATGCTTCAGCCTTATAAATTAGGAGAATATTATGCATAGCCAGCTGTACCATACAGATGCCCAGTTTTATACGATGCCATGATCCTTGGTGTTCATCATATGGTCTAGCTGGGCCAACCCTGTTCACATCTCCCATATATGTGCTATAATCAGATGTAAACTTGGGGGTTATTTGCTTGCATGACTTGATCTCATGTAAGAACCTTCCTTACGGCCCAAGGGTGGGGTATGATTGTGAAATTATGTTGGTTTTTGTATCAGATCTATCAGGTGTTATCACGTATTCCACTCGCAGTGAATTTCTCCTAACTAGATGATTTTCTGTGTATTTCCTATGGATTTTGATGTTTGCTTCAATGATTGAAGGTATTAACCTGCAGTAAAAAAAGAAGCAAGAAGAAAACAACTCCTGAGAGTTGGTTTGCCACAAAGGACATAAGACATATAGTAAGAGTACATGTGCAGATAAATAGGGAAAGAAATGGCACTGGTGTTCATCACCGTAAAAATGTACAATCTCCTTAGCTGCTTGTTTTCAGGTTCTTTCATAAAACGTTTTCAAGAAGAAAAAAGCTTGACAACTGAATTTCCCAAATGATGAAACAGCTTGCTGTTGCATTTCAGGTCTTACAAGTTGATTTTGCTGAAGGCCTGTCTCAAACAGCCCTTGGCCCCAGAATTTTGTCTTGAGATGGGGAAAAAAAAAAAAAAAAAAAAGGAAGGTTGAGTCTTGATGTGTAAAAGAAAATTTCAAAAAGATAATTCTTGAAAAGGAGTTTACCTGACATAAATACTGAAGATTCACAACCACTTTTATTTTTTAAAGTATGTTGCTTTTTTCTAAGGTAGCGAATGTAAGGACACCTTACACTGGTTCACATAAACACATACCCTCAGCATTGACAAAATGCAGCCCAGCAGGATGACAAAGTGGGGACTTCAGTGGCATCCTTATGCTTCAACTGAAGAACGGATAAGTGAGCATCCACTGTTGTACCTACAAGAGCGATTGTAAAACTACCATTACATTAATGCCTTTATGTCCTTCAAGCAATGTCATTCTGACATGATGGGGGCACTATTTATTAATTTTGGTTTTTTTGTTTATTTGTTTTTGTAATAAATCATATTGATTCCAAGAAACAGCCATAAGCACTTGTTTTTCATTTTGAAACAATGGATGAGCAAGTATTTTTAACATTGTTCTGGAACACTGGGTTTGTTTAAAACCTGGTATTACGTGCACTTGATTGTCATAGGACTGGGATGAACTCTTATTTCAGGGCTAAATTCTTATTCTTGATTTTTATGTTGGAAAGCATGAAGGTTCTAAAATTATCAGCAAAAAGAAAAACAATAGAGTTGACTCAAAATCACCCTTCAAGTTGATCACTAATTTTGTTCCCAAACGCAAAGAGAGACATAAAAGTGGGGCAAAAACAGATGTAAAAGTTTGATTCAGGCAGAATGAAAAAGATTCTGGGGAACAGCAGAATGACTAATGCAAGGCTAATACTCTCTTAAGAAGAGAGAGCGTGCACAGAAAGTAATGCTTGCAGCATTAGAGGAGAAATGCTATTTGAACCAGCCTACAAAACACAAGCAAAGTGAGTTGGACGGCTACATGTCTAACTGCTGGCACAGACACTGAACAATTTGTGCCTTTGAAAAGGACTGTTACATTAGTACAGAGAAAGGCTATTTTTATGAGTGTCCACAGCCAAAGAGAAACCTTACACCTGCAGGGGCATGATGTTCATGCATTCTGCTCAGAGAGATATTTCAACAGCAGCCTTTAAGCCCAAAGGGCCATTATCAAGAAGATGTTAAAAGAGAGATTCATCCATGGTAGCGGGAGCTGCAATTACTGGAAAGGCTTATTCGTTGCAGCTGTTCAAGAGATAAATCCAGACACACATTGGGGCTGATTCACCTCGGCATAGATACCATTAAAGATATGTATATGTATATGATTTTGTAGTCATTTCACACCAATGAGCAGCTAGGTCCCTCCACACCACTCTTTCACTCTCCATCCTCAACAGACAATAATGATGAAAAAGGGTTAGTGGGCTGAGATAAGGACAGAGAGATCCTTCACCAATTACCATCACCAGACTCAACATGAGAGAGACTGGTGTAGTTTATTGGCTGCTAATAGCAGACTAGAGCAGCGAGAACCAAAAGCAAACTAAAACCACTTCTCTCCACCCACTTCTCTTTCTTCTCCCAAGTGGTGAAGGAGAACAGAGATTGGGGGCTGCAGTCAGTCTGTAACACTTTGTCTTTGCTGCAATTCATGGTTACTCTCCAACCCTGCTCCAACATGGGGTCTCTCCCACAACTTTAGTTTGAGCAAATACAGTGCTTGGGATGCACTGGCATATAGCTGGCAAAAATAGCTTATGGAAAGATTTTTTCCCCTTTTTAAATAATAGAACCATATGAAAAGCAACTGCAAGCACCAAGTTATATTACCAACAGTCATCAAAAGGAACATTATATTGTTAATCTTGCCATGATTGACCATTGTCACAAAAACTATCCAGCTACTCCCAGACAAAGTAGGAAATGCAATAGTTCAAAACTAAGCAGTCACCATGATCCAAGGAAAGAGCTGTACATCCAAGAACCTGAGCCCTGTAGCCAGAAGCATGACATCTCAAGGTCCAGTGACAGCCAGTCATGGTAAGGAATGAAGTGTGCAAATGATATGAACTGGGGAGGGCAAACTGAACAGCAGAGAAGCATCAGTCGATTTTCCACAAACCCCAGCACTGCATGGAAGTAGGATCAATGAAAACACTTCCAGAGAAATATATCTAATGAAAACATGGCATTTTACTGAAATGAAAACATTTATTAAAATATGTTTCAAAACACTATGTTTTTCAAGTGAAAAGCCGAAGCAAGTTTCTATTCTTTGTGGCCAAAAATATTTCCTTTGTTTTCCAGGCTGAGTTTTCCAATGTGAAGTCGGTACTTCCCAAACAGTCACCTCTGATCAGTCATTAACGCATTTAGTCATAGCTCTTACTAAAAACAGAGGTAACCTTTAGGAATGCTTCCGGTCAGATACCATTTCTTTGAAAAGAAAAAAGTTCAATAGCTCTTTCTGGAGTGCAGAATACAATCATGAATGCAGGAAAAAAAAAAGAGGACACTGAACTGCACTGACTACTGTCCCAAGAGGGACACTCACATTGGAAGCTGAGATTGTTCTGATCATCCTCTGCTTTTTATTAGTGACATTCCTGTGATTTCAGTGACACAGACTGACATGTCACCTCAAGTCATGGCTCCTCTCTATTGCAGGAATTCCATTCCTTTCTTGCAAGTTCCACAAATACACCCTGAAATACTCCATTTCCCCAATTCCTGCTACACTGTCTAGAAAAGAATCACAGAATCACAGAATCATAGAATCACAGAATTGTAGGGGTTGGAAGGGACCTCCAGAGATCATCGAGTCCAACCCCCCTGCCAAAGCAGGTTCCCTACAGCAGGTCACACAAGTAGGTGTCCAGGCAGGTCTTGAACATCTCCAGAGAAGGAGACTCCACCACCTCCCTGGGCAGCCTGTGCCAGTGCTCCGTCACCTCACTGTAAAGAAGTTCTTGCGCACATTTGTGCGGAACTTCCTATGCTCCAGTTTCTGGCCATTTCACCTTGTCTTGTCTCCACACACTGCTGAAAACAGTCTGGCCTCAGCACTCTGCCCCCCACACCTTAGATATTTATAAACCTGGATCAGGTCCCCTCTCAGTCTTCTTTTCTCAAGGCTGAACAGACCCAGTTCACTCAGCCTTTCTTCATAGGAGAGATGCTCCAGGCCCTTCACCATCTTTGCGGCCCTCCGCTGGACTCTTTCCAAGAGATCCCTGTCTTTTTTGTACTGGGGAGCCCAGAACTGGATGCAGTACTCCAGATGAGGCCTTACCAGGGCAGAGTAGAGGGGGAGGATCACCTCCCTCGACCTGCTGGCCACGCTCTTTTTAATGCACCCCAGAATGCCATTGGCCTTTTTGGCCACAAGGGCACACTGCTGGCTCATGGCCAACCTGTCATCCACCCAGGTCCCTGCAGAACTCCTCTCCAGCAGCTCATCCCCCAACCTGTACTGGTGCATGCAATTATTCCTCCCCAGATGCAAGACTCTACAGTTGCTTTTGTTGTACCTCATCTGGTTTCTTTCTGGCCCAGCTCTCCAGCCTGTCCAGGTCTCGCTGAACGGCAGCACAGCCTTCAGGCGTGTCAGCCAATCCTCCCAACTTCGTATCATCAGCAAACTTGCTGAGGGTGGCCACTATCCCCTCATCAAGGTCACTGATGAAGATGTTGAACAAGACCAGACCCAGCACCGACCCCTGAGGAACACCGCTAGTTACAGGTCTCCAGCCAGACTCTGCACCACCAACGATGACCCTCTGTGCTCTGCCAGTCAGCCAGTTCTCAACCCACCTCACTGTCCACTCATCTATCCCACACTTCCTCAGCTTTGTTATAAGGATGCTGTAGGAGACAGTATCAATTGCCTTGCTGAAATCAAGGTAGACTACATCCACTGCTCTCCCCCCATCCACCCGGCCAGTGACAACATCATAGAAGGCTACCAGGTTGATCAAGCATGACCTCCCCCTGGTGAACCCATGATGACTACTCCTGATAACCTCCTTCTCTTCCAGCTGTCTGGAGATGGCATCCAGCACAAGCTGTTCCATCACCTTTCCAGGGACAGAGGTGAGGCTGACTGGCCTGTAATTACCTGGATCTTCTTTCTTGCCCTTTTTGAAGATCAGAGTGACATTGAAGAAAACAATCAAATCAAAGCCTAAAAATCTTCTGCTGTGTAATCACAGGTGTTTGGACAGCTTACTGAGGCTTATATGTGGGGAACTAAGGATTAACTCCCCTTTCCATGTTTCATTTTAGCTGGTAAACAATGTAGAACATGATGTTCAGGTAAGGAGCTGGCTGGAGGGCCGGGCTCAGAGCGTGGTGGTGAATGGAGTTAAATCCAGCTGGCGACCAGTCATGAGTGGTGTTCCCCAGGGCTCGGTGCTGGGGCCTGTCCTCTTCAACATCTTTATTGATGACCTCGATGAGGGCATCGAGTGCACCCTCAGTAAATTCGCAGATGACACCAAATTGGCTAGAAGTGTGGATCTGCCTGGGGGTAGCGAGGCCATACAGAGGGATCTGGACAGGCTGGAGAGCTGGGCTGAAGCCAATGGGATGAGTTTCAACAAGGCCAAATGCCGGGTCCTGCACTTCGGCTACAACAACCCCAGGCGACGCTACAGGCTTGGGGCGGTGTGGCTGGAGGACTGCGTAGAGGAAATGGACCTGGGGGTATTGATTGATGCTCGGCTGAACATGAGCCAGCAGTGTGCGCGGGTGGCCAAGAAGGCCAATGGCATCCTGGCTTGCATCAGAAACAGTGCTGCCAGCAGGAGCAGAGAGGTGATTGTTCCCCTGTATTCAGCACTGGTGAGGCCGCACCTCGAGTACTGTGTCCAGTTTTGGGCCCCTCACTGCAAGAAAGACATTGAGGCCCTGGAACGTGTTCAAAGGAGGGCAACAAAGCTGGTGAGGGGTCTGGAACACAGGCCATATGAGGAGAGGCTGAAGGAGCTGGGAATGTTCAACCTGGAGAAGAGGAGCCTCAGGGGAGGCCTCATTGCTCTCTCTTCCTGAAGGAAGGTTGTAGTGAGCTGGGGGTCGGCCTCTTCTCTCGTGTCATTAGTGATAGGACCAGGGGGAATGGCTTCAAGCTACGGCAGGGGAGATTCAGGCTGAACATGAGGAAGTATTACTTTTCAGAAAGGGTGGTCAGGCACTGGAACGGACTGCCCAGGGAGGTGGTGGAGTCGCCGAGCCTGGGGGTGTTCAAGGAAAGACTGGATGTTGTGTTGAGGGACATGGTTTAGTAGGAGCTATTGGGAATAGGTGAACGGTTGGACTGTGTTGCCTTTGCTTCGGCAACCTCTGATTAATGTCCCGTCGTAAAGTGCTCAGACAGCCACAGCCAAATCACACGCTTTTATGACACCAATGTGGTGAGCGGCAAAATGGCGTTTATTGCAAGCAACACACTCTTCTTATAGTTGTCCCTTATATCACAGTGCTACCAATCACCCTTGCTACGGTTATCTGTGCCCAATAGACGTGTGGCATGTCTTGTCTTGCCATGTCTCATCATGGTTTCTCATGACCTTTTAGGTCTTTTCCAACTTTGGTGATTCTATGATTCTATGATGCATTTCTACAATCACAATTAAAACCATATGTTTAATGTTTACAATCCAACTGCCACTGATAGTATTTTTAATGAATTTCATGACTCTAGTAAGCTGAAGGTTGATCAGACAGTGGACAAAATATATATACGTTTATATATCAGTATAAGAAAGGGAGAAAACAATCAGTGCTAAAAATGAGGTAGAAAAAATGTAGAATACCCTTGTGATGTGGAAAACAGAATTTCCCAGAGCTATCTGCACTTTCTTAGGGACCAAGGTAAACAAAAGAGTAAGAGATTCACTTTTTCCTTTTCTCAGTCTTGTGTTGGCTATCATTTCTCAGGGGCTGTTAACTTAAACCCATGAGGAATTTACCCATGTAGTAAATAGAGCTTCCAGGTAAGGCCTGAGCAGGCACCAGCCATTGTTACTGCATGTAATGAAGAAGACCTTCGAAGACCATAAGTTTGGGCTGGTGTCACAGCTACTGCAGTGCCTGCAGAGTACAAGTAGAGCATTCTTCCTTTGCTTTAGGCTGTACCAAAGTCTGACTGGGTTTTCGCAGTGTGATGGCCAGCTTCATGTCATGAAGCACACCATCTGCATTCAGTTGCTTAGAGAAGCATCTTAGCCATGATCTATACAAAAATACCAGATGCAAATGTTTCATTGCCATAGAGAAATCCAAACTGCTTGGAAAAGAGAATTTCTGTTTCTAAAACACAAGGGAAAAAAAAAAAAAAAAAAAAAAAAAAAAAAAAAAAAAAAAAAACCACAAACCCTAAATCACAGACATGTATAGTTTCTTTGTACTCTATGAGCTTGCATAGCTTGACACGAACTGTGCACGGAAAAGCACATTTCAGAACTTGGGCTTTAATAAATGTTTACACTTCTCCTTTTATTTGTTTAAAGGAAAACATAAAAAGAGAATGAATCAAATTCATGTAGGTTTTGTGGCTGTTCTTGAAACAAGTCTGTTCTTATATTCTTGGGAGAAGAACACAAATATTCCTCCATAGACAGAAAAACAAAGCTGAAAAGAACAGTGCAATCCTAAATTCCAAGGGAACATTTTCCAAGTAAACCAGGGGACTATAAAGAGGACAGTCTGTCTGAACCATACATGGGATTATACTGACATGCTGTGGCAAGACAGTAGCAATACAGTGCCTGAGTTACTTCCATAACCACAAGCTGCTCTGCTACTTTGATTACAGCTACTGTTCATGCTTCCAACCAAAATAAAAACAGTGGTGAAATGTCAGATTTAGAAACTACATCAGCTAAGCAAATTCTGTACACTGTCCAGGTGTGATTTCTTTTTGGTCATGAGCATTGCTGTAAGGCTTCACTTTTGTTTTAGCCTCTCTGATTGAGAGACAGAGAAATCTGAGATCAGGAGCAGAAGAGAAGCCCAAGAAAATATACAAGCAAGAACGTGTGACTGGGTTCTTCCATGCTTCCAATGATGGTACCTGAAACAACTGAGGTATTTCCACATGTCAGCATAGTGGAAAATACCATCTAGCTCAAAGACAGAGCTGACTTTGAACCTTGACCTGAAAACCCAACACCTCATACAGCTGCAGCTGTGTTCGGAGGCCTCTAAATTGCCAACTTTTAGACATCAAGAAACCTCTTTGTTTTCAGAAAAAAATTTCCCTGAATGACTCAATTGAATAATTCTTCCCATATCTCTGCTGTTTAAGGGAAAAATGGTTCAGGCACAAGTTCAGTGCCGTGAGATGAGGCATTTCCAGAGGACAAGCCAGCAGTGTTCCCAGAACAGGGCAATGACTAAGCTGTCTGAACTTCATGCCTCTCACTCACGGTGACAGACAGCACCACCACAGCCAGCAGGACTTCTAGTTTTAACTGTTTCAGCCTTTTCAAAGCAAAATAGTTAGAAAACACACTATAAATGTGAATATTGTGTGCTTCTCTTTCCCAGAGTAAACTGGTCATCAGGTCCAGCATGGACTTAATCTGTGGAATTCCAAGAAACAGACTTAGTGCCAGAGAGCTTCACTGTTTGTCCCAACCAGAGAGCGAGCAGCTGTGGTAGGGGAGTGAAGGATGATAGAAATAGTGCGTATGTAACACAGACAGCTCTACTGCACCACCAACCTCTAAACTGTCAACAGGAAAACCTCTGCAGAGTTATTTGCTGTTTGAAACCTTTCTGGGCAGTGAGAAACGTGCCAAACATGGATCCTCTCTGTGTGACCACGAAGATCACATGTCATTCGAACACTATGTTAGCTAACAAGGGTCTCATTTCCTAGGTATGAGAAAATGTGCTCCGTGAGGTACACAGTATTCAGAGACCATTTACTTCAATGGAAATTAGGCAGCTGAACATCATCCCTAAGCTTTAGAGTGCCGTAGCACCTTTAGTGTATTTATCTTTGTATTTATCTCCCTATGAAACAAGGGAAGGGCTCTAATTCTGTCTATAAAAATGTAAACATACATGGAGGACTCCAAATACCTTTGAACTAAGTGATTTGCTATGATTGCACGACGAGATTTTGGAGCATAGGGCACTGAGCCTTTTTTTTCCTCTGGTCTGAGGACCTCAGATCCAAGATTGCTGTAACAGTGCTCATTGTTGTTACCTAAAAACACAGTCTCCATTTAAATCCCCATAAGTGTGACATGAAGGAGAAATCTGAATGCATCTTCCTTTGAAATAAAGATAAATGACACCATTTATATTACAATCAATGGCCTCAGTGGTTAAAAGTAGCCCAAATCTTAAATGTCATTTTAAGGTAAAACATCCATTCTGGCCCTCTGGATCACAAAGGACACAGACCATTACAGAAGGGCTGACTCAGCAGCAGAAGCCACAGTCCCTTCTCTGAGTCTCCCCTGAACATTAAAAACACATACTTTCCTGCTGCAAGAAAGAAAGCACTAAACAAGCAGCAAAGTGTTTTCACTGAGGAAAAAAAGTGTGTTCTCCACTTCAGCAGAAGATGCCCTCCAATGTACTCCTCAGGCCAGTGAAAACACGCATCCCCAGTCTACAACTGGGGAATGTTTGAATGCTATTATGTACTGACATTTTAGCCTCTGCTGTAATTAAGACCAGATTCCTATCAATGGCACTGTTGTGTAGGAAGTGAGCTGCACGAAGCAGCAACAGATCTGTTCTCCCTACCGAGGAAAAGTTTTCCAGAAGTGACCACAAATACACACTGCTGAAATGACATTTTTTAACTCTTCCTCCCTTCCTCTATAATAAGCATGTCCAGAATAATGCACTTCTCTTTCTTTAAGCAGAAACACAATGTACTACATTGCATGTTTCAGGGCTGCATATCTGAGCTCCTCCAGTTAATCATTTGCCTTCATAGGGCAGCAAGCTGATCTGCAAGTTTTGTCTGCAAAAAAAGTAACTAAAACTCTCATACCACAACATGATTCTTTTTCTATTCCATCCTGAATTATTTTTAGTTAATATAGTTCAAGCACTAATATAAAAAGAATCAAGAAGTGTAACAACGCAAAAGAGCTTTTTCCAATAGATAAACAAATGTCACTGCAATATTTGTATCTACAGTGAAAGGAACAGTTCTTCAGTAGCTGACAGTCACTGCCTAATGTATAATTCTTTCTGTCCCGACATATCAGTCATTATAAGAAGTATGGATACAAATACCAATTGGCTTGAAGTTTACTCACAAGAAAACTAAAAAGCATTATCTGTAAAATAGTCAAAGAACAATTGAAGTGGGAGGGTCAATGCCTTTAGTACTTTAATATGATTAAAATTTCCTGTGCCAAAGAAAGGTTGAGAAACCAATTCTGCAGCCCAGTGCTTCCTTCTGGCACATCCCCAGAACTCTGCTCCCTGCACCGGTAATAATTTTGCAGAGACTGGAGAAAAGCACCCCACGCACTTACAGCTCTCTGGTTAGCACAGCCAACTTCCCCTCCTGTCACCTAAGAGCCAGCTATTGCACTTGCTCCCAGAGCAGCACACACTGCAGCACTGGAAGCCCAATTTAAGTGACACCTATCTTTACCTCCCAGTTTAATAAGAGAGGCAAAAATCCAGTGTGAGAGTATGGGAACATGAAGGAGAAGGTAACAGCAGGGACAATTCTCCCCAGCAAGTTGGCTGCTTCTAAGACTGCACTGCACCAGGCATGATGCCTAGAAATTAAATATTACACAGTCAAATGCTGCAATGCTGAATGTTGCAATGCACAGATCCCAATTGTCATCCTATCACTCTGAGCTCTGGCAAAAATGTAAGAGATGAGTTTAGATAAAGTCTTGCAAAAGTCCTGTGCTCACTAGCTACCCTATGCAGGGAGTGGGCAAGAAGAGGCAATGTGCACCCAGTGTGGACAGCCCACACCTCCCTCCACCAGCACCCTGAGATTTGCAAAGGCCACAGCACGGGAGCATCTGGTGGTTTGCGAGAGGGATACAGCTAAGTATGAGCTTGAAAACACTTGTGTGTTTGAGAATGAAAACCCTATGAGCATTTCCAATCTGGCTGTTAGTTGCAGTATCAACTACAGGCTTGCAGCAGAGTGGCTGGAAAGATGCACAGAGAAAAAAGAATCTGGAGATGATAGTTTACAGCCAGCTGAATGTGAGCTAGCAGCATGCCCAGATAGCCAAGAAGGCCAACAGCATCTCAGCTTGTATCAGAAACAGGGCAGCCAAGAGGAACAGGGATTGTCCCCCTGTATTCAGCTCTAGTGATACCACACCTCAAGTGCTTATTCAGTTTTAGGCCCCTCGCTACAAGGACATCAAGGTCCAGGAGTATATCCGAAGAAGCTGTGAAGGGTCTGGAGCACAACCTTGTGGGAGGTGGCTGAGGGAACATGGATTGTTCAGTCTGGAGGAGGCTCAGAGGAGACCTGATCACTCTTCACAACCGCCCACATTGTAGCAAGCAACTTTGAACCTAATGGATGGCTATGGTTGTTTTTTTATTTTTCTTTTTGTGAACACACAATCCTGGCTGCCAAATTGCTAAGACACTTGATCACCTCTGAAGTATGCAGTCTGAGCAGCCCAGTCAGTCTCCAGCTTTGGTCCCTCTGTAAATTTACCTGATGACTTTCTGACTGGAGACAAGTTTATGTCTGTTCCTGGTTCCTTTAAACAGCCAGTCACTTCTCTCTATTATGCTACTGCTGCTGTCAGAAATGCACGGTAAGAAAGGAAGAAGCAAACCCATCAAAACAATGAGATTTCTATTGTGAACATGAGACAGAAGTCAGCTCACATTTACACACTCACTAGCTTTACTGTTATTTGAAAAACCGTTTCAGCATCAACCGAGCTAGAAACCGTCAGGTATTTTCTCATGTCTTAGAGTGATACAAGGACCCAACAGCATGATTCAATAGCACTGTAATTTATTTTGGTAGGCAGATGGCAAGAAAACATGCAAAGCATTCAAATAATCAGAGTGGGTGTTGCTAAGACATGAATTAAAGTTTACAGGCCATAAAATCTAGGATTTTATAGAGATGAACTGCATTATAGACACATGCTTTCGGTGTGGGCTCATCAAAGTTATGAAAACGAAGATCATGGGAAACTGATGGATGCTTCTGGGGTTGATCTAATTATGTGTCACCAATCCAGCTTTGCCTACGTCTAGCTGCTTCCTGCTGTGGGAAACCCTGTCAAGCTGTGCCCTCTGGAATGTTTTCAAGGACTGAAACCCATTCTATAAGGTACATTAAAACCAAATGAAGTTGTGCCCTTGCACAGATTCTTTCAGATCAAACGTCACATAGGAGACTAGGAGTTTCATTTAGTTCAGACATTTTACTCCAATTTTACTAGAACTTCACTGAAAACATGTTTGGGGCAGGATGCAGTCACCTAAATCAGTGCTCTAAGTACATTCTAGGTGCTGAAGGATCCTGCCTGGACTCCAGCAGTAACTATAAAAGAGACTTTAGGCCTCCCTGTGAGATGTTGCATCTACCTGTTCTTGCAGATGCCTCAACACCAAAGGTCACATTTAGTACTTACAAATACCTGTACTTAGGCAACTACATCCTTCCTCAGCTGGCTAGTCAGCTGACTTGCTATTGAAGATGTGCTGGATACAACTTCCATTGCGCCATTAGCTTGCAATGATCTGTGAAGATCTACTGCCTGTGGTGGCAGGTCAGACGCCTGGTGCCTATGTGGACACTTGCTGTTGTTCTCATACCAGTTCCTATAGAACAATGGGCAGCAGCAGCCAGCACTGGCAGCAAGATGATGTGAGGAACAGAAGTTTCACAGACCAAGGGAACAGAATCACAGAAACTTCCTTAGTCTGGCTGCTGACAACAGAGAGGCGATACCTGTTAGTAGGATTGCACTGGGAGACTTCTGCTGTGCGATGAGCTCTCTGTCCCTTCAAGGGATAAAGCGAACGTTTTAACATCAGCCCAATAATTACAGAAGGAGGCTATGGGCACCTATCAGCATCTCTGTACTGACAACCACTAGCAGGCTATAGATGTAGGGCTATGTAGGGTCTGTAGATAGCCACCTTTGGGAGCGCTACCATTAATGCCTCACCTGTTCCCTAGCTGAGCAGCATTATTACCAAAACACATGCTACCTATCAGCGAATGGCTTCTAGAAGCTGGCACAGAGCACATGTGTTGTACAGCACAATGTCAGGCAGTGGTGACAAGAGGAATGGAGTAGGTCTTACATATGACATGCACAGATGTCTGAAATCATTTCTCCTCTGAAGAATTTACAATATGGATGGAAGCATAAATAGAGCCATGGTTCAATACAAAATCAAAGTGTCTCTATTCTTCCCAGATCCTAAATGAATATGTTACAGAAAAAAAAAAGACTACTTAAGAGTTCAGCAGCGACAGCTTACGCCTACTGCAAAAGATTTAAAGACTAACATTTTGCAGTAATAAGAAATACCAACCATTGTGGTATTAAAGAGTTTAGTTTTCAAAATGATAGAGGTATCCCAGATTCCTTGAATATAGGTCCAGATGCTGCTGTGAGATGGCATAGCCTTGGACACAGTACGTGCATAGCTCTTGCCACACAACATGCAGTAATGTTCTGCAGAAAAGGCTTGTCTTGCGCACCTGGCTACACTCCTGAGATCTGTGTACTTAATTTTGCTGTCACACTTTGGCTGCATTGCCACTCAGATTCACAGACAACCAACTCTCGTGACTTTGGTCCAGGAAATCCTTTTTCTTCTCTGCACGAACCATCACAGTAACACGTGGAGATGTTTGCTTACTTGAATCATCCATGGTAGGCCAGTGCTAAACCCAGGATACCAGACTTAAAAGGTTAATGATCTATCCATTATGCTAAATCCTCTGCAGCAGCACTAATTCCTCCTATTCAGTCACACTTTTCCCAAGAGCCTGCAACAATACCATAGACATGGAAGGGTAGCTGATGTATTGCTTACATGCAAAAGGTCAGATGAAGGAAGGCCAGACACTAGAGGCTGTTGCCCTCTAAACTTAGTTTCTGACTGGTCTGTTTGCCTTAAAAGTATTCTTTGACACTGAGAAATTACTACAAAAATAACACAGAGCCTTTCAGTACTACAATTATCTGCACTCCAATCAAACGTGAAAATAGGTTTTGTTGTAATCTAGCATCACATACTCACTCTGCAATGAAAGATAAGACTTTCAGATTTACCATGCTAGCTACGCGTTCATGTTGGGGAAAATGATTAAAGTTATAACGGAAGATAACGCATAGTAAGGCTGTAGTTAAGAGTTGTGTTATTAATCTAGAATAATCAGTGTCAACAGAAACAAGGAGTAAACATTTTTCCTTTGAAATAAACAGGTATATGACACTTTTCAGCTCAGAACTGCAATTTATGTCTATGAACAAAGCATATATCAGTATACATGCAGGAGTACAGAAATGTGCTCGGATGTAGCATTTTTGTTTATGTATATACAAATACACACATAATATAAATGTATTAATTATATATAAGCATGCATATTCTCTGTAAACAGAGGGGACACAAAAGACCTGAAGCCATCACTTCTGAGCTTCTCTCTGTAGGAGAGTTAATTTCTGACAGCAAGATAAATGAAGGGGCAGCTGTGTTCATTCTCCAGCGCTCATGTCTATTTAGTATCCTGATTAATGATGAGTGCTATACTTAGTCTAATTTATCTCTTACAAGCCTTTATATGCTGTTCAGAAGCCAATGTAAACTTTATGTACAGATGCACCCACACAATAAAACGATTCCATATTGAAAATGACCACAGTTTAATTTCCAAGTGAGTCCCCAAGGAACTTAATGCTAGGGAGGCAGTATCTCCGCCTGCCTTGTCTTAAAGCTCACATTGCAGATTCATTGGCAGCCCACAGGAGAGTTATAACATGCCATTAAAAAAAAGATGCAGTGGAAATTGTGAGAAAACTGTGACACCCAGTCACTTCTGAGATAAATTTTATAGATTATTTCGACTCTATAGAAAGAGATGGAAAGAAGTGAGGATACCGATCGAGAAAAAGCTTTATATACTAAAAGCCCAGCCTCAGAAGACATATCTGATTAAGCCAAGAGACTCCAACCTGTATCCAAGGACTCCCCCTTGCTTTGCAAAGTCATTCCATCCCAGAAAAATGTACATGGGATGAGTCTTCAATAGAAAAAGCAAATTAAAGAGATCTGTCGTGCCCTTATAAAAGCTTTTTAATGACATTTCCTTTTTCAACTGAAGAAATATTTTAAAGAATGAAAGTAACTGACAGAATGGCATAAGTGGGGATCATCAGAAGGGTTTTCAACTCCACTTCATGGACCAGTTTATCAGAAACCTTTGCAATGACAAAGAACTCTGTGAGCAAACTGCATGGTCTGAGCACCAAAAGCTTGAAGAAGCTTGGAAATGTCCTTTGGTGGGAAAGTGGGTAACAGGAAGAAGCCATTTCATAATAAGGCCAAATGCAGAAGATTAGCCAAATGCTAACTCAACAATATTACCCAGTTTTTAGAAAGTCCAACAGAAATTGAGAACGACTCCCAAACTGATACGTAAGCTCTTAAAAGCAGAAGAATTAGTAGTCAAAAAAACAAAGGACATCCTAAGTAAAAAAATTAGAAGTGAAAGAAAGTTCTTCACAGTAAAGAAAGAAAGAAAGAAAACAGCAAAGAAAAAAAGCCAACAGACTACATGTGTGTTCTTTACATTTAGGTAATTCTTGCTTTCTGATGGGATGGATGACACCATCTGTTTGGCAGGATACATCTGAGACCTGCTAAAGGCTTGCACTTCTCTATTGATTGACCCACTGGACATTGAGCTTGAGTCTAATCTAGAGTTGCATTTTCAACTTTGTGTATTTCCTCTTTGTTTAGTATTTCACTTTAAATTTAAACTGACACCTTTTGAGTGCAATTTCCCTAAATAACACTACTCTAGGATGATAGAATCATAAAAATCACAGAATAGCTTGGGTTGGAAGGGACCTCAAGGATCATCAAGTTCCAGTCCCTCTGCCATAAGCAGGGTTGCCAGCCACTAGATCAAGTACTAGATCAGATTGCCCAAGGCCCCATCTAACCAGGCATTAAACACCTCCAAGGACAGGGCATCCACAACCTCCCTGGGCAACTTGTTCCAGGACCTCACCACTTTCTCAGCAGATAATGGATATGGATATTCTGCTATTCAGATTTTAATAACAGTTGGTAAAATACGTAAACAAATCAAATTCATCTTTAAACTGTGAGATTTTGTGATAAATATAGCATTTATTCTAGTCAAGCAAATCTTCTCTGACACATCTTGTAGGACACGGACACTGATAAATGTAATGCAGAAGCTGCAGTTTCCATGAGAGTAAATTGTTGACATGTTAAAAATCAGATTCAATTGAACTTACAATGACTCAAATATTCATCCTATCAAGCATTTGTGTGGTCATGTTAATTTTTTTTTTTTTAACATTGTAGGGAATTAGAATAACAATAATGCATATTCCCTCCAGATGTGTCTCATTTATAGCTAATGCTTTCAAAATTTTACCATTATGGCTTCTTCATAGGCTATTCTTTTATTATGTTTTTCCAGTTTTCTACTGCAACAAAACACTTGTAAAAACTTGATTGACAGATAGTCTATATGTGGGATACAGCACCTGCAGCAAATCCTTCAGCCCACCTCCCAGAGCCCTCTCTGGCTACTGTGAGCCTCAGCTTGGGCACTCACCAAGCTGCTTCTCAGAGAGGATGGAAGCATCCAGGAAAAAGAAAACAAACCTGAACTGCTTCCTGTGGTGGCACAGCTCTGAATGCTACAAAGATCTCCTGCTTCTTCTGAGTCTCAGAAACTCTGAAGTTTTTACCAAAAACCCACAAACCCCGCTGACGCTGACTCAAAGATGCTGTGCCAAGGCCAGCATGGCACCTTGTAACAGAAATGCTGAGTCACGGCATGAAACAGTGACTGAGCACCTGGTGGAAAAGCAGGGCCAACCCAGGAGAGCTCAGATATATGCAATGCACCTGAGTAATCAGAAGGGGTGGAGCATCCACCCCTTCACAGACCTCATTTAAGTCTTGGCAGTGGAGGATATCTTGCTGGAGATCCCTGCATACTTGAGGCCTTTCAAGAGTGAGCAGTTTCTCCCTCCCTGCCTTTGTTTCTGTCTGCAGATGCTGCATTTGCACATATCCTCACTTGCTGCAGCCTAGGATTTAGCTACCCCACCATCATTGCTGTGCTTTCCATTGTGTTACGGTATTACACATTTCCTCTACCAAAGAGCCTCAAGCTCTGTTTTAATGCCATCAGCTGCATTTTAGTTGGAAGCAGCAACTCAAAACAGCTGGTGGGAAGTATCATATGAGCTACGTGTATTCCTGCTCCTGGACCATGTTTTCCCACCTTTATGACAAAACCCTGCCTTCAGGCACCTCTCCAGTGTTCTTCCATAATGAAACACTGCTACAGTAATACTGAACCTGTGAAATACATACCACCTCTTTCAGAAGTTCAATATAGGAGAATCAATTATTTATCCGGTTCTAAGCTTTCTCCATTTGATGTCTGTTTCAACAGCCTCTTATGATTTATTAAGTATTTGCAACATTTTGCTTTGCTACACTATTATAGCACATCAGTATCACTTTGAAAGGGATGGTTTCCACTGTTTCCAAGGGGATGCAACAGATCAAAATAATGTGTGATTACATTACGGTAATCCCCAGAGCAATACACTTTAAATACAATTCTTGCTGTTGGTCAGTGAGACAGATTCATTCAGGTGATTTAATGAATCATGATTTACTAACTCCTTTCCAAGAGACAGTGAAATAATATGCATTTAATGCTCCATTTGTTCAGGCTGATTTGCACCGAAAGACTACATGGATACAACCTTCTGATATTGTCAGAGTTCTTTTCTGAGGACAGGATGAATTAGATCTCTTCAGGAGGAACTTCAGTTGCTTTCTTCTTGCAGGAGGCATTAACTGCTTCCCACCAGCAGTCCTACCTGAAGAGGCACATTTCATATTGCATTGTTGGGCCCAAATATTTCTCAGAGTTATTTGTGCCTCAGTGATGTGCAGTGCTACTATAATTAATATTTTTCCATCCAGGTTAGAATTTTCTGTCTCAGTGAACTCACCTTGGATTTGGTTTTACAAAACATGAGAAGTTCTCTGGGCTGTGGTCAGTACTTGGGCCTACTGTTTGAACTATGCAAATCAGGATTTGTAAATACACCCTTCAAAATAGCTCTGCAGCTGTGACTTTGGAGGATGGAAGAATGATTTTCACTTCCTTTACTGCAATAGCTTAACTTTATGGGTTTCGGTATTATCGGCAGATGGAATGAAATTAAGACTGAATGCCATATCCTCCTACACATAATACCTGATGTAATCTGGTGGTGAGTCATAATCTTCTCAGTTGAATTAGAGCCAAGGAAAGACTTTGGTAAAGGTGCTAACAAGTGTGGTCACTGGAAGGCTTGCTGCGCTTTCCTGGGCTATTTGTTCTCAGCTTATCTTCATAAGGATTACCGACAACCTTCAGTAGTCTCAGTTCCTTCCAGGAACAGATCGTTTACCTTGTGATTTCCTCATTCACAGAATCACAGAATGGCCAGGGTTGGAAAGGACGCCAAGGATCACGAATCTCCAACCCCTCTGCCCCAAGCAGGGCCACCAACCTCCCCATTTAATACTAGACCAGGATGCCCAGGGCCCCATCCAATCTGGCCTTGAACATCTCTAGGGATGGGGCACCCACAACCTCTCTTCCAGCACCTCACCACTCTCATAGTAAAGAACTTGATGAAATGCAGAGCAGCACGTGTGCACTGACTTCAGCCAGTCAGGAAAGCCTCTTGAGAGGGACTCACTTTAATTCAGCCACAATATGGAGGAGAGGAGGGTCAGCCACACACAGGGCCATGGCATCGCATACCAGCAGGAATACCACTATAGCTGCTGTGCAAGGGAGCACAAATATGCATCCTATTCACTTGAGGCTGTGCTTTATGGAGTGCTGTGTAAAGGGGCATTTCTAATTATAGCTATGTATAGCAATAACTTTAACTGATGATTTGTTTTACTTTAAGAATACTTTTGTTATGCCAATTAATGTACAAAGAGCAAAGGAAGTATTTCAGTTCACAATAGCAGGCCTTTCTGCAATTCTTTTTAAGTTCTCTTTTAAATGGTATCTGTTAATCTCTTACTCAACTTCTTAGTGAAATGTAAATATCAGATCCTCTTCCTCAGTCCAAAAATAAATGCACCATATTTTGGATACCTTCAAAATAAGGAGATTAATCTTTCATAGTAAATAACAAAAATTTCTTATGAAACAAAAATGAAGAACCTCCTTTGCAGGGGATATTTTATGGAGGAAGGTGAGCAACCATTTTTAAATTGAAACTAATTGCATGTGAGGAATAACCTATAGGGTCTGTCTGGAAGAACCTGAGTCATCAAAACTCTTTACTAACATTCACAACAAATTTATTTTGCCCTCTTCAGCTTTCTATTTGTGGGATCAGTCAGATTCACGCATTAGGAAATTAAAAGATGCTGTTTACCCTAGAATTGCGTTTTACTGTCAAAATGTGACTGAATCTTATAATCAGAAAGGAAGAATCACAAATGAATGACTGAGCTTGTACTGAGCCCAACAGCAAGACTGTCACCTTGACATTGCACCAACAGAACCAAATAGCCTTCACCTCAGAACTGGCAGAATAAAAGTTCAACACAGAATTAGTGTATATGCAAAGCAGGCTGTAAACACAAAAGCCATAAAACTGCACATCAGCACAACAAATTTGGTTCTAAATCAAATGATTAAATAAATAATAAAAAAAAAGAAATAAAAGTGGTCCAGCAGACATTAAACTAGTGTGATGCCCTGATTCTGAATCTGTTCAGGGACAGGAAAAAAAGACAACTTGTAAATTTGATATCAGAAAGTGGCTACAGTGAGGGGAATACAAAAGATGTTATCACTGCTTACAGATGGCAGCCGCTGTTTCTCAGGACTGCAAGGAGACTGATGTTCAGGATATGCTGAGCACACAGGTGTGTTCCTAGAGTGAGCATGAGACACAAACACCACCTTTCTCAGTTCTGCATGGGGATTTCAAAAGATAAAACTGATAGCATCTTTTAACATTTTCAAGCACATTTTCTTCAAGTTCCCCTGAAGAATACTAAGCAGTTACTATTGAATAAATGCAAAGAATTCCTGAAGTGTTTTTTTGAGTAAGAGTGTAAGCTCTTCAATGTAGAATTTTAAAAGTAGCCAGGGCAGCATCACCACCATGTTTAATTACAGCCACCTAAATACTTCCATAGAAAGACCAATTATGCCATATCTGACCTTTCAGGTTCTTCTCTTATTCTCATGTTGTTCTTTATTATATTTAGTAATGCCTGATATTAGCTGCATTGAAATAAGCCTTTTATTTATGCTCCTAGGTTAAACTATTTTACAGACTAAAACACGGTCTCTCATTCTCTGATGCAATCTCTCTTTTTTTTGGGTGGGAAGAAAAGTATCTGAAAAGTCATTGCCTTCACTCTTTAGCACAAAGAGATTCCGTAGGGAAGTCAGAGCTCTGAAATAAGACCCAATTCTATTTTGTCCAAACAGTTTTTCTATTACTTTCAGAATATAAGCACCCTCTGTAGTAATATCTGTGCAGTCCATCTACTTCATTGTTCATTCATTAACACATCCAATAATAGTCACCACCCAAGCGTAGTCAATATATCAGCAGCATCTGGCACAAACACATGCCAGATACTGCATGCCCCATTCAGGCAAACTTCCAATAGAAATCAACAAACAACTTACATGGAGAAAGGAGTGTAGGATTAAAGATAGCCTTAAAGCCAAGAGTTGCATGTATATATGCATATATATGCCATTCTATACAACAAATGTATTTCTTAGAAATACAAATACAAGAAGTACTTAGAATGAGATAGAAAATGTTGGTGGTTCAACTACGACTTGATTTCAACCAAATCTCACAATCAAGAAAAGGTTAAAAAAAAAAAAGAACCACTGCCTTCCTAGTCAGACTGATGCATTGAAGTTGGTTAAAACCCTCAACCCTGTCATGTTCACCATCTCCTCCCTCCTGCTGGGCTGCTCAGCTGAGGAGGTCAGGAGAAGAAGCAAAGAAGCATCCTGAGCCTGACAGCAGGTTCTTTGGGGAAGCAGGCTGCTCTGTAATAACCACCACATGACTTGACACTGGGAAAGATCATGATCTCTTTCTCACACCTGTCTGACAAAGGCAGGAATTAATCCTTAGTTACCACACAGCCTGGTAACCAAGAAGGAGTAAAAATCAATATGTCTGCAACTGGAGATGTTTTGCATAGGTACATAACCCTAAATAGATTTCTGGCCTTTTCCACTGCATAAATAATTTCACTTCTTTAACTACTGTTCTACAATAAGGAACAAATTACTCAATCAGCTCAGTCTTTCACTCACTACAGACAGAAGTTAAATTCTGCTCTTAAGCACTCCCTCATACAATGAATCTAGAGTAAATCTGCAGAAGTTAAGGGCTAATGTCAACTTGCAGTTATGTAAATGAGGGAAACTGTCCCACTAGATTAGTTAAGATCTTCTACTATTAATTTGTTACATATACTCTCTGTTTTAGAAAAAAAAAAAAAAAAAAGAGTTGAAGAGGAAGAAAATTAAAATAGAAACAAATCTTACTAGGGTTTTGGAACCTGAGCACTGTCAAAATCTTGAACAATCAGAGCAGCATTTTATTTGCAGGAAAGTAAAATAAAAATAAAAAATTAAATCTGTAAAAAAGGGGAGTAGAAATGTAAACAAAAATTCAAAAGTGGAGATGGCTAGATCTTTCATTTTTTTTCTGCTCCTTGAAAGATACAGAGGAAAAACAAAAGAACAGAATCACATAATCACAGAATCCTTTGATTTGAAAGGGACATTTAAAGATCACGTAGCCCAACTCCCCTGCAATGAACAGGAACAAAGATCAGGTAGCTGAGGGCCTGATTCAGCCTTGCCTTGAAAGTCTCAAAGCCACCAATGTACTTGTTATAGACTATTGGGCATCTTTTCAGTAACTTCAGCGCAACTCACAGAATAAGAAATTCTTTCACATTGCCCTGGTATCCTACAACACTACCAACTAGCTGTTCAAATCCCAGAGCACTGCTAAGCTGAGTACAGTCCAGACAGCCTCAGGAGCTATGCTGTATCCTGTGCCTGTTTGGTGGACTTGGGTATCATCAGTCAGTCATATATCTGTGCTCTGTCTACATCAGGCCAGGTAAAATCAGGTAACATCAGGTCAGTGAAATAGGTTCAAGCTGTTACCTCTCATTGAGCTTAGACTCACAACTCACAATTACATCTCCACTCTCTAAACTAAACTCTATTCCTGTCCTGGGATCCACTGTGGCCTCTAAATCTCCAGGTTAGGTTACTACTTGCTGGACTACAAAAACAAAGAAACTGCATACAAGTTTCATACAATGCATACAAGTTTATCCTACTCTTGCCATCCTTACAATGAAAAGCATCTCTTCCAGTTACCAGCACAGCTCAGCAGCTAAGGGAGGAGGAGTTACTCAGTGTTGTGCTCTGCATGCATAACCATGTGGAATTAACTCATTTAATCTCCCTCTCTGCAGGACTGTTCCTGCAGACAACATCCCAAGGGAAGCTACGGTATCTTTCTGAGTTCCTTACTATTCTGAATACATGTCTTTATGAAACACCAACTTGCAAACGACTGGAAAATATGTAGCAACTGGACAGATTAATACAATGGAAAGGGTGCTACAATAGAGGAGTGATGACAGGAGGACTGATGACAGGAGGACTGGTACAATAAAAAGTTGCTATAAAGGAAGGGATGAAGATTGCTCACCCATATCAGAAGATTCTAAGTTCACAAGAGAAAGCCTCACCAAGGAGGGATCTCCAGAAAGAGATCCTTCCTCATTGGGGGCTCGGCCCTGAAATGAGGTCTAAGAAAGGTGCAGCCAGGCTCCACCCCTTCTGGTCACACAGCTGAATTGCCTTCATCTGTGCTCCCAGGGCTGACTGGGTCTTTTCCCCAGATGATTGATCAGTGGTTCAGGCCATGATCAACAGTTCCCATACGGCCTAGGAGAATACTTCCCCAACTAACCTGTATACATTTCCCTCTCCGAGATGTTGATGGCATCCAGGTTGGGATACGTCCAAGCTAAATTACATGCAAGTCCTATTTAATGGAAAAGGATTCAAGCAGGAAGCTGCCCTGCTTAATGTTTCCTTGATTATGCTGTGCTAAACCCTTAGAAGCCAAGGGCACAAACACTCATGGCAGCTTCTGCTGTTAAGGACCGCATTGTCCTTCTGTCCCATCATGCAACCCAAAGTCCCTGCCTTCATATTTCAAAACCCTCTATTGGACTGGTTCAGCTATCAGAGAATTCCCTCATAGGCCCACAGCCTGACCTAACAGCTGTGTTTCACAAGACCATACAGCAGGGATGACCTGCGTGTACTGGAGACTGGGCTGATGCCTACTGGCTGCCAGCTGCAGGCCTCTGCCCCTCAGCAGGGCAGGCTGAGGGCAACAGCCTGATTTTCACAGCTGCAAGCACTTCCTGTCTCTTTGGCCTGCTTTTCTATCAGCACCTCTTCCAACTGACAACTCATAATGCACTAATAGCATGGAAAAAAACCACAAGTATTGCTCTCAACTTCCTTGTTACTTTGTGCAACTGCACCTCATATCCTTGCTTTACCACCACCTTTCTCCATACCAAGCTGTGCTCTCTTTGGACTCTGTCTCCCTTTTAAGCATTTCTGTACCACTTTTATCCTTACACCTCCTCCCTTGTGCCTCTGGTGTTGCTCAACTTGTAGCTGTTACATCAACTTATTATCTAACTCTTCCATTTTCATGCAACTGAAAGCAATGCACCACAGCCATGTGTGCTAGAGGCAGCCTGAGGTGATGGCAGGGCTATGGGCAGTGCCAAGCTCTATCTGGAAGGAAAGATAAAGAACATGTATTTGTGTAAAGTAAAAGAGAAGTGGAGACGGTGAATCTAAAGGGCTAGTTTCACTCTGTATCATATTGACAGACTTTAGCCATCCTCAGGCTTAAGCCAAGTCATCTGGGACATTTCCAGGAATCAGGGCAGAGGAATAAGACCTCTTCTTCCCACTTCTGTTTTAAATGCCAACAACTTCTATCTGTAAAAATTCAAGGAATTTCAGTGGAATGTGGCAAAATTTCCAGTTAGAAAACAGAGTGTGATCTTTTATCAAAGTATATCTTTCTTTCAAAAAAAAAAAAAAAAAATCTGGCCAAAAATTCATTGACAGGAGACATTGAGCTTCAACTATCTGAACTTGCTATAGGTCTTATCACTACTGCACGTGTGCTTCAGTCTGAGAGCAAGCAGGATGACCAGCTGTGTGACCAAGGCTTTAGTCTATGGAACCAGCACTAAGACTTCTCTTTCTAACGTCATGCTCACATAGCGGGCCTATCTGCACAAGGGCACCAATGCCCATTTCTGAAGCAGATGGCAAACCCACAAGAGATGCTGGGACGAGATGTAGAACTGCAGAGACAGCTGATTGGACCTGGGAACCACTGCACACCACGTGGGAACAGCGTGAGTCCATAGAAGCTCAACTGCAGTAACAATCACAAGTTTACCACATGCACTTCTTTGTTTCTAATATTCTTCTACCAACTATTCACAGCTTCTGCTGTGATCACTGCCCAGACACCTGCACCCCAGATACTGCTGCATGCTGGAGCCCTGAAATGTTCAAAACTCATGAATCTGTTTACTGTCTGACTTGCACAAACTAAAGTTCAGTCCCACACAAGTGAGACATCCACTTCTAGACGCTGTCTCTCCTTCTATGCAACACTACCCATGCTTGCCCCTACCCCAAATCTTGGTACGCAGCAGCCAGGCACTGCAGCGACACAAAGGTGCTGGCTCTACATCGGCTTACAAGTCTCGCAGACCTTGCTTGCAAGATCTTTCTTTTAAGCAGAAAAGCCTGAGAGGAAGTGGCAGGGAGATAGAAGGCTAGAGTGAAAGACTCAGACACAGTGGCGTAGCAAAGCATAGCTGGGACAAGCAGCCGGGCGCGAAAGGCGTCAGCTAATGAGCTGGGAGGATTCCTCGGAACCAGACCTCCCGGAGAAGCAACACGGCTCCCTTCAGCCCCGCCCCGGCCCTCGGCGCCCCGCCCGGCTCCTGCCCCAGCTCCTGCGCGGTGGCGGTGCAGGAGCTTTGTGCGCCCTGGCCGGGAGATGTGACCCATGGGCACCCGCCAGCCGCGGCGGGGGGCGGCTTGGCTGCCGCTGTTGCTGCCGCTGCTCCTGCTGCCCCCCCCCGCGGCGCACACAGGTGAGTTTGGGTGAGATGCGATGCCATGGGTTCGGCGAATTTTGTTTTGTTTGTGGTTTTTTTGTTTGTTTGTTTGTTTTTTAAATCACTTTGCATCGGTTCAATTTCCATATTTCTGTCCTCTAATATTTAGGTGGGAGAAGAGTGTCGTGTGTTTCTTTAAGGCTCCTTCATCTTCTCTATGACTGTGCTGGAATTAGGTTTTACAACTCTGTGTGTTTTCTGAATGCTAATTTACTTTCAGTTATAATTTGAAAGTAATCAAGCATGCTCTTGGAGTATTTCTTGCTCTATACTTTGCGTTAATTCCCTTAATACTTCTAGTATCTTCCTTTGTACTTGACAGCCACCAGCCCTCAGGGTCCCACCTGAGCAGTAAGAGACAGGTTACAGCATGGGGCGTGCTGAGTTTTGGCAAAGTTCTGCTCTGTGTGCCAGTCCCGGCTGTGCCTCCCAACAAAGCAGAGCAGTGCCCCCGTAGCAGCCTAGGTCAGGGCAGCACAGGGGGAGCAGGAGAGGAGTGGTGGCTGGAACGAGTGAGCGAGCAGTCTGGTTAGCAAGGACTTCAGCAGAAGCAGAGATGTGACCAGGTGAGAATAAGCTCATACACCTAAGCTGCTGAATGTATGCCTGTGGTGGGGCACTGCTGCTGCCAAAAGCATCTCACGGGATTTCTTTGTTATATCCCTCCAGTATATACAATGCAAGGCATTAAGGAGATTAGCAGAGCTTCTAAGAAGGCTGTGGTCTTTGTGCTCTGGCTGTCTTCTGCAAATATTACTGCCCAAACTAAGCATGTGAGGATGATCTTCCCATCTAAATTCACAGCAAAGCTTCCAGATCTGATGAAAGCTGGGCTGTATTAAGGGCATTCTTCGTCCCAGCTCTTGAGCATTACTGAGAAAAGTTTCAATTAGCTTATTTGACAGACTATTCTGTTATGCATCAGTTGTCTGGCTCTCAGGGAGAGCCATGCGTTCCTCCCATAGGGCCAGTTTCCTTCCAGGCAGCCGACCATGCTGTGCTTACCTTGTCGGGGTCTGCTGAGCACTGGGTCAAGTATTTGGAAAATTTCTATAACTTCCAGAGAAGGTTTAGAAAAATGTCAAGGGGGATGAGTTGGCTTTGGGTAGTAGCTTTACAAGGCAGGAGGGAAAAAATATCTTGCACAGTCCTGAGTTTTAGCTAGACCTCTTCTCTTGGTGTGCAAGACAGTAAAAGTTGTATTAATACATTCTGTCAGCATTTTGCTAGGAACGGAGAAAAAAAACCGACACATGAGGTGCTGATCCATCGTAGCAGCTCTCCCGCTCTCTTTCACGAGTGAGGTTATAGGTACATCAATCTCCTTTGGGTCTTTTCCTCCAACAGAACAAACCTGGGTTGCCAGTCACCAGCAGAGGCAATCCTGCAAATGCCACAGCTGTCCAAAGGCTGGGTCTGGTGCTGTTCTAGGAGCAGATCACGCAGGGGCCAGGTGCTGTGGCAAGCAGTCTGACAGCAGCACTTCACAGACCTGGGTTCCTGCATCTGGCAGGGTCTGTACTGTGCATGTTCTTTGGGAGTCTGCTATTTAGTTAATCTCCAAACAAGTTAACAAGCATGAAGCCTTTTATGGTGTGTTATTGGATACAGTCCTAGCCTTACTTGTGTATGTTAACTGTTCTCTGGGTCTCTGAAAGTTAGGTACTGCTGTCTGGGGCTGTGTGCCTACCTCACAGGTAACTTTGCAGTGCACACTTACTACTGTACTTCATTGGGTTTTTACAAATTAGTGCTTCATTCACTGCTAAAAATCTGTGCTGTAGTACTAATGCATAAGCATGGAAAATGGAAAATGAAGTTAAAAACAAAGGAAAATCCATTGTTTAATTAACAGGATCAGGAGATGCAGCAGTTTCTCTTTACACATCAGTTTAGCAGTTTTTTTTCCAGCAGCTCACAAGGTTAGGGAAGGAAAGCTGGGATTCTTGAAAGCAATAGAATGTCATTCTAAGAATTTACCAAACTCTATCTTAAGCCCTTCCATATACTTCGAGATGAGGTTTCCTTAACCATGTTTTTCTGTAGTTAGAGAAACCATTATATCTATCTTAGTAGATATATACTTATTCTGTACTGTAAAAACAGAAATATTGTGCTGAACTTCAGGCACATTTGCTATTTCCATTCAGATGAGGCACGTGATTCTCTGGAAGCAGATCTCTCATTCCTTGCACTTACTCTACTTTTCTCCATGTTGGGAAGCGTTCTTAGCATTGGGTTTCTCTTGGATGAAGCCGACCTGGAAGGAGTGTTCCATGAGTCCATCTAATGCGAGTACAGCTAGTACAATCTTAATAGGAAAAAATAATGGAATAAGTCTAGAAAAGATTCTTTTTTTTCAACATTGATATTTCCATGTAAGAAATCTACTTGTACTGGCTTGCTTTATTCACCAATGTAGACATAGCTGTAGATGCAATTGAGTTGGTAGGTGGCTGTACCAATTATCTTATGGTAGGATATTGAAAGCTTCCCCCTTTTAATGTTCTCTAATCGTTGCATAAATTATTTGGTCTGCACTGAGACATCTAGTTTAATTTGCTTCTTTCTTCTTCCACTTTATCATGGCATGTATTTTATTTTTACTAAAAAAATGTCTGCATTTTGAGAAGCAGTCATCCCTTTAAGCAGATTTGTTTTCTTTCACAGTCACTAGAATGCTGAAACATACCAAACATCTCTTTTTATAAAGGAATTATTCTGGGAAATACAAAATAAAAGGATTGGATCACAGTACGGGCCCTGCAGTTAAGCTATGGAGCTTGAGATTCGGAATCTTGCTTCTGTCCAAGCATTGTATTTTATCCTGTGAAAGCCATCCAAAAGGCGGGCAATGTTCCAACACTAATAATCTGCTTCTTTTCCTCCTCACATACACACAGTAAATCGCTGAGAAGGCGTGCACCAAATCTGAATTTTTTGAAGGAAGGGCAGAAAAGAAAAGCCGATCTCAAAGTTCAACAGTGCAGAGATGTTTATGCACTGACACAGGTGATCTAAGGTGTATTTTGGATCTGAGAAAAGGCTGATCTGTTAGGCATACACAGCCAGTAAGTATTAGCTGAGGTATTAAATAGCAGACTGAAGTGTCTGATATTTCATATTAAAGGCATGCAGCATGTGTGTTATACACAGGCTGATTGTCCTGTGGATGTGCTCTGTGATGTTTTTGTGCTGTGAAGCTTCATTACTAACAGTGGAATTGTATGGAAAGGCTGAGCTTTGTGTTCTGCAGAAAGAATTTTGGTGTCCTTTATTTTTGTGTTCTGTTATTTCTGTCTCTCTGCAGCGTGAAGGAGAGAAGAACAAATACAACATAGCCATAATTAAAAGGATATGTTGGCTGAAAGCAGACTACAATATATGAAGGAGTATTGTGACCATACATTTGAAAAACTCACCCTTATTTTCTCACCTGTGACCTGCTGTCTCTGGTCAGGCTGTTTCAGATAATGCCACAGTCTGTGCCCTATGTGTTGGCTCTGCTTACAATTTCCACAATTTCAAATTCTTACTGCCTGTTAATTAAGGATGTAAATAGTGAGAGTAGGTAATTCATCCCATAGAGAATGAATTGAGAATGAAATAGAGAATGAATGCTGTTGGGAAACTGGGATTAAAGCCCAAAACTTATATATGTTTTGCAGTTCCCAGTGTTACCAGTGAGGTTCACCTCACTAGCTTATAATCTTATCCTTCCTTCACAGTTGTTCTCTAGCAGAACAACTTTTGTATTTTTAATTCCAATACAAGCAAGTGGTTAGTATTACTCAAGTCATTTGTATTTGTGTGGTGTGGTTTCTGTTTGTTTTTGTAGTTGTGGCTTGTACAAATTGATTTTTACTGATTGATTTCTCTCCAAGATTTGGTGTTGATTGTCTACAACTAGAAGATTAGTAGCTGAGGTCATCCTTTATAACCCAAACAAGATCTTTGTTTAAGAAGTTGAGATTTGTAGAAGCCTGAATTTTGGAAATCAAGTCTATCTGTAGATAAAAATGACTTTTCATTAGAAAGCTGTGTTTAAACAGCACGTCTGTTTGTGCTTTGTTCTTTGCATACTAGTAATTTACGGAGTTTTTATCCACTGCTCATCATATTTTGAAGTGTACAATTAGATGGAGCAGGAAGACATGGCAGTGGGATGTGGAACTGGAGGTATAGGGCAGTTTACATATGAATAGATTAAATAAGCTCTGCCTCTTTCTCATGGAAAATAGATCACTGGAGACGATTATATTCATCTGTTTTTTTCCTGGCTGGCTGGCTAACTTAAAGAGTATTTTAAGGTACAGGAAGGGACAGGAGAAATACCATAGTTTCCCCTACTTCATTGCCCAGCATTTTGAGTTACATCTCAGATGGCAGCTGAGCTGTTATTCAGCCTCCCATTTTTCACTTCCTTTTCTGTGATGGAAATCCAAACATGTCCAAAAAAGAGTTACGAAAAGAATGCTGCTTTAGGAGAGGGAAAGAGGTTACTCAGGTTTATGTATTTGAGCTTAATCACACTCCATGCTCAGAAGCTCTGTGGTGAAAGGAGGTACTTTATTTCATAGTAGACTTGTAAGGGCTGGAGAGAGCAGTAAGGCTAATACTTATTATTTCATGTGGTTTGGTTTTTGGCTCTCCTTGTACTTTCTGGAGATATATCAATATCCTGCTGTTAGGGTGTACTGAATCAGAATAGTAATGTGCAGGATGTGGCTCAGAAACACTAAAACTGTGCCTAGAGAGGGCTGAGACACGTATAATTGCTGGCAGCTTTTTCACATTGTGAGAAGGTAGTGGACAGACAGAAGTAGAGCTGTGTGACTCCTCAGGTGTGAATCAACCTGTAGCAGTCAAACATGATCAACAGCGAACTTCTCCATCAGCACAGTCCATGGGCAGGAAAAACATACATGTGTATGCTCTTCCACTGAACTTCAGAAATGAAACACTGTCCCTTGGATCCAGCTGTGTGTTGCCACCTTGAATAGTATTTCTGAGGCTTTCCTAAGTTGTAAAAGAAGTAGATGATTACACTGAATGACTTCCTCTGTACAGCGAAGTCACTTTGGACCTGTAGACGGGGTAAATAAGGCAGAAAATCATGTCTGGTGTTTTTAACAGAAAATACTTGCGAAGTCCAGGAAAGACACTAAAAATAATCCCATACCTATTATTAAATGACACTGTCTTGTTCACATCTGAACTTACCGTGGGAGCACTCTGAACAGTCATACAGTGCCTCGAAACACACCAGTGTGTACCTCAGAGATTAGCAGAAATGGGCAGATAGCCCAGAAAACCTTCCGTTCTTGTGAGTTCTCTACGAGCACTAGCTTCCCAAAGGCACAAGAGATGAGGTAGTGCCAGCATGCTGGGTGCGTTAGCCCTGCCTCGCAGCTCTCTGATGCAGAAGGAAGTGCTTAGACTTTTAGAGCTAGCTTTCCCTCAGAAGTGAGGGCTTTTCTTCCACTGACATCACATTCAATCTCTTGTCTGAGGGAAAACGTAGATTCAGAAAATAACATTTCACTAATTCAGATTTCAAGAAAAACAAAACCCCTTGTCTAGACAAGCTGTTGGTAGGTTGGAGAGCGAGGAACAACAGCCTTTAGGAATAAATAAAATCTTAACCATTCTAAATGAACAGCCACTATCTTATAGATATAAGCACTAAATAGTTTATGTAAATATATACTTTATGAAAGGGTACGTTAGGATTGCAACACGTTGTGTCAGAATTCAGCTGATAACTCTGACACAGCAGCAGTTTTACAACATTCCTTTTCAAAAAGAAATTTACTTAACCTTTGCATTTTGAGAAGTGTAAAAAGTCAGAAATATTTGAATTAAGCACTCATTTTCTTGGCTGCTGGGTTGTAGTTGGTCTAATAAGCAGATGTTTTTCATGCTAAATATGTTCTCAGGAGAAAAGAAAATCCTCAAACATTAGGCAGTTTGGCTATTTTTAATATATAATTTCAAAACATCTCTGTTGAAAAGCAAATGAGCTTTTAAAATTAACAGTTATTTTTGATAGAAAAATACTTCTGCATTTCAAACTTAATAAAATATCATTCAAGTATTTTTCATTTTTGTAAAAAAAAGAAAAAAAACCCACACACCTCTGATGAGTGATGATTCTCAAAGTCATAACGGGGTTATGAGTAATCTTAGACTTTCTATCAACTTGTTTCATTCCAATATTGATCACTTAAAATTAATAGAAAACATGCAGTAACTTTCTCCTATTTGACTGCATCAGGGGCATATTTTTGCAGTAAGACATTGTTGGGTAATATGAGCTCTGCCCTTGCTCTTGCAAAGTTTCAAAGTGGTGGGGAAGAAGCACTTGGGTCTCTGGAACATGGCAAGGCAGGCCACACCTTGTATTGCACCCTCTCTTCGTCCTACCCTCACTCCTTTTCCAGGTGATCTGCTCAGTTTCACCTGATTCCAATGGCAGCCTGCCTATTTTCTTCTCAAACAAATCCACATACCTGGGTCTTGTCGCTCACATTTTCCCACCTCTTCTGCCATTATTTCTGCTTTTCTGTCTGCTCCACCATCTCAATTTCATTTAGTCCAATGACACTGTTTCTGTCCCCATCTTTCTCTCCCTTTTCCACATACTCGTTATGAAGAGGTTGTTACTGGTGGGTTTGATTCCTCTTCTGGGAGAGCAAGAGTTTGCTCTGTGGTTACCTCTCGAGCACTGTTATGGTTACAACAGGAAATCACCTCCACAGTCCTCCTCCAATTCCCACCACCACTGAAGTAAAAGAGCTTCACTAGCCCAACTTCATGTGCAGAAGTCCCAGTGCTCCAGCATCCACCAAGAGAAAGGTAGGGATGCTTCAGTGACTCCTGCCTGCCTCTTCCTCCTCACTATACAATCTGTTGAATTCCAGAAAAGAGCTCATAAGAATCAGCACAGAGGAAATCTTTCAGGCTGACTTTGTTAAACAAACAAACAAAAAAGTTAACTCATCTCTTTTAATTGTTGTAAAGATGACTAATATCAGGCAATGACATTTGCTAACGTGTATTCCTGGCTCTGTGGGGTTTCCCTTCCTCTCTGTAACTTCTGAGCTCCCATTTTGGCTCAGTTCCCCTGTTTACTATCTCATGCACTCCCTCGCATTCCTGCATGGCCAGTGCCAGCTTGCTTCAGACTGTAGATATGCCAGAAAAGACAGTCATAGCGCTCTGCTAGCAAATACTACTAAACGTTATGTCAGCGGACACTTGTTCTGAGTACAGCCATTTTTATAATATACTTAAATGTGTTTGAGGCAATATTTTTCATTTCAAACAATGTATTCATCTAAGCAGATGAGCTGGAGGAAGAAAAAAAGAGTATGAATTCAGCAGCAGAGAAGGAGCAAGCAAGATTGCACAGGAATTTGGTGGAAGTCACCCATAGCTGAACAGAAAGACAGGGCAGTGTGTTACAGCACAGCCAGGAGTGAACATCCTGTGTGCTCCATTGCTCCTACTTTACTTGGTATTTCACTGGTGGTTCTGATGCCAGTGAAAAGGCGAATCAGGAACTTGGCATCTCTGAATGTCTGCTCCCTGGTGGACATGTGCAAGTTGGATTAGATCAACGGCTCTGAAGTGGCAGCTGCAAATCACAAGGCATGGGGAGCGAATGTCCATTGTGATGCCCTTAATCTCAGCGCCTGAGGCAAAGGAGCCGCTACCATCAGAGGTGGTCCCAAGGGCTACTTCTGCATAGGAAAATGCAACAGCAATTGAAGCCAAAGTCTTCTCTGTCACTGTCAGAAGAGGAGTTCTTCATTTGTAGAGAGGAAATTGATAAGGGAGGAGTACCTGCTTTTTACTGCCGTAGGTATTGGAAAAAGCTGTGTTGAAGTAAGACTTAAGACTCTCCTTTCTGTTTTAATTCTTTCTACATCTCCCGCTGACTTAAATTACATCGAATAGTTGCCTAGAGAAATGCTCCAGTTTTCTAAGTCATTTTATTTTGTTGGAAAATTTGGTGGGACAGCAATCCTCGTGGCCGTGACACAATAAAATACAACAGGTGATCATTTGTATTGAGAGCAGCACAGTCAAACACCAGTACTAAAACCATACACGTTTCTGTGGCAACAGCTCAGTTTTCAGTGGTTATTTGTCTTCTCCCCATCCTATAACTTTAAAAAAAACCAATTCTATATGTTTGTGTATTTATGTATTTTTATACTTTGCAGCTGCTATGTTGTCTAAATCAAGAGACATGTTAACAAATGTGTTCACAGTGAGAGAGCTGAGGCAGCTGTATTTGTCCTGCGACACTGACATTAAACACAGCCATTTATCACTGAATTAGGCAACACTGCCTCTGTACAGACAGAAAGCAGACACACTGAGCAGATAATAGTTACAACTGGAAATTACATGTGCTTATATTTGTGTAGGTGTGCACACACATATTCAGGTGTGTATAGATAGACGTGGCTGTACCCGAAACCAAGGTTTGAGCACTAACAACTTGAGCAAGGCACGTACATGGTGCTGAGCTGCATGCACTTAAAACCGACCGCATTTCTCAACCCAGCAGGCACTTTCACAGAGAGAGGATGAGGCACCTGCTGTGAAGTCTTTTACTCATGTGAATAGTCTCACTGACGTCAGTGGGCTTTTTCGCTCACATGTGAAGGTGTTTTCAGGCTAAGTCATATCTGTTTTGAAGAGCCTCGCAGTAGTGTATTCTAAGATCAGGACTTGGCTCTTCAGTGCGGTGGTGAAATTTACAAGCCTATATTACTACATTCTTTCCAGCCCAGGTGTGCAAAGAATTATAAAGATATGAAGAACACCATTGCTCAAGGTTTGATTTACAGTATTTCCAAACACGGTAATAAGAGCTCCAGGTTTTTTTCGCATCCAATAAATAAATAAAGGAAATTATTTCATTATACTGGAAAGTGATGACAGCCATTGCAGTCTATCTATGAGACAGGTTGAACCTAGAAAAGCACATTGCGTGACTGATTTGTGCTCTCATGTAGGCCACTATAAACTGAAAACACGTGACATCTATGCTATTAATCCATTAATGGAAAGAAAATTGGAGTATGGTGGGTTATATTTTGTTTAGAGATGAGATACTGAAATAAGCAGCTGATAACTTTGGGAGATGCAAGCTATGTCTACTCTATTTTATGCACATGCCTCCTGATATTACAGAGCATCATGGAGACATGAAGGAATTCTTTCTTAGCTCTTCTCATAGAAATAGTGGAGTATGGCAGTTTTATTCCTGTTTTACAGATGTGGAATTGAGGAATAAAAAACATGCATTGTTTATCCACGGGGCAAACAGATGCACCTACAAAAAACACATATAGAAAGTAAATCTCTTCCATAGCAGCTGATGGAAAGTTAACGGTCTCTGTCCCTCTGCTTCCAAATCACATTGAACTTGGGGTAAATTGGAGTGTGTTTGCAGCGTGATAGTGCTTTAGATCTTGTAAAGATAGAGCCTGTGGGTTCTGTTGGCTGAGATTGGCTCATCTACTGCAGTCAGTGTTTCTGTTTTGAAACTTCATTTACCACATCAGAAGCCACGTTAGGCAGAGATAAAATTGAAAAAAAAAAATAAAAAACACATGTTACTAGTTTAAAAATGTTTGAGCGTAACACATAAGTTCATGACTCCTGCTACTTTAAAATGTGCTTAAGGAATATAAATGTTTTTATTCAAGGTTGGGCAAATGTCAAAAGGTGCAGGTACACAAAACCATTTAGAAAACCAGAGGAAGAAATTTGCTTTGTTTGTGATGAGCTGGCTGGTTCCATTCACTGACCATGCATTAGCCCCACATTTTATAAAACTTTAAAAGAAAAAAAGTGTGAAATGTGAGCCAACAGGGAAGGCTTCAGCTGTCTTCTACTCAACTCAGATATAACACTGGCTAATTTTTTATGAGGCTTATCAAAACAGGCCTGGCAGTGACCTTAAGATCCCACCTGTCCCACTACCCTTAGGCAGAACCAGCTGTGTTGTGTGGCAGATAGCACCCTGATCTGCCCTTTGAAACATCCAGAACCCTCCAGATAGTCAGCCTCGTGTGTTCTCTTCTGCCCATCAGGCATTTCTGCTGGGACTTCTTTCTATCTGAAACTGAACTTCCTTTCTTCTTTTCCTTGTTCATGGATGACATGGAGGATAAACTGTCCCTTCATGTAAAGACTTGCAGCGTTGCCCCAGCTCCCTGACAAGGTCTATCTCTGGTACGTTCACTGCCAAGGAAGCAGAGATGGGGGCTGATCAGCATGGCTGCCATCTCCAGGGCAGGGAGGGAGAGGCATCTGCATTGGTCCATCCTAACCAGAGAGAGAAACCAGTGTGTGGGGAGGCAGTGCTCACTGGCTCTTTTGCTTGTAATTAATGCAAAGCAGATGCCTCCCTCAGAGAGTCTGAGTTACCAGAGACATATCTCTTCCTCTTCTGCTGCTAGTTTGGGATTTTTTAATCTTGGCTGTGAGGGTTTTCAGACCCTTCAGTATGTACTTTATTTTATTCTTAATTCTCTCCTTGTTGGTCTTTCAGGTTTTACCTCAGTGTTTTTTAATGAGAAGCTTTTTATACGTTTGGTTCCCCTCATCCTAAGAAATAAATCCATTTTCTATATCCTCCTGTTTGGGAATTGCAACAGAAAGTTTATTTGTGCTTCAGTACTGCCCCTGCTCTCTACACAGATTTCCCAGTTGCCTTCTCCAGGATTTGGTCAGGGCTGTGTCACTTCTGTTTTTTTCCCTTCTTGTTCCTACAATTGATGTCTTCCCTGTAGTCTTATCAACAGTACTGCAGGGATTTGGTACGAATGATGAAATTTGATGCATGGATGATTTCTTGCAATCTATGTAATACTGATTTTGATTTGTTCTTCTTAGTAGTTTGCACATTAATTAATTAATTAATTAATTGTTTCTCCACTGAACAAATGTTGCCAACTTTAGGATGTTTATTGGGCAGCTTCATGCTGACATTTGGAATAGTTTCACCTAGAGCAGGGAGGTTGTGGAGGACATTTATTTTGGTGGAAAGTAAAACTTTATTTTCTAGGTTATCTCCCGCTTGGAAGAAAATGTTAGAGTAAAGCAAATGCCGAAACCTTCTTGGAAGCCTCTTTCTGCTGCTTTTACATCCTCTGGCATCTCAAACTTTTTGATTTCATTAATTGAACCTGTAATTTGAGCCCTTGTGAGATTACAGTCATTGGGCATTTCTGTGTCCAGGACTTTCTACATACCATTTGGTAAATAAGTAAGCTTGCCCTAAGGATTGTGCTTGACAAGATTCATTCTCCAGAAAAAAAAAGAAAAAAAAAAAAGAAATTGAAAGTCACTGAATACCGGCGAAGATCTGGGGAATAAAAGAGAGCAACATTAGAAACACAGGTTTATGGAAAGCTGAAGATAGAGATGCAGGCATATACTGAAGTTTCTTTTGAACATTAATATGCAAACAGAGGCTTGGAAAACCCAAGATTTCTACCATGGCAATTTTAAATATTTGGCCTTTACAGAACAGCTTTTTCTGACTGTTTCAAAGACAACTACAAAAGAGTCAGTTAATCAGGAAAATGGTGGTGATTTTTACTTATAAAAGCAGCTGTGTGTTACACATGGTATGTTATATGCAATTCATACAAGAGAATGAACACTTTAGTAATAGTGAAATATATCACCAAGAAAATAATAAGGTCTGCTTAAGGTCAGAGTCTGTTCATTCAGATAGGTTCCCACTGTTCACGTTAATGTGTTGTATTTCCTCCTTTCTTTGTCACTTTTTGTTATCTTAAAAACTCAAATTGCATCTCTGGAGGAAGAAGGTTCTGAAAAGTCCTGAAAGACCACAGATTCACTTTTTCTCTTCCTTATTAAGATCTCGTGGCCACTTGCACAAGAAGCTGCTCCCCAGCAGCTGCAGCTTCAGGATTGCTCTCAGGGCTGCTCGAAGTTGCTGGGAATTGGCTCGCAGCTTGAAGCTTGGGATTCTGTCCCAGCCCCAAATTCCTCTGCTTTGCAAGTAATTTAGCAGTGTGAACATAGGAAACTGGGCTCTGAAGCAAGTCCTCAGACTTGCTTGCTTTGCTCATTTATGGTTCAAAGAACCGTAATTTAGATGAGTGACACACCAGTAAGTGTTTGCTTTTTGACTTAATCGAGAATAAAGGCAGTATGTAGCAGTTTATGGCTTATTTAAAAAATAAGCTCCTGTTTGGTTAACTTTGAAGTATATGAATCTGCACATTCTTAGTGTATATTGTTCCTTTCTTATTTTCTTTCTCAGGAGAGTTGTATTGTTCTTTGCCCAACCCTAGGAATGTTCATTTTGAATCTACAAACATGAAGAATGTCCTTCACTGGTTAGCACCAGAAGGTACAGGAGATGGAGTACTCTACAATGTGAAATATTCAGTGTAAGTTGGCTTCTTTATTGTATCCTTCACTGTTGTTTTTTTTTTTAGCATTTTAAATTTTAAAAAAAAAATCTTCCTGCAAGATAGGGCTGCTAAAAAGTAAAGAAAGAAGAACTAAAGCATAGCTTAGATTTAAGCATTATAGTTTTTAACTTTTACTTCTGGTACTGCTTACTTCAGATCCAGTTAAAAAAAATTTATACCGAAACTCTTCCTATGAAAGGAGTGTAGGATGTAACCTGAAGCTTGCAGGGCATTCGGCTAAGGAAGCTAAGGAATAAGCAGGGACAGTGCTGTGAATTGGCATCATAGTTGCCTTCTATATATGCTTGAATGGATCTGAGGATGTAGTATTTAAAGGAATATTGTAAGCAGACAGTTTCATCAGTCTTTTCTAACAGACTCAACACCCACAGGTTTATTTCCATCCCCAAAGCTTCTCCAGTTTGGGTGTCAATCTGATGAAGTTTTCAAGTATTATAAATGACCAAGTAACATGATCAGAAACAGAGCTTGACTCTTCGTAGGATATCAAGGAATGTGAGTGAAGACCAGAATCCATTTCCTTCATTGCCACCAAGAGAGCGCTAGGTCATCGTAAGAACAGTATTGGAAGTTTAACTTATAAATAGGTGTAGTTCTGTTGACATGGATGTTATCGTGCTCCTAGTCTTATCCCAGTCTGGTAGCTTTTTCATGACACTAAAACAAATTTAGATCTCCAGAAGTTTCCTGCAACTTGTACTGATGTAGCAGTTAGAGTGTGCAACCTTGTTTCCCAGATCTTGCCATCTGTGCTAGCAGAGGAGTAACACATTCCTCGGAAAGGCAAGATAGGCAAGATTTCTTGACTGTAAAGAAATGAACAATAATCATATAGAAGATAAAAAAACTCAGAGAGTGTTAGCTGTGCTGACTACAGGTCAGCAGTAGAGTAGTCGTAGTTATGGGCCATCTTTCACACAGAATACAAAAATACTCATCTGTATCTCCAGTTAGCTAGAAAAGCAAGACTTTGAAAATGCAGTTGTGTAGATGCTGCCACATTCCCTTATTAATCAGCAGCTAAATTGGGATTCTTCTTAGCATAATGTGAATTTGAGGAGTGGGAGCTCCTGAGAAAATCCAGGCATAAATTTTCCAAGGAAACTTGGATTTCTTCTGCTTGTGCTTAAGATCAGTACTGAAGCGTTACTGTAGCGTGTTAATGCTGCTGCTTCAACAAGAAGGATTTTGAAATGCATCATATTACAGATGGAGTCTTTATATTAAACAAGAAAAAAAAAGTGATCAACAGCTTAGCACACATCTTTACGCAGCAGAAAGAGCCACTGGCCATTCTACAGAACATTTTGTCATTACATAGTTACCTTGACTCAGTTCTCATGTGTTTAGAGTTTAAGCCAAAGCTGTGGAGACTGAAGTTGAGAGTTCCATGTAAGCGAATGTGGTATTGCTAACATCCCAGTTACCTATTGCTGTTTTTGAAAAGGACCTACACTGGTTTATTTTTCATTGAAAATTCATGTTTTTATCTCAGCTGAAGTTGGGAATTCCTTGAAATAGCACATTTCTGCAAAACAGGCAAACTGTTCTATCAGCTTGATCATCATTTCTTTGTATATAATCAGGTGAATGATACAATGTCAAGAACATTTGTACAGCTCCCTTCTCTTTCTCTTTCAACACAGATATGGTGTTGGCAAGTGGATTAGGAAGCCAGAATGCAGGAATATCAGTACGACATGGTGTGACCTCTCCAGTGAGACTGCTGACCATGAAGAGCAATACTATGCGAGTGTGAAAGCCTTCCTAAAAGGGAAGTGCTCTAACTGGATAGAGACAACACGATTTAACCCTCTTACAGACAGTAAGGAAAGCTAATCACAAAGCCAGGTGTTCATGGCCTTAGTTTATACTGTGTGCTCAGACTGCATCCTCATAGTATGCGATATTTTAATGTATGCTTAGATTTTTTTGCTGCTGTTTGAGATTTATGCTGCTAGCAGCAGTAATTGAAGTCATTGTAATTTGTAATTTTTTGTAATAAATCTTTACTCAAAGGGAAAAAAGGGCATGGTACATATACTTTATGAAGAACTCTGACTTTGAAAAGGCCCTATTAAACCAAACAGTAATTGTACTCTAAAGCATCATATCTCTTATCTGTACCAGATAATCTGACAATATACTGGTAATTCAGCTTGTTTTAGCAAATTGAGTTTCGATGTTGTACATTCTGCAAAGTCACAGAACTTCCTAGGCAAAATTCCAAGTCAGTGTTTAGCTTCATACTGTGAAGTTTCAGTTACTTATGTGGAAGATATTTTTATATCAGTATAAATAAATTGTTCAAGGTTCTATTTAGACTACCCAAAATATTACAAAAATTTAATATGATTCCCTTTAAGAAGTTGCACAGTCAAATCTTCTGATTCGTGTAACTATTTCTTATAAGTTTTTATTTTTCCAGCTAAAATTGGCCCACCTATGGTAAATGTGTCTTCTACCGAGAAATCTATTTCAATCACACTGACTGTTCCTGAGAAGTGGAGAAGTCCTGATGGAGAATCTATATCTCTGCTTCAAGTATATCCTGGCCTGCAATACAACGTGTCTGTCCTCAAGAAAAAGACAAAGAAACGAGTAAGCTCTGATAATGCTACAGAACTTTACCTATTAAGTCTGTGCACTGTGCACTGTAACACCAAGAACTGAAATAAGGCTCATAACATGACAGGAACCGTAGGATCATTGTCCATCTTTCTGTGTCAGGCAGACCAAAACTGGATGCACTACTCTAGATGTGGTCTGATGAGCACTGAGTGGAGGGGCATAATCCCTTCCCAGCACCTACAGAATCTTCTCCTTTTGACACAGCCCAGGATGCTGTTGACCTGCTTTGCTGCAAGGGCGCATTGATTGCTCATGTTCAGCTTTCTGCCTATCCCAGCCCTCTTCAGCAGAGTTCCCAGCCAGTCAGGCTCACCACACATCACAACAAAGTGCATCCTTTGCCACCACATCTGAAAGTCTTCATTCATCTCTCTCTCCAGATTTAAATTCCATAAGGGAGTAATTTTCACCAAAAACAGAGAAGATAAGGAGGCAGTTAGTGATTATTCACAAAAATATCCATTCTTCTCCTCCTGTCCTCCAGACACAACACCTATCTAGCAAATGTCTGAATTTCCAGAAAAGAGGAGAAAGGGTCTTACACCAAAACAGTCCCCTTCTGTCAAAGGTATATTAAAATGCTGAGATTAGCATTAGCTTGACAAAGAGCAGTTACTTTGAATTCCAAGACCTACATAAAAACTTATTTTATGGCTCCTAACTTTACCAGAACATCCAAATTTGAAAGATTTTCAGAACCTGTATCACGTGCCTTTCATTTGCCTACACATCAGGAAGGGGCTAGTGTGGTATTTTATCTCTACTGCAACATCAGCATGAGAACGTGGGCTGGTGATGATACGTGATCCTACTTCACATAAACTATGACGTTGTGCAGTAGTAGTAGAAGGGTGATTGAATGGGAGATAAAATATTCAGAGATAATGTGACATAGTGAAGACGTTGAGTTTTGATTGCATTAGGAAAAAAAAAGGATACAGCTGGCAGTTATTGGAGCATTATTATTTATTTCGTGAAATGTGTTCTCGTGACAAATTTTATCTATAACATTTTTACCTTTATGTGAGGAGTTAAAGAGGAAAGACAGACTTTTTTTGTATGTATCTTCTAGTGGTTCTTCTCCATCAGCAACAGCACCTTGGTTGTGCCCTGGTTAGAACCTGGAACAGCTTACTGTGTCAGTGCGCAGATCCATGTCACTACACCTCTTCTACACAGTGGGTTTTCCAAAGAACACTGCATTTCTACTTTGAAAGGTACGTGTAAGCTGGCAAATTACAGAGTTAGAGAAAATGGTGAATGAGTTTGTAATTTTTTCTGTCTATTCTCTCTCTGTAGATTCACACTATTGAACTTATTTTTGACTTTAAAACATAGTTGGGTCCTGCTGACTGAAAGATAAGGCAGTACCTTTGAAAAAAAGGCTGTGCATTGCTTGAGTCTCAATGAATGAGATCTTTTTTTTTTCTCCTTGAATGATGCTTGGGAGTGACAGAGCTGGGACAATCTGAGGGGGTAGAAACCAGCAACAGGAGAGCAAGAGGGAGGGATTGTTACTTATTTTTACAGGTTTTTTTTTACTTTTTTATAGTTTAATTTATTATTTAGAATAAAATAATAAAAGATTGTTCTGTAGCTCTTTTTTTTCCCCGATTTCCTGTAAATTCCTGTTTTATTTAAAATATTCGCATCCCATGTCCCAAAGAGCAATATGGTAAATGTGAGTGTTACTGTCTGAATACATTATGAAGTTAAGCAGTACAACAAAAACTTTTGCTTTGTTAACAGATAAAACAACAGATGAGACTATAACAGTTGTATTTGGATACATTCTGCCTATCGTGCTAGCTGTCCTTTTCACTTCAGTGGCATGCTGCTGTGTGCACAGGTACATTCATGTCAGCAAACAGAAGCATCCAACAAGCCTGGTATGTATTCTTTGTTGCCGGATGATGCTGCCAGCTTTGGATCTCACAGCAGAGTTGTGCATTTTCCAGGAGGAAACCAAGGCTAACTGCAAATGAAATCTCTAGTTGCCACTCTGGTCAATTATAAAACAGAGGAATAACTCCAGTTAGCAACTGTGACTAGATATGAGAAGATGACCAAGGGTAACAAAGATTGGAATAGATCTGTTTGCTTGGGAAGGTTCAGTGCCACAGGCAAGGTCTGAGATGAACTGAGGCAGATTCTGTAGGAAGTCAGCACTCCTGAAATGCATTCAGAAAGAAGCACAGAAGAGAGTTAGTGAACAAAAAGTTGAAATCAGAAACTAGAAGAGGAAGTAATTCAGCAGTGCAGAATCGCCTTGATATTTTCTTGGATCATTACTAGGTGCTACCACATTTTCCCATGTATTTGGGAAGGTTTTAGCACAGAAAGGTTATTTAATCTGAATTTCAAGAGTTCGTTCATATACTGGATTCTGCTTTTTTGCATCCAGTAAATTACCAACAAGCAAATTCTATTATTTTTACTCCCCAGAGACACTTTCTATGTAAAAGTGTTTGCAGATTTCTTAGAACCACTCTTTAAAGTTGGTTAAATTTTGGAAGGAACACATGAAGTTTACGAAACGTTATCTGTTTCCATCCAATAAGCCCAATGAAATTTTCTTACAGCTATCTATCTGTAAACAAGTTGCTCAATCACAAAAGTGCAGTTGATGAGCTCTGATGTTAATCCAGTCTGCACGACACGGTGTGGTGGGAGGTATAAGGGAGGTAGTTTTAACACTTTGATCTTTCTAAAGAAATCCAGAGCAGCAGAGATGATAGAAGTGTTTTCAGACGGACTGACTGCTTCTTGAAGGGGTCAGAAGGAAGTAGCAGAGCAGCTGCTGCTGCAGTGTAGTCAGGCATATGCCAAAACACCTGCAACTGACAAGGTGCCAGCTTTGTCCTGGGGTACAGGACATGGTAGGGGGAGGTAGCAGTTTGCCACAGTTTGGAAAGCTAGAAGGACAAAGGTGCACAGCCAGAGGACTACTTAAAGAGAAATTCCCACTCAAAAGTAGACTAAACTCCAACTCCAGGAGTCTTTTCTCTTGTAGCATTGTGTTGTTTTTGTGGGTCTTTGGGAAGTTTTGTTGGGATTTTTTTGCATCCAGTGAACTTTATGTTCAGCTTGAAAGCTTGAGTTTTACTTCTGCACCTCTTAATTCAGCTCATGTAAAGATAATGAATGAATATGGAACTGCTGTTTTAGCGATGGATTTTGCTTCTCCCAATCTGCAGACTATTCCACACAGCCATCCCTTGTGGTCACAGGGAGGCAGAATAAGCAATTTGGTTTGGTCTGGCACTTCTGACCCGGGGAATCTTTCAGACTATGTAGATTAGTGGTTTTAGTCCTCCATTCAGGTTTGAAATGTTGAAGTGCAGCTTTTCATGGCTGTTATTCTATTGCATTTTCTTTTAATGTCTGCTATACAGTGCTTCTATCTGCTATCTATGCTAGAAATACTAGTCATTTCAAAAAGATTGTATACTGTTGTTTATTTAACTAGATCATTTATTGCAGTCATAAATCCAGCCTGTGAGCAAACGCAGAGTGCAGGTTCTGTACACTGCTGTATTTTCCCTCTCTGAGAGGAAACTTGGTATTATTTAATCCTCTGTAAGTCGCACCTTAGCATGGTAACCAACTGTGTGGGATGTGGTTTTGACTGCACTTCCTCTTTGCTGGTTAAAGAGAGTGGAATAGATTTCTGTAGTCTGTGACCCACGTGCAGTTCCGATGTTTTCTCAGTCACTTGATTTTGTGCTGGTGGAAACAAAACCAGAATTTTGACAGAATTGTTCTAACCATTATTTTGGCATGGAGAAGATGAGAAAAAGGAAATTAGAGCTGATCATAACATACTTTTACTTCTGACAGAAGGACAAAAGCAGAGCATTTTAACAATCTTACAGGTATACATGATGAACTTCCTTTTTCCCTAAACTGAATTATTCACTCCTAATATGGTCTAAGAAAGCCTCATCTTTTAAAAACAGACAGTAGTGTAAGAGGAAGCAATATGGTATTTTTATTATACTTAAATCAAAATACTTTTTGCTTTCCAGGTATGGCACTATACTGATAAATGCAAGGAAAAGGTTTTTATACCTTGTGAAAAAATAGTGGTCAACCTTATCACAGTTAATGTGGATGAGCACAGACCGTCTCAGGAATCCATTCATCCATCAGAAATGAAAAGCCCCCGTTATTATACTGTTTACAGTGGCACTGAAGGGAGAGATTTGTCTCCAAAAGAAGTGCTGGAAATAAAATACTTGCTGGATATTTCTCATGAAGAGATTTCACAAGAAGAGGACATTTTAGCTGAGGGGGACAAAACTGGAACAAAGAATGACCAGCCTGGAACAAAGAATACTTTGAGACAAAAAAATGGAGGGACTGTAGAGTATGAACTCAGCGTAAGGGCTGAAGACTTCGGTCCTGGCCAAAACCTAGAAGAACTCAGTCTGAAAGAGAAGACTTCTGCACCCGGGGAACTAGGTGAGCCACAGACTGCTTTGGGAAACTTAGTTAATTTTAATACAGGAACGGCATATTGCCCCCAACTGGAGGTGAGGGCAGCAGACCCTTCTTTGGGACAGGAATTAGAGGAACTTAAACTGAAGATGGCTGATGCAGTGGATGAATTGCTAGGTAAGACCTGCATCAACTTGGTGGACTCAGATGATGAAAAATCTGGGCAGACATCTTATCATTGGCTGGGAAAAATAGCACATGGTGTCACAGAGAATGAGAGTGAACAGACCATACTGGTAGACTGGGACCCACACACTGGCAGATTGTATATTCCTACTTGGTTCAGTGTTGAAAATGAGGTGTGTAAAGGAGTATTTAAGTGTGATGTTCCTAACAAAGAGGGAATTTTGTCCAGACTGTATGAGAAACAGGTATCTGAAGAACCGTCTGAGGACCAAGGAATGTATCTGCTGCAATTTCAGGAACAATGGGGACTGCATGTAGAAATGGAAGACTGAACAAAGATTTTCTAGAATACTGTAAACCACAAAACCCTGTTTACTTTGCCAGAGAGAATGGTGGACTCAGCAGAGGAAACATATCTTAACGTATTGAAAGTTTTTAGAACCGTCACTGTTGAACAACTTATTCATGATATTTATAACAACTTGCAGGCATGATGTTGGTGATTTCAACTCCCATTATATACCTCTCTGGTAAAATATAATGGTTGTGAGATTACCTTCTTTTTAAAAAATAAAAATCTCTGTAAAAAGGGTGCATATTGTAATTGCTACTAAAGCAAAATATTTTGGTTTGAAAGCTGTTATTTTTAGCAATAAAAAGCAACAGTATGATATTTTGCTGGGATGTGCCACGTATCTTGACACAACATAGCCTTTTTTATGTCTCATTCCTGCTAGTTTTAATGGGTGCAGTTGATTTTTTGTGGAAGTAAAGGGCACCTCCAATATATGGTTTCTTTGTTTTATCTACATTCTATTTAGTGAGGACATTCTAATCTTTTTTTTCATGAAAGACTCAACTGGAACGCACGGTCACTTCCCTACTGCTGCTCAGATACACATCCAACAAAATTTCTTCTAGCAGGTACAGATGCAGGTTCAGAAAACGTGGTGGAGAAGGTGGCAAGCACTAGTCATATTTTACTCTGAGGGAAAATGTGGTGTGGGGGAATTTAGTAATACACCTGCAGTCTTACTGGATGGCCTGTGCCTCACCAGCCTTAGCCACTAGCAGTATAGAAGCTGTTTCATGATGAAATGACTCACGTCCTGCAAGTGACTGTTCCTCCCTAGTGACTTTAATGGCAGGCTAGCATGACTAGCTCAAATGGAGAAGTCTGCTCTAGGCTCACCAATGCTTTTCCAGGTACATCCCACTTAACACAGCAGACCCAGAAAGCGTCCTGGGTGAGCTTTCTTCTCCTATCTGATGTCCAAAACAGGACTTTCAAAACAAGTTCACTTTTTATCCACATTCTGTAATATTTACTTAGGATAGTAAAATTCCCAGACATTCTAGAAATTACCTATTGAGGCAGGTGACACTTCCTTTCAAAGCCTGTTGGACCCTATTTTTCTTAACAGACTTTTTTTTCTTTAGAACACCAGAGTAAATCACAATAATGATATATTTAGTTTTCAAGGAGAAACAACAAAAGAGAAAACTTTTCTGTTGTGTTTAATACTCATAACCTCCAATACATGGTGTAATTTTGAAGGAAGAAATTTAGCAATATCTTTTTTTATTCCAGTAATTTATTTGCTGCAGGGCTTTGGCTTTTTCTTTGAGTATTCATCCTCTGGAATATCTTAGTTGCAGTCATAGATTTTAAAACAAGAAATGACAGTCAAACATTTCACACTGATGACTACTGATGTAAAAAAAAAAAAACAAAACCAAAAAAAACAAACCTCTCAACTGTCTTTATAACAAGGATATATATTTTGCAGCAATGTTACATCTAAATGCTTATATCATGTATTTCTCTTTCGAGAGATTCACAGAGGAAGGTCACAGCTCAGGGTGGAATAAGAAAATAGTTGGAGAGTGTCATCTGAGAAGCTGGGAAAAGGACAGAATTTCTACTGTTACACACCAACTTCATTAAGCCATCCAAAATAGTCCCACTATTTCCTAAAGATTTCTTAACTAACCTCTGGGATCACAGTCTTCCAGTTGTCTTCTGTGATATGGGCACTTGTTTTTTTCCTCCCAATGAATAACTTCCTTTTCTTTTCCTATAGCCCACTGAATTTTTTTATTCACTTATTCCTGTCCTAAGATCAATTAATTGTTCATCTTGTATGTCTTTCATACAGAAGAGCGAAGATGCTCCAACTCCCCTACTAGTTTGTTTCTGCTGCCAACCAACATTCCTTGAAAAGGAAGGCATCTTTATTTTTGGTTTGCATTTTCTCTGGTTTTATTTGCCAGCTGTTGGTGTGTGCAACAAACTTTGCCCCAATAGTTGTGCAAAGACACATACCACAATCATGTCACTGCTGATTAAATTTGAGAACTTGATAAATAAATCATACAACTTCATTTCATCCAGTTCTTTGGTCATTTAATCCTCTTCCTGCACATATAATTGTATTTTTAACCTTCCACTTATAGTTCAGTTGTGTAGCAATTAATTTCTCTCTTGCACTTGAAAAAAGGCATCACCTTCGTAGCTAACGTTAATTGTGATCATAATGTATGGTATTGAGATTCTTGTAATCAAGCTGCATTTTCAGGATAAAATTTCATGATAAATAAGTTTGCAGATGACACAAATTTGAGTGGCAATATCAAGCTGCCTGTCAGGCTAGAGGAAAAGGATGCCATGCAGAGGAACCTGGATGGTATTGAGAGGTGGGCCCATGCCAATCTAATGAAGTTCAACAAGGCCAAGTCAAGGTTCTGCATCTGGGATGGGACGATCCCAAGAGCCAAGTACAGACTGGACAGAGAATTGCTCAAGAGCAGCCCTGATCTGGGAGTGTTGACTGATGAAAGACTCAACATGAGCCAACAATGCATGCTTTCAGCCCAGAAGGCCAACCATATCCTGGGCTGCATCAAAAGAAGTGTGACCAGCAGGTCAAGGGAAGTGATTCTGCCTTTCTACTCTGCTCTCATCAGACTCATCAGGTCTAGCAGTGCTCTTTTGAACTTGAAAAACAGGAAGTCTAGCTATCAAAAATGAGTTCTAATGGTGATGAAACTGATAGCTAGGTGTGGGCACACACAATTTTGGGAAAGGAACTGTAATTGTAAATGTGGCTTGCTGCCTACAATTCAGAGGGAGTGACAGGGTTCTCGAAGGAGTGACTGAAACAGGCATCTGAGCACAGGATACACCTGTGGTCTGACTTACAGCAGCTCTGGAAAAATTACTGCACAAAGAGAACATGCTGATGGAAAAATACAAACATGGCTTGCAAAAATACAGCTTGAGCTGTGCACATAGTACAACACTGACTGCAGACTGAGAACCCGTACAGTGTGGGAAGTTAGCCAGATGAGGAAAACATAACTGCCTAATACAAGATGCAGGATAACATGGAGAGAAGTGATCTAATTCTTATAAGGGTAGCCAAATTTTACATCTGTTGTATACAAGCAATCTGGACTTCACAGAGCACTCCAATCACCTAACAGAGAACTGCTGCATTCTTGCTCTGCTGGATGGATAAAGGAGCATGTGTGGCTGGATAAAGCTGAGATGAGCACGTTCTCTGCGAAAGTGAGATCAGAAAGAGTTCTGATAGGGGCAGCGGACAAGAAGTTACACTTTGGAGAAGTCAGCAATGCATTAGCATCAGTGATGATCCAGTTATTTGCAACACACAAACAGTGCGTTGATTAGGAAAGATGAGGCTCTGGAATAAGCTGCTTGCACTGCTAAACAGATAGCACAGCTCTTCCTACGGAATCCAGCAAGGGCTGTAAAAAACATTCTCAGGGCCTAGGAAATTCACAATACAAAAACATATTTGTCCCAAACAAAGAAATTCTTCAAGTTACATTATTAATTGATAGTACTCAACTTCCACTGATTTCAAATTAAAATGTAAGTGAAGCTTATTTTTAAGCGCTTCACTGAAGAAAGATGACTTTCTGAATTTGATACTGACAAATTCTATCAATTTTTATCAAAAGAGAGTTAACTCAGAGTTCTCTATGGCCTGACCTGCAGCTGCAGGCTTAAGCAGACCAAGTGATAGAAAAGTGAAGCAAAAGAAACTTAAACAGAACTGTGCCACGGCTTGAATACAAATCACATACAAGAACAACTGTTTACTAAGTGCTGTGGAAACTCTCAAGTGACTGTATAGAACTTTCAAACAAGCCTGTCTTTCTTCAACAATAATACTAAAAGTTAGATGATACTTTGTGACCTAGAATATGCTAGATGGTAGAACAATGCACATGTTCTATGAAGTGTGAAAACTAATCCTTTTTTTCCTTTCAAATAAGAAATGTGGTTGATCCATACAGCGGAATATTAACCATTTTTCCAAGCACCATATTTTTTAATTAGCTGCAGGTTTTTGTTTGATGTGATTCACTTTTACAAAGTCTACAATTTAAAACCATCCCACTATCTCCCATTGTCCGTGCGAAATACCAATGGTCTCCTTAAGGGGAAGACAAGGCAATAAGCTAAGATTTTGCTGTTTTGGTTTTGCATATAGGTTTCAAGCTTCATCAGCCCAGGATCAAATAGCAGTAAGCGTAGGAAGTCATTTTCATGTTTAGTGTTATCTACAAACCATAAATAATTTGAGTAATTTGTATATGTAGTATACAATGATAATAGTGAACTGTTCTTGATTTCTCACTCTCTTTTCCTTTTTCTGGTTCAAAGAAAAGGGAAGAAAAAGTACAGACTTCTGTTTTTGAAAACCTCTAGAATCAGTTTAGCTGATACAGATTTTCCTAGTCTAAGCTAGGTTTTAAGAAAAGGACTTACTCCTTAGCACTATATAGCTGTGAGAACCTCAGGTAAGGAATAGGGATCAAAAGCTTCACAAGATTCCCCCAACTCTTCCTCAGCTCCACCTTTTGTATCCATTCTGCTGGAGGAGCAGTATCCTACATAACAGTAATGTTTTTCCATCACACTTTTCTTGCAGTGAATGCTGGGTGCTTGCCACTGCTTGTGACATTATTGTAAGCTCTGTGCAGGCTGAGAAACCAGCAAAAAGTGAACAGTTCTAATTCCACAGCACATACCAGCTTGCCTGCTAGGTCTCACTCCAAGGTCCAAGGCCTCACTCATTGCCTTGTCAAAGTTACAGTTATTCATCCAAGCAGAAAGCTAGCACTGCTCTTGACAGAAGCTCTATACTAGCATCTGGAATTGCCACAGCAATGCCCGTCGTGCCAGGAACTGTCCTTATTTCACAGCAACTCACACAGGCACTGGTGAGCCCAGCCTGTGCCATAAACATGCATCATCAGCTCTGCCTCCCAAAAACTGGCTTCCAGAAATATCTTCCAGCTGTCCAAAGTCAGCTGGCATGCTGACATAGCATGCCCCATGCTGATAGCCTGCAGTGCTGCTCTCTTCCAAGTATAAGTAGAACAGTGCAGTAGGGAGGCTGAGAAAAGCAGACACTCAACATGCTAGGGAGCAGAGTCCTGTTTTAGGTCTGTGAATGTTTCCAGACAGTGCTACAGTACACTGTAAGCTGCTTCAGTTTAAACAGAGGCAAACCCCATTAGGCTGTGTGGCTATCAGCAGAACTGCTTCTGCATCTTCCCTTTGCTCTTGGCCACAGATGAGGCATGGGATGAGGGAAGTGGTACTTCTCTGTAAACCCCTTGTTTGGGCAAGATGGGCCCCCTCCACCTGTGCTCCAGTGTCTCAGTCCTGCCCCTCACTGCCTGTGCCTGCTTCCAGACTTCTGCTCTTTCTTAGCATCCTTAGCCCAGAGCTCTCCCTGCATAAGTGCTGATCTACAGCTCTGAAGAGAGAGTTTTTTCACCAATATTCTGTTGGAAAATGTTATCTGGGTTTTTTTTAATGCACTTTTTTAATGCATTTTGATGTTGGTTTAATTATTCTCAAACACTTTATATCTATTTGTACATTTATTTCTTACCCCACATCTGTAAGAAGAAAATGAAAAGAAAAAAAAAAAAAATTGCTTGGACAACCCCTTGCTTCCTGTAATGTAAGCAACTGTAGCTCTACTAAAGATCACAAGGATTCAGATTTTGCAACATTATTTACTGTTACCCCATTGGACTTAAACCCATGGTGTGCTCTATCTGTCTCTGCTCATCTGACTTAAAAACAGCCCAAAATATTTGTCCGTCTAAACTGAGTATGTTTACATTTTCCTGTATGATCCTGGACACATTTTACAATTTAAGCAGTTACCAAAGAAAACAATTCTGTTTTTATCATAGAATCATAGAATGGCCTGGGTTGAAAAGGACCCCAAAGGTCATGTAGTTTCAACCCCCGCTGTGTGCAGGGTCACCAACCACCAGACCAGGCTGCCCAGAGCCACATCCAGCCTGGCCTTGAATGCCTCCAGGGATGGGGCATCCACAACCTCCTTGGGCAACCTGTTCCAGTGCGTCACCACCCTCAGGATGAAAAACTTCCTCCTAATATCTAATCTAAACCTCCCCAGTCTTGGTTTAAAACCATTCCCCCTTGTCCTATCACTATCCGCCCCCATAAACAGCTGTTCCCCCACCTGTGTATATGCTCCCTTCAAGTACTGAAAGACCACAATGGAGCCTTCTCTAAGCTAAACAAGCCCGCCCAGTTCCCTCAACCTCTCTTCAGAGGAGAGGTATCCAACCTATTTATGATTAAATAGGTTTCAAAAACAAAGCTTAAAAACTGTTGGGGTGAACTTTTCCCTTGTACGAACATTTACTATTTACCTGGCTTCATAAACAAACAGCACAAATGTCAGTAAATAGATCTTCCATGGTCAATCCTACTTTTAGCTGTGGGAAAACACAGATAACAATCTGTTTTACTGCTCTTTTCTTTCCAAGCCCTTTGTGCAAGGACTCACTTTTTAAGCAGTAGCCAAAAAGCAACCAGCCAGCTAGGAATACCCAGCAGTTGTTCAGGGGTAACAAGCCAAATTAATTTTTAGCAGTGCTCTTGGTGTGTGTGGCAAAACAGCAAAGGAAAACAGTAAAAGCTGTTTAAGGGAAGCTTTCTGCTCTACAGAATCAGGCAATTAATTATGACTGAGATAGAGTCATAGAGTCATACTCAGTCATAGAGACTGAGTAGAGAGGCCTTGCATCTTCCCCAGGTTAACAGCAGGAGCCTTCTACCCTCTTCTTGGAACTGGTTGCCACCCAAAAATCAAGGTGCCTGCCTCCCAGCACTGACCTACTGCGGTTCTCAATGTGCAGAAATAAAAGCTTTTGACAAGGGGCTACAAATAAATTACAGGGACAAGTTTAGCCTCTACCTTTAGTTGTCACTTGAAGTGTTACTAAGGATTACAAGCAGAGATACTTCTAGAGGAAAACAGGAGTAGCGACAGGAAATTTGACTCTTGCTCCTTTCTCTTGCCCTCTAAGGACCTCATTGTAGCTGCTGACAAATGGCCTGCAGCAATGTCACCTGTAGAGCCTCTGCACACAGACACCAGCAAGGAGCTCTGTATGCTCCCCTTCTGTTACAGAAGCAGAGATTATCATAAAGCCAGCTCATGGCCTTTCTAAATGAATTTTAAAAAATATTATTTTTAAAAATCACATCTTTGAACACAACCCTTACGCTCCAAACTGCCTATTGTACTAATAGATTGATGGCTAATCCACCATACATTTGGGGTGCCTTATACCAGTACATGAACATTGATTCGATTTGTGTCCCTCCTGTATTTATAACATCCTTAACTTCTCATTGCCAGCATAAATATTTCACCATGATCTTTTGGGATAGCTTTAATTCTACCAAAAACACAGGTGTCAGAACCATATGTGCTCCCAGCCCTGCCAAAACATTCCCAGAGCTCTATGAACACATTTCAGTCTGACATGGAGGTGCTGCAAGACTGTTGTTACCTTTTACTCATATAGTAAACATTTCATTTGTGTCACAAAAAGCTCTTACTTCCACGATATCAACCAGTAAGTTTCTCATATGCAGAGGCCTCACATAGGATCAGTTCAACCCTACTTACACCAATATTTTTAACAGAAACCTTTCTACAATCAACACAAGTTCAACCTAATCCCACTTCTGAAGAGAAGCAGAAACCCTTTGTTTTACAAAGCACACAATATGCTCTTGAACAAAAAAAGCACTCCTGGTTTTCAGGGCTTTATCTATACGGTTGATAAAAAGAAGCTAAGGAGCAATACCTGACCCAAGATTGAGACAGAGTAGCCAACCCACAATCTCTGTAGAGCAGAATGACTGTGCAGTGTTATACTGCATTTGGCCTTAGGCCTTCTGAATACTGTATGATCTATTTTTTGTCATTCTCAAGTACACCCTTATAACAGCAGATGTTTTACCCCATTACTGCTGCCATGCAATGTTTTCTCAAGTCTGTTGAGGATTTTCTTTCTCTAGCGAACATCAATGGAAATCTCTTCAAAAATCTTGGCACTTCAGTGCTGCTGTCAGACCCACTATGCAGTAATTGCTGAATGACCAGGTTCCTTCTCAATACCATGTTAAAAAGGAGAGAAATCTACGGCTTCTGCCAGGGTTGTAACGATGGAGCCTGAAGAACAGTGTGGTCAGGGCCTGAGATCCTCAGCGACTGCACTGAACACTGGACACAGAAATGAACTCAGTCCTAAGCTTGATGGAAAATGCAACTAAACATAAAAAAGGGAACACCAAATAATTTCTTGTGGGCACTCAGCAATGCAGAATCTCCTACCATTTAGTATCTTCCTCATACCTATGGCTGTTTTTAAGCAAAACTATCTCAATTACCATTTACATTTTATGCATTGATGATGTCACATTACTACTGTCTGCCTTAAAAAAACAGCAGTCTAAGTAAGTGTCCAAAACAGATGAGGCATGCATGTTCAAGGATCCTGTCTGATCCAAAGCCAAATATTCCAGTAAATGGCTATAATGAAAATCCATTAAGAGGATGAATCAGTTGCAGCTTGTTTTCCCTTGCTTTTTACTGTTGTGTTTTTCATCATTAAGAAAACAGCTCTGTTCCTCGTAACTTTGTTAGCATTTATCAGAAAGCTACCTGTTACAGCAGATTAAGAGTTCCTGGGAAAAAAAAAACAAATACACATAAGACCAAAACAAGCAACTAGATTTGTAAATTTCCTTATCTAACTCCTGGTCACCATAGCACACGGCAGATGGCCAGATTTGTTCCAGTCTTATTTGATTACTACTCATGTTTGTCTTTTCTGCAAAAGAACACAAGATGCTATGCTGAGTTAGCTGGGAAGGACCTTCTAAAAGCTAACTGATCTTTTTACTCAGCTGCACAGTGCCCTGTCCATTGCTGTAAGTAATAAAGAAATCAGGTCTTATACTGAGTTGAAAGTCAGTTCAACTAAGTACCTGAACTAGGCAGTCTGAATGTTATCCATTAAAAATGGAAATCTCATAGCAGCAAGCATGGTAAAAATATCAACAAGGAAAGCAACTCAAGTCAGGGATGGAAAGTTGTTTGCAGTTAATTACCAAGACAGGAATTTCCCATTTAATCCACATGCTTGCAAAAAATTTCATTAGAATGTCAGGCAAAACAATTTATTTCTTCCTGTTTTCTATTTGTTTCTATTACTGTGAGCTTATTATTTATACAACTTCACAAATCTCTCCCTGATTTTCTGCCTAATGGAATACATGCAGAGCCCCAGTTTGATGCCTCAGGTAGCTTTTGCCAATGTCAGAGCAGGAGTAGACCTAAAGGAAACACAGAAGTGTTTCAGCTGCCAAGACGCATTTCAGCTAATTATAACAATCACCAGGAGCTTCAGGGGAAATCCTTTGATTCATCCTCTAAACCACAAAAGCTGCTTGGCAGAAATGTGTCACACTACTGAGCGGGAAAGCCAAGGCAGCACCTAAGATTCTGCTGGCCAGCAAACGCTCCGAGACAAGGAGGCACTCCCACCTTTCCACTTAGTAAAGCAACAAGGAATTCTCGAGTTTTCCCATACAACAGCTGCTAAGCAGTGCTAGCCTACACAGGAAGGGTACCCACTGACTGAAAACATCTTCACAAGCAGACCACAAAGTGCTTTCAGATTATCTGTATCCACTGTAGTTTTTTGATTATTTAAAGCTGTTGCAAGCAATGCAGGAAAACACAGACAACAAGTCACCCACCAATTACAGCTTCAAGGAAAGCAAATGACTGAGAATCTGTTCAAAGTCATACCAAACTCCCCATTCACTCCCATTTTTTCCTCAACTACTTCATTTCTGAATTCTATGCTCAGGTCATAACAGCATCAGAGCACAGGTCATATATACCTAGTTTTTTCTGCACTTTTTCAGTAACAGAAAAAGCACAAAATTAGTCAGCTTAGATTATCCAGTAGTGGCAGACTCAATGTGAATTTTCTGCTATGTAATGAATGCCAAGTCAGAAACAAGCAGCAGGTGAAATCCACATGCTACTTCCATACCTAGGAATGTAAATCAACTGGAGTCACTCACAATAATTTATAAACATACAGTAAACCTAAACTTGGCAGGCTGCCTGGAAGGAGCACAAGTGTGATACGTAACTGAGGTTAGTACACAAGTCTGAAGCGTTCTTGACTCTGCAAGTAAATGTAAGTTAGCACATACACTGTTCAGGCTCACATTCATCAGTTCATTTAAATTCATTTTCCAATTAGACCCCTGCAGCACTTTATGTAGGCCATCTCATGATTTTGCATTTGATCTCAAGGGCTGCTTATTCTCTCATCTGATTCCCATTAATCAAAATGACAGTCTCTAGCTAAATAATTTTACATGGGTCATCTAGCTGGTCAGTTTTATCTGTGAGGTGTTCAGCATTGCCATGAATTTTCCTCTACAGGAAAAACTTAACCAACACAACTGAGGCAAACTTCAGGCAAGTTCATCCAGTTGTTCATCAAAACATGGAGCAGCAGAAACCTGAGACTGAATATACACTTTTGCATTAAGGGAGCAGAAGCAACATTTGGGAGGTTGGAGTGAAGGAAAATTGTAAGAGCATCTGCCAACCAGATGCAGTATTGAGCCCAGGGCCTCAGCTCACACTCTCACTTGCAGAATAAAGGCAGTCATTAAGAACTTGAGATACTGGGAGAGCTGAAGGTAACGAAAAGTGTGTGTGTTTGGTGTGTTTGTGTGTGTGTGTGTGTGTGTTTGGTGGCCCTGCTAGGCAGGGGGGTTGGAACTACATGATCCTTGAGGTCCCTTCCAACCCGGGTGATTCTGTGATTCTGTGAAAAGATTTCTCATCTGCCCTTTCTCAGAATTTCACTAGCAAAAAGCAAGGCAGACAAAACACATTGTGCAATTTCCCTAAATACATTTTTGTTTCTATGTATTTATTCCTTTGTTTTTTTCCCCTTCTTTATGTAACCCAAGTGGAGTTTTTGTGTTTGTGAGACCTTGATGTGGGTTGATCCTGGTGTGTGCAGCCAAAGCCTGCCCAGCCAAATGAGGGACTGAGTTGGAAGGGCCAAAGAGAGAAATTGTGGGTTGAGACAAAGACAATTTTACCTTTAATAGTTAAAGCAGCAGTTGCACACATAAGAAAAGAAAGAAAAAAAAAAAAAAAGTGAGCAATTCACTCACTAATTACCATATTCAGGCAGATATATTTATCTATTTCCAGAAAAGCAAAGCTACATCACACGTAACAGTTGCTTGGGATGACAAACAGCAGCCACAAAAATCTGTTCCTCTTTCTCCTATTTTCCCCAGCTTTTAATACTGAGTGCAGCACAGGGAATGCCCTTCCGGTCAGTTGGGGCAGCCATCCTCGCTGTAGCCTGGCGCAGTGTCCTGTGTACCCCGAGCACACTAACTAGCATGAGAAACAGAGCCAGTAGCACTGTTCACCAGTAGCTAAAACATCCCTCTGTTATGAATACTGTTTTGGTCTAAAATGTAGCACCGCACAAGATACTTAGAAGAAAATGAATTCCACTGCAGCCAAAACCAGCACAGGTCTGCCAGAGATTTTTCAGAGATAAACACTAAACAACACAGCTCTAAACAAAGTTGCAGACCCAGGACAGACAAATCACATGCCCTGCTTGCAACCTTTTTGCAAGATTAGTTAGCCCAGCCTCTTGTCACAATGCTTTTAATGGTCCTAGTCACCAAATCATTTTGTTGTAGGCACTAGTATCCCTGAAAAATATTTTGCTTTGTAGGTATAAATTTAGAGCTAGTGGAACTACTTCTATACTTGTAAAATAGGTAACAAAAAAGTACATTCTGTGACTGAAAAAAGGGCCATGCATATAAGTTTCTATACTTTGCTCTGGTAGTCAGTCTAATAAAGATGCAATCTCAACCTCAAAATTCACTCATGGCATAAAGGCAAATCATATCATCCAGGACATCTCAAAGAGGCATTTTTATAAGTAAGTCTGCTAAGCTTGGCACACCATGTGGAAAGATGCAAATCAAGGATTCTGGAGCATTTCAGGGCTAAGTTACTGCCATTTAACAGTTCTATAGGAAAGATGCAGCAATGCACACATCTAATACACCTCTCTAATATTCATAAACCTGGCACATTTGGAAACCCTTCTTTATCTTTTCTATAGCCTATAGATGAGAAGCTGCCTTATCAATACCTTGCCCTCCTCATGGAAAGGAAGCTTTAAACCAGTACAGCTAGCAACTGGGCTTTCCAGGTGAAATTATTTACCACAAGCAAATAAACTGTCCTTAGGGGCCACACCTAAATGAATGGACATGAATCTGCAAGCAAGTTTTTAGGTGGGGCAAGAGATTTTTCCATTTCAGTACCTTGTTTGTGCCAGTTATTTTGGTGTGGGTTAGCATACCATCAGGCTCTTGGAAGTTGTTTTCCCTTCTGCACCTCAGTGGTGGCACTCAGAAATCTGCTAGGTAGCCCCTGCAGGTGGATGAGAAATGATCAGGAGTTGCCTTTGCATATATATATATGTATATATTTAATAAGACTACGGCGTTTTCAATCTATTTTCTGCTTGCTTTAAGTATGTGGTATACGCATGTAAAATGTTATCCTCGATCAAATGTTGAGAAGGAACCCTTACCAGGGCCCCTGTACCCCTGAAGACCAGTACGTGGGTATTCAGCGCAGCACTACCCTCAGACACGGCAGCATGCAGCCACAGCCCCTGCTCCGGGCACACACACGCGCACAGGCCCTGCCCGCGGCAGGCACTGTATCTTCTTCAAGCCCTGTGTGCCTGGTTCTAGCCATGATTGCTCTTATCTGGCTCTCGCCTGAGGGGTTCACTGCAGATAAGACTGCAGTTCAGGTCCAGCACCGGTTATTTCTCCATTTCTATTAATTAAAACATGCGAGGCAGGGAGGAGGAGGTAATAGATACAAAAACAAAACAAAAAAAAACCCTACCCAGCGCCGGCAATCTCTCTGACCCGCGGCTCCGAGACGGGCGGTCCCCAGGCAGCCCCAGAGCGCACCTCCAGGCCTCGAGCTCCCAGCCATGACCCGCACGGCCTGGCCGGCGGCTGCCGCCATCTGCCGGTGGCGCTGAGGGGCGCCGGGCCGGGCCGGGCCGCGCGCCCGCGGAAGGGCCGCAGCTCTTGGCCTCTCTCTGCGAATATCCCGGATTGGTTCAGAAAATGCTGGGTCAGAAGAGTGTCAGGTCGGGATGAAACGACAGCCATTTTGTCAGGCACTTTCGAGCAGTTACCTGGCCTGGCCTGGGGCTAATCCTTGGAGATTACCGTTCCCTCCATTCTGGAGCTGTCTTTAAAGACTGTCCGACCGCTCTGTGGCAATGACAGCACCAGCCTATGGCAGTGGTTGGATCGCTCACCTTGGAAGCAGTCACAGAATTTAAATTCTTCCTCTGCCCAAGGTCAGGTTCAAATCCATAATGATTTGAACACACAGGATCTTTGAAGGCTCTACAGCAATACAGGAACTTCGGAAGCTATAATGGCAATTCAGGGAGGAAAGCTTTGCGTCTCTCTTGAAGAACACAAATGGAAACAACTGTGAGTCACGTTTCTGCTCTCATTACTGCTTTACTGTTTTATCCAGAAGTGTAAATGCTACTTATAATGGAAAGAATAACAATTCATCTGAATATTTTCTGGATGGAGAATATGGCAGCTAGCATACAATTTGTGTGGGAGACTGACTTGTCAGTGTGTATAAGACATCCTCTGAAAATGCAAATGGATAAAGCCCATAGGGAGATTAGGCCAAAACCCAATTGATTTCTGGATCCCAGTCAGGCTCTGACATTGTCGAAGCATATCTCATGCCAATACTTAGACATTGCCAAATCTGAACCCATCTATCTTTTGCAGCATTTAAATACCCCAGTTCCCTCCACCCCATAGCTCCAGCACTGAAATAATAATATTTTCAATGAAGTATATTTTGTCTTTAAACAAAGGAAGGGGAGCCGTAGAAGGCAGAGAAGTTCCACAGCGAAAGTTGTCTGAGAGAAGAGCAGGATATATCCCAAACACTTGAGAAAGTCCAATTCAGTTAAAAAGAGCAGAAGGACTTAAGAAAAAAAACAGACATAAACACAGGAATGATCCAAGGATGATAAAAAAACTTTTCTTCATTTGTTACTATAGTATAGAACATAATATAGAATATGACAAGTAGCAGGACATAGCCAAACTGGCTCAGGGAGATAGATATGCTAAACTGCTAATTGCTATCCATGATTTGGAAACCAAGCATGTAATAGCAGAGAGAAAAATGAGACTAGAAATGAGAACAATATTTCTTACTATTGGAGAATTAAAGCTATGCCCAAACCTGAACATTTTTAAGAGCTTCATGAATCAGTGAGAGGGATTCTATTTGAGATTGGATATAAGTGACCCTCCATATTGTTGGCAGTTATAAGGTTATTTTTATTCATGGAGGAGAGACTCAACAAAGTCCTTGAGAGACCCACTCTTCTTCAAAATCAAAAAATACTCTTAGAACAAACTAGAATTTCAGCCAGATTAAATCATAATGCAGACAAGGCCAAGCTTTGCTTCTAGGTCTTCAGATGTTAAGGTATCTATGGATGAAGTTCCCATTCTTAGCTGTAACTATCTATATCTATAACAAGTTTTGGGCAAATTTTGGACCGCATTCTTATTTCCTGTACGTGGTGCTAGAAGTCCTCAAAATGAGAGAGAGCATTTTCTTGACTTCATACTGAAAAACGGGTACAGATAGCAATCCTCCATGTTCTGTTCCTTGTTCAGTGAGGAAAACATAATGCCAGGCCAGGAGCTCTGGTGATGCCAGGGAACTGGCAATGCCTCGACATGCAGTGATGGGAAGGATACCTCTTCTGTAGCAAGTGCTTCCCTCTGCTGGAGCAATGCCATAAAACACATTTTAGGCTTGGAAACTCCTCACGTTCCACTAGTGCTTGGGTGTGTTAAGTATAGTACTCTTAGTTTCTTTGTCAGTGCAGCAGAACATAGTGCTTGCTCTTTTTCTCTTGGAATTACTAGAAAATGAAGGCTCTGTCTTGGAAGGATGAGCTTCAGACAAGTGCCTTTGAAGATAAAGCTGGTATTGACCAGGCTCCCTGCAACAATTTTACTGGTAGTACTTTGAATTAGTCCCTCTAGATTCGTGGATTTTTAAAAGTTATGAATGTGATAGGTGGACTGGAAGTGTGAACTTGGTAGCAATCCTGCAGAGATAATGATACAAGGAATTCAGATTTTGCCTTTAGATTACCTTCTTTTTTCTTCTTCTTTATGTTTAAATAAAAGCAATATCTTTTTCTGAGAAATCCAAATAATCAAGAGATCTGTCGAGACTTCTCAATTGCTTTTCTCTTTGAAGATAAATAGCATGCTTTTATGTTCATATGCACACTCTTTCACTATGACAGTTTCAGCCTATCAGATACACTGACAGTCTCTGAAGAACAACCAAAGTGAAGGAGTCCTGCTTTCATTGTTTGTAGTCAATACATTCTGCAGTGTAGAGTGACTGTGGAGAAGAACTGTAGGTAAGAAGACAAAAGTACTATATTCCATACAATTACCCATCTTCAAAGAAATAAAGGCTTTGCTGATACATAAAGAAGAACAAACTGTGGTGCTGTAGTTATGCCATATTTGCTGCAACCTGTCTGAATTAGTTTCCTACAACTATGAACTATGTTGGTGGTTTTCTAATTTACTTTGTCCCTCTGAGTGCTATTTTGTACTGCCTTTTGAGAAGAACTTAGGGTTTTAGACAAATTGAATATTATTCTCTATTTCATGTAGATCATCCAGCTCCAGTCAATGATTCAGTTTTCTATAACCCTTTTAAAATTTCATTACATTTTTGAAATACAGAATTTTTTTCAATTTGTTGGAGCTTATTCTTTTGCAGAAACACATTGCTCTAGAAATCACAAGTGGCTTCCCATAAACACACAGTACCCTTCCAGAAGTATCAGAGACTAGAGGTGCAGTAGAGGCTGTAGAAAAATGTGAGGCTGGAGTATGGCACTGCTATCCAATGACATGTCATGTGTTACAGCAATTACCAGACAAAGTGGAAGAGGTACTTAGTCTTCAACTTATTTAAAACCTTTGCCAAGCTTGTGACTTTGGGCAGGGAATGGGGGAACCAGGGAGACTTCTCTTGCTCAACAACATGGCAGTGGCAGCACAATCTGAAGGAAATAATTTGCTGTGCTCAGCTATGACAGAGCAATGTTTCTGTTTTCCCTGCCACAGGGGAGCCATCAATGCCTCTCATGCAATATAAGCCCACAGAAGAGAGCTCCAGCTCCAAATTTCAAACCCCCAGACGCTCTGGCTCTAGGGACAGGGAAATTGAAGCCTGAAGCCTGAATCTGCTAAGGTACTTTTTCTGTCTCATAGCCCTAGATTGAACACCATAGAGGGAGTCTCTGGAGAAGTGGGACTTGTTTCTTCCATTTTTCTGCATCTTTGTGACAGTTACTACCCAACAATTTCCATTTACACATATGCCACTTACATCCATTTCACTTTGGAGGCTATGTTTTTCTCCACAGTAGGTTGGGTCTTTGGGTACAGTCTGTGACAAGGACAGCATGCACACTGTCATAGACATCTGGGTAGGTACTTCTGCAGATTCCTTAGCACAGTTTCTACTATGAGGAATGATAGATAGCCAGGTTTAAAGAAAAAGCAAAATGAAACATTGCAGAGGCACAGATAACCGCCGCACCAGGATTTTCAGGGCCAGGCATGTGAGTTCAGGCAGACCAGAACCAGTGCAGCTCCCTTCTCATGGTGCTACACCCATGCAAACCAATCCAAACAATCCCACGATGACACACAGAACAACCTCATGTGTCCACACCTAAGGCAATCTGTGATTGAGATAATCTTCCCAGGAAAAATGAAGACTTATTGTACACTAATCTTGAAAGCAGACCAACCCAGGAGTGTCACAACCCTTTTTACGGAGGAGGCACCTGAACTTCAGTGCCCTGCAGAGGGCTTTGGGAACAGTATTGCCCAGTTTTGAGACTGCCTGATGGAGTCCTCTGTTACTGAGGAAGAATACAAGCTTGCAGATAGCTCAGAGTGGATGCCAACAAAGGAGAGAGGACCCATGCAGCAAACTAGGACCTGCTAACACAGGAAATGCTAAGTAGAACAGTAAATCTTAAGATGTCTATTGACAAGGTATTCAAGTGTTTGTATTCATTTGCTGACCATGGTAAATTGTCCATAGCTTGAAATTTACAGTTTTGTCATTTTTGCTTACCTAATAAGTACTAACCTCTGTATTCTACACACTGTAGCTGCTCTTCCTTTGTTACGTTACCACAGAAAGATCAGGAACATTTGCTATCTGTACTATATATGTTCAGCTCATTGCTATAGAACACCAGACAGTGCAATCCCGTGCAGCAGCTTGGCTGACCATTTCACAGCAAACAACCTATCATAGGCTCAGAGAATTTTTGTGTAGAGAATAAGAGCAGCTGCCCTATAGCAGAACTCTGCACTGTCTGCACCTTCTTTATCTCACTTCTACACCTGTGAGTTTTCTTCACTATTTCATTTTCTTCTCTTCACATACAAGTCATTATAAATTGTTGAGGAATATTGCATAATGTATTTACTAATAAGAAGTAACTCACATAATGCAAACCCACTTTAGGTGAGGCAATGTTATCTCTGTGCCCTGACAAGTTTATGAACTGTGAGTAATTTCATTATGAACTTGATGTAGTTTTATCTTTCAGTGGCATATATAGCTTTCAGTGGCATATATAGCTGCAGAGGATCACTCAATATTATATTTTGATTGCAAATTCTTTGGGCAGAGACTATCTCTTGTATAGGCAAAGCCTACCACAATGGAGACTTGATTTCGTCTGCGTCTTCCAGATACTTCTGGGATGCAAATGTAAAGTACTATCAATTCACATGGCTGATTTTTTCCTAACATGCATTCATGCTCACCCCACAGACACCGTACTCACAGTGTACACAGACATAGGATAGAGAGTGAGGTGGGACAGAGAGATGGTGAAGAAAAGTTTTAATAAGAAGATTAAAAAAGACAGGACAGACAGCAGTGACTAGGCTTAGGGCTTCGCCAGACAAGTGCAATGGCTCTGTTTGGTATTTGATATTCTTGACCAGAAATCTTATAAAGGGGCAGATACTCTCCTTCTGCACGCTCGTAGATGTAGAAGCATATATAAATTCAGTAGGCACACAGAGGTGAGAAGTTGAACCAGCTGAGATCCATGGCTCCAGGAAAGGGGCTAGAAAAAGAACTCCATGGGAGCAAAGACTAACTTAGCTGCTAAAACAACCCGCAATCCTTCCTGTCCCACATCAAGGCAGCATTTGTTGGCTCTAGTCTTGCTCCAGCACTTGGAAAATCACCATTGTGACTGTGATTGCTTCAGTTCTCTCCAAGGCACAGGACACTACTGGCGAGCTCTGAGACAACTGATGCAGCTGTAGAATACAGTGTTTTGCTCCTGAGACAAGAGTTAGGTACAACACATGGCTGCCCCCATCCCCTTTTTTGTAGCCCTGTTGGCTAAAAGTAGCTCATGAATGCCTGCATCTCACCCACTCAGCAAATATACCTGCCTTTGTGCCCTCAGGTGGAGCTGGAAACCTTAATGTAGGGGTGAAAATCTCCGCAGGTTGAAGAACAATGAAAATCATGTTTTGCCATGAGCAGCCATACGTCTTTGTACCACTACCTGTTTTGTGCCTTGGGAAAGTTCAGCACTGCACATCTGTAGCCGTGTAGTTTGTGATGCTTTAACTGATCTACCAGCTATGTGAATCAAGTTGTCATTGAATCCTGTCATTTCAAATCAGATCAGGTGTTAGGCTTTGAATTAGAATGCTAAATATAAAAAATGTTTTACCCAAAACTTAATGGTTTATAGGGATCTTTCTTTATTTCTAACTATGCTGAGTCACTATTTTGACAAAGCAGAGGAAAAAAAAAATAAGTTAACTGCAAGTAAGAACAGTTGTTAAAACACAGTAAAGTCACAGAAGAGAGTGAGTATAAAACACTGAAGGAGAGGTCATCTAACCTCTGAAGCTGTGGTGATATCTTGAGGAAACCTCTACAAGTTTTCTTCCAAGTAAAGACTTCTAATTAACACATGAACAACTAAAATGTGCCAAACCAAAGGTCCGTCTTCCCTGGCATACCATCCTCAACAAAAACAGGTGCCTAGGATGAGAACAAGAGGCTATGAGTACATCCTTTGAATACTCTTCCAGCCTCAACATATTTCCATCTCAAAGGTCTTTCTGATCTATGTATGGATTTATTGACTTATTAACTCTCTCAGGACTTCTCTCTCATATACTTGGGTCACAAGTGCTACTAGTCTACTGCCTCGTGTGAGAAGAGCATTTTTATTTGTTTTGATCTCGGAGTTGCAGCACAGTCCTCACATTGGCTAATTGAACCTGAAAAAAGCCGCAAAGAAACTGATATTTAAGCCTCAGGGCAATGAGACCCAGAAAAAAAACTCGCAGCTAAATGTGGACACGGCCAGTCTGCAGTTGATGGGACTAAGTAGTCATATAACAATATATATAACTGAATTATATATGTAACGAAATATATAACTGAGTAGTTACGGGCAAAACCATTCTGCGCCACTTGCTGTGTAGATGTGGCCAGGAGGACCAACAAGGCAAGACAGGCACAAGAGATGACAATGTGAAATGCAGTGGAATTGTAAATAATAGAGGAAAGAGACTTTCAGCTACAGATTAACCATTTCAGATCTTTAACTAACAGTCATTTCATTTGAGATGTTCCCACTTAATGCTAATTAATTCAAAATAGTGTCAGTATTAATGCTCTGCCTTTATTTCCATGTCCCATTTTGCACTTCTAATGTACCAAACTACTCAATTAAGACTACATCAGTCAATGGCCAATCATGCACCTCTAGACTTTCTTATCAGGGTTTAGATATAAAAGAAGAAGACCTCAAAGTCAGTCCATGTGATGCATATATATTTATTATAGTAGTTTTAGTCTCTTGCTGTTTCAGATGCTTGTTGACAGCTACATGAAGTCACTCATCTCCCAAAGAATTGTTAGAATAACTCAAATAAGTACTTATCCCACAGGAAACTGCTCCACAACTTTAGAAACTATAACAAGAAAAGGTCCCTAAGCAGTATCTCAGTAAAGCCTGTGACAGGTATACCAAATCATACTTCCCTCACAGCAGCTTTTTTTACACTCCTCTCTGCTGCACAGCGGGGAACTCTGCAGCTTTATGTGCATCTTTCCTAACCAGAAGAGATGCTTACAGCTCATAAGGGACCTATTTTCTTGAACCAACTTCTTTCCAATCAGTTTCATTGGTACTGTGGGACCATGACTATGTAGCATAGTAGAACAGGCTCTTTACTTTTTTTGAAGCACATTGATCTCACCAAATCTACACAATTAAATCATAGTACAAATCAATGGATGAAAACTCCAGTAGTCGTGCCTCCTTTTGCAAAAAGAAGTAACAGCACAATTTCAGGAGTGTAATTCTGTTTGCAGTTGAAGAGAGCCCCTCAACGACCTGGCTGTTTTCCAAATCTTTATTTATTTAAATAGGCATACTGGTCCTAGAGCACAACAGCTCCTGTCTCAACAGCCATAAGTAACACACTCCCTTGAGAAGCTCATCTAATCTTTACTTCACATTATATTAACAGACCAAAAGTACACCCGAATTCTTACAAGTCATTAAGAAACAAGCTAGCAGAAAAAAAAAGATGAATAAAATAGCCTGAAATCTGTAGGCAAAAAAACCCCACAACACTTAACACTTTTGGTTTCCTTTTTTTTCTGGCAATATGATAATGTGAATGTCATCTTATAGAATGACATTCTGTGTTATTGCAAATATATCACAGATATTTACTGGAGCTGCTAGCTCACATCATGTCCATATATTGCTGCTTCCAGCACATGTGGCAGCAGGAACACTGGGGCTGGACATGGGGGCAGGTTTGCTTCTGAAAGAAAGAGAGCAGCAACCTTATATGGTTGTGAGGTTTAAAATTTCAGCTGCATATACAAAGGCGTAGGTAGAAAGAGGCAGCAGATGTATTTATTTCAAGCCTCCCAGGTTCCAGTGTGCCCTGAATGGGGTCTGCCCTAGTCATTTGTAGGCTCTGGTGCCAGTGGTTCCAACCCAGGTAGCTCCTGTGGACATGCTTCATGGGCTCCCCACTTTTACATTTGGATCAGGTAGTGCCATTGCATTTGAAGTAATCAAAATGGTCTACTTCCATGTCACTAGTACTCAAAAGTTTATTCAGTTTTGATTGAAAACTGTAGAGCAACTACACTGTGCATCTTTAGAAAAGTCACTCTAGTTTTTGGCTTTCTTCCTTTCCTGATATTTTATAATACTCTTAAGTTATTACACAAACTTATTATTTTAGTCAAAATTAGAGCAGTTTTTTGCATGAATCTGCAAAATTGATCTTGTGTGTCTCTACTGGCAGCCACCCATAGTCAGATTTCATGTGCCCTAATGCTGGAAATGCACTTACCCAAATTAGATATCCCATCACTGCAGAGTGCACTGAGAAGAGGCATATCAGTGCTGCCTGAGCCCTGGGAATCAGCTGCTTGTTCTTTATCTTGCAGGAGATTGAATTTACGGCATTTTTTATTCTAAGGCTCAACTGTAAAGATGCCAGATTTGTGTGTCAAGTCAGTTCAAGAATAATGCTAAATCTCTGATGTTTTCAAATAGGTTTTAAAGCTTGCTGTAGCAAAGCCTCTTTACAGAGCTAATTCTTTATCACAGTTCTTACCTTTACATCTTCGTTTTCCCATACACTTCAGAGGCAATGAAAATAAAGCAGCCACCAACCTAATCCATTCCATACACTGAATTATTTTGCAAGCTCAGCCAGTGCTGTACAGCCTGCAGGAGCTTGCTTCTTCAATAAATCTTTTTTATTAAAAAAGAAAGCTAAAGAACTATTAGATTTGCATTTTTCCTTTCAGAAATACAGAGGAAGCTGTGATAGAAAAAATAAAATAAAATAAAATAAAATAAAATAAAATAAAATAAAATAACAATTTCTGCACTGGTAATAGCCTGCCTGGTCAGCACAGACAACATTTGTACTATTTCTCTCTCCCACCATGATGCCACCAACTGCCTATGCTGAGATTCTCATGTAGGACATTGGCCACAGTGAACAGGAGGGTCTAAGGAGGCTGTGGTCATAGAATCATGGATTAATATGCCATAGAATAATCACAGAATAATATGGCAATTTGGGACACACAAGGATCATTGAGTCCAACCCCTGGCTCCACACAGCACCACCCCAAATCCAAAACCTGTGTCTGACAGCCCTGTCCAGATGCTCCTAGAACTCCGGCAGCTTGGGGCTGTGCCCACTACACTGGGGAGCCTGTTCCATGCCCACTGCCCTCTGGTAAAGAACCTTTTCCAAAAACTGTCCTGCCCCTTCCCTGACAAAGCTCCATGCTGTTCCCTCAGGTCCTGTGGCTGTCACCAGAGAGCAAAGCTCATTGCTGCCCTTCCTCTCTCTGTGAGGAATAGGCCTCCCCTCAGCCTCCTCTGCTCTGGGCTGAACAAACCAAGCAGCTTTGGCTGCTCCTCACATGCCTTGCCTTCCAGATCCTTCATCATCTTTATAGCACTCCTTTGGACGTTCTCTAATAGTTTTATGTCCTCTTTGTATTGTGGCTCCCCAAACCACACATGATGCTCAAGGTGAAGCACAAAGTAAAGCTGGTCTTCCTGAGATACTTCAGGAATAGGCCCCAGCAGGCAATGGCCCTTCCACAGCACCATGGAACTCCATGCTCTGGCAGAACGTGCATTTGCCATTGGTGACAATGCCACAGCAATGTGAATAAATAGACCTAGGGTGAAGGTACTTCAATGGCATTGTTTTGCTGGGTCTTGTGGGCTTCAGCTTCTCAAGCATAGAACTCTGTTTGTCAAATTACAGAGGTCATCACAAAACTCACTTCTGACATGCTTCTTGGTGAAACACAGCAGAATGCTTTCACTGAGTTTTGTGTCCTCTTGAATGAAGGGTTGGTCAAGGGACAATATAAATATACCCTTAAATGTTTTGATACAAACAAAAGGATTACTTAATCAGGGCAGGAACCTGTGATGACCAACACGGAAGGTGTTGCAGTGACTGCTCTACATCGCCACTAGGAGGAATCTGCATTCACAGTGCAAGGCTTCAGAGTTGGCTCATTTACTTGCCAGGGTGTTGCAAAGCCCAAATTGCACCAGCAGGAGCCCCATGGACGAACAGTTTCCAGTTTCAACCTATCCATGAACTCTGGGGATGCAGCAAACCTCCATAGTTCTGAAGGCCTTCTTCACTGTGCTTGTTCATCATGTGTATTAATCAATGATAATCACAGAACAGCATGTTCACTTAGTGCAGGAGAGGGGGATTTGATGACTTTTGTCTGCTGGCTGCAGCTTTGATGTCCCAGACCAGCCACTGGGATACAGGCAAAGTTTTCTCAATCAAGAATATAATTTGCAACGGTTTTGAGTAAAGGCACTGAAGTCGGTGAAAGTGAGGAAAGCCTAAAGCTTGGGTAACTATTAGCAGAACTCCTCCTGTGAAATGTTCTGTAGGAAAGTCAATTCTGGCTGTTGTCTTCCATGTTTTAAAGCAAGACATGATTAACCATAGGGAATGAATTTCGTGTGATACAGATAGATAAAACAAAGACTACTCTTCAGAGCTAGTTATTCCTTAGTATCTCTACTGAACTGCAGCTTTAAATGCAGCTCATTTGATGAAAGACTTTAAAAATATACTTTATCACTGTTAGATAGATCTTCCAAATGAAAAAATAATCAGCACAGTTTTTATTTGATGACAGAGCTGAATGCAGCGTGACTAGCCCCACTTTGTTCAAGTCACTACAATATTGAAGTAATTGAGAGGAGTTCAGCACCCAGAAGGCAAACCAGATGTTACACATCATTCTTTTCATGCCTGGCTGTTACTAATGAAAAAATAATTTGAAGAAAACAACAGTTGAGCAATTTCGTTAGCCCAAATCTGCCCGTAGGAATCATTGAAATGTGATGCTGACTTAGCAGTAATGCTTTTTTGGAGAGGAGCTCTTCACAGAGATCTGCACCTTAATTTTCCTCTGTCAGTTGTGTTGTGTGTACATCAGTCTTCTATTATCCAACAACTGTTCAGATCCAGTGGCCTGTCAGCCACTATGTTGAGGAAATGCAATTTTTTGTTTCTGTAAAATTGTGGTAAGGACATACTTAGCTGAATTTCCTATGCATGTCATGAAATACATTGTTGGACTTTTGCTGTGACAGTGACACTCACTCACCCAAGGAGGTTCACTGACACACCTCTTCAGGGCCTAGGTGGGCTTGTGATGTGGCCATCAGAAGGGAAAATCCATGTTCTACCTTTTAAGCAAGCATATACTGTTTGGAATTGGATGAACCATAATGCTTCATCTTCAGGCTTGAAGAGACACTTTGAGGGCTGGAAATCCATATAAGAGAATTAAGGCAATTCAAAATACGAGGAGTTATTGATAATATGCACAGCAGCCTCCAAGTGTTTTTATTTATTGATGATATTCAGTATTTCCAGCAGCCTACAAAGCTTCATGGCCAGTTACAGCTCATCTTTCGTTCTTGATGCACCATGTCAAGTAAAAGCAATCTGTGATCGTGGCAGCTATAGCTCTTTTTCAGAGAAATCCTGACTTCAGTTAAAGAATTGTTGACATTTGTCTTGGTTTGTCAGGAACAAAATCAATAGCATCTAATCAAACAGCGGTGTAATTTTGAGAGCAGAATGGAACTGCTTTAATTCAAAAAAAGACAAATTTATCAACAAAATTAACACGTCTAGTGCAAGATTTCTTATATCTGTCTAGTCAGAGAAAATCACAAGATCTCAAGTAGCTCCTCTTGCCTCCAATCGCCTCCAGATCATTCAGGCTTCCTCTCTTTTTCTTGCATCACTCTTCCAGAGCCCCAAATTCAAGAGCACTCACTGCAAATTCGTGACAATATTTGGCCCTGGATTTCTGATGCTGTCACTATTTCTTTCCTTGTAGAAAGTGCCAAACTGAAATTTGCTGGAAGGGCTGGCTTCCAGCTCCCTATGGATGTGTGTGTTGGAGACAGGTGCAAACAGAAACATTCTGCTTTTCTACATAAGTAGCTGTGGCTTTGTAACATTTTTCCTATCTGCCACAGTCCCTCCTACCTCCCCTGGCAGTGTTTCCATGCTGCTATTCAAACGCAACATCTAGCATTAATGCGTTTGGCATGAATTCATTCCTCATCTCTCCCTGCAATAAACCCAAGCAACAAACATATAGCAACAACAGCAAATCAGCAATAATGATGGCAACCCCTTTGCAGGTTTATAGCTTTATTACTCAGAATGCTCTTACTGGGAAATGATCTCCTGCTGGTTTTACACGCAGAATAAGTACCTGCACCAGCTTCCACTCAGGAAGATCAGGTACTGCCATGCTGGCAGTGAGGGCCCTCCCACCTGCATGTATTCTACCCATTGCCCAGTTCTGCAGGAAGTTGGTTGGCAGCCACGACTGAGCTATGCCTGGAGCTTGTGGCACCCCTGCTCAGCCTTGGAGCTGTGCACAAAGCCTGCAAGAAGCAAGCTGGGCTTACAAGAACCTGCTGGTCCATCTGCCTCTATGCCTTTCTAGAAAAAAAAAAAAGGGGGCGGGGGGGAAAGAAGGAATAATACGGCAGAAGCCTCTGTTGCAAATCTTAATTCAGAGGCCAGAGCAGAAGGCTTACACCTTTCCGTGCACAAAACGCTTTGCCTGCAGCAAACAAACGTAATGAAATCAGGGCAGGCACTAGCAATAAGCAAGTGCTGGACACACACAGGAGCATGAGTGTTATTTAACAAACTGAAGCATATTTTTTCAATAGTGGCTGGTTGCTGATCATTTTCCTTCTAGCAGTGATGGTAAACTCAGGATCAGTTTGTCAGTAATGCAGATGTTTAAATTATTAATATAAATTTCAACTGTCACTGCCTTCAAATACCCTGGCCTTTTTTTTTTTTTTTTTTTTTTTTTAAGTGTTTTAGATAAGATAGCTGTCTGGCTTTCCTTCTCCTGTTGCATGTCTGTTTGTCATGTGTGCATACGTGCAGCAATAGCAGTGCCAGAGCAGGTGTTACTCGGGGATGTATCCACACTGAAATTAATGTTTATTCTCAAAGCAGTTATTGTGCATCAGCTTGACTTCATTGTCCTGAACCCAGGACAGCTCCTTTCTCCAACCTGTCATGAAGACACTTCTATGTGGATCTCTCAGGCGAATCCTGTAACGGTCACCAGCCACATCATGGGGCACAATTCAAGACGCAGAGGGGACAAGGATAAATTTGCATTTACATAAAAAGTAATTGTTCAGTCAGCCCGTAGGCTGGCAGGTGACATAACTAGTAAAACAAATACTATTAATAATGAGCATCATCTTGTTTAATTGTTTTCCTTCTAAAGTCAGAGCAGTTGCACTACTGACACTAAGCCATTTTAAATATGTGGTCAAAGAAACCACTGCTGAGGACAAGATACGTAAAACTACAGAGACAGCTCAGACACTTAAGAGTTCTTGTGCTCCTTTGTCTGTCCTTGGTCCCTTTGTCAATGACAGCATTAATAGTGTACTGTCACGTGCTGAGGAAGCTTGGATCGTATAAAGGCAAAAGAATAATTATAAATGAAGTAAAAATGAGGACCCCAGAGTAGCAACAATAAGAAAACCAGAACTTTTGGAAAGCAGTGCATTTTATTCCCACATCTCATTCTGTAGTCTTCCACTGATGCTATAAAAATGCCTCTGCATGAGGCAGTATTTTTATTTTTGTGCAACAATCTCTTTATTGAGAAAAAAAAAAAAAACTGCATTTGCCAAATTCCCATTTTAATTTAGGGAATTTAGATGTATAAATAGCATACAACATTATCACACTTTTCCTATACATGCAAACATACAACATGGTAACAGCAGCTTTTTTAACAGTTGAAACTGTTCAAATTTCCACAAGTTTCTAACGATACTTCCACAACAGTAAAAGGCAAAACACTGAACTCCTCCAGGAAAAAGTCTTGCGGTACAAATCCCGGCGGAGAGCTTTCTATAGCATGTGCCAAGGAAGCACAGTGTGCTTCAGTGGGACTGGCAGTCAGGTGGCAAAAAGATCCTCATTTCTGTGGTTAAACTGCACTGAGCAGTAAGAGCAGGTCAGAAATGCAGGTTTCTCTTCAGCCATCTGTACGGATTGCTACGTAGACGGTACTGTAAAGAGTTCAGTAACACCGCAACTCTACATTGCAGGCACAGCCTTATATAAGATATATTTGAAAAATAACAAAAAAAACATTGGCTCATAAACAACAAGTAGTGCTTTTATAGAAAGATGCCTAATGGAGCTTGAGCAGAAAGTAAACATATTTCAGCACAGGTGGTATTTCTCCACTCTGAAGCAGCAGCTATACGCAACTGTGATGTACACATCTCCGTGCCCCATCCCCACAGTGCAGCAGCTACAGGCTGACTGCCTTCGTTAACAGTGCCTTTCCAAATCCATGGGTGATACCAGGTCATCCAACTTCTGCACTCGTTTTGAAAAAATACTACTGTGCCCAACAATTTCTATCTGTATTTGAATTGACAAGAATCTACTTTTTCCCTAGAGACTAATTTTGTACGTATGCTCTGCTGGGGAAATTGCTCACTGCTGATTTCAGTGCTGAATTCACCATTAGGTGAAAGCTGTCTGTTTGACTGAAGAAGGCATTAGGGTAGGCACTGTTTAACTGGAGATGTGGGTATAGCTGGCTCAGTGGCTTAATAAATAATAATAAATAAAAAAACAACAACCACCACCACCAAAACAATGACAAAAGCTTGATTCATTCTTTTTTTCCAGGAAATGATAGCCACTTGTTTCTGTCCACTGTGGTCCAGACAGCTGGGGCCCTCTTGGGATGATGAAGACTTGGGGTCAGACCTCTTCTCTGTATGGCCCTGAGCATAGGCATGACCCAAAGACTGTTGCTTCCCAAAAGGCTTCCCCAGGCTAAGAAATACTCAGACACTTGTTTCCTCTGTCTTACCTGCTACAGGTATTTGGTACAAATTATGAGCATATTGCTTAGAAGACACACTGGAGATCATGCTTCCTGCTTCCCACATGAGCCCTTGAGCAACCGAGGCTGAGCGCCAGCTTTACCCCTCACAGCACAAGGAAGCACTGAGAACAAAGGGGCACAGCTTCCCCAAAGACCCAGGTGTTCCAGTGCCAAGCGTGCTGTGCAGACCTGGCCCCTGAGTGTGATCTGCCAGAGCTCCCTGCCTGCATCCACAAGGCACTGCAGCCACACCATGCCATAGCCCAGCAGTCAGGTCATGACAGCACTGCCCTGCCAAAGAAGCTCTGGGAGCCCTAGTGTGGGCATGGGCAGAGATGATCCCCACATCTCTGCTGTAGCCTGCACCCAGGTTCAGACACAGGCTGAGATGAGAGAGCCCAAGGCACACTTTCTCCCTGTATTTTTTTTTAATAGCCCTCCCAAGTCAAATCAATACAATCCAATAATTCCAAACTTGTATTTCGGTCAAGCTAATCTTCCCAATGCTTTACGTAGTCGAAGCTCACAGGCAAACATCCTTCTTCTGCTGACTAAAGCTCCTCAAAAGTTCAGATCCGGTTCTGCTCTCCTGCACGTGCAAGATTGAAGCATTTCCACTGAAAACACAGACCACATAACATGAAGCTGGATCATGGCCCAGCCTGGCTGCAGAATCAGGGAGAATTTCAATTCTTCAGCTAGGTGGGTGATCATACACCGATACAATTCAACTGGCACAGCCTCTAGCTCTGTTGCAATCATAGTGACACAGAAGAGCACATACAAGTACAGTTAATAGGAATTGACAAATTGCAGAAATACACTTGTACAGAGTACATAGAATTGGATGGATAAAGAATTACATCAACAGAGCCTGAAGCTACAGGCTACTGCCGGCACTGCTTTCAACCTAGAGGCACTGATACCCCTCACAGTCATCCCCACGGCTTGCTGTTACCCAACTCTGTCTGTATCCACAGCAAAGGACTTGGTACCTTAGCTGTGGCAGGTCTAAATGGATGTACTGAAAGCAGTTAAATGCAAGCAGAAAGCATGAGCAAACCCTGACCTTTTGCTTTTTGACAATGAGGTAAATTTATCCTAAATGACTTGGATTTGTCAGCATCGATGTGGAAATGTATGCTCTGCCTCTCCCTCTGTACATAGAACTCAGCTGTCTGTCTTCAAGCAACATGTTCTGTGGAGTTTTCACACCTGCTTTTCAAGGGCTCGGTAGCTCTTCATTTTCTATCAAATAATCCTTTTTTATATATTTAGCACCCCTCACCAACCTCCATACTCCGAGATAGGCATCCTTCAGCGAGCTCCTGCTCCCATCTTGTGTGCTGGTGGCTTTTCCCTGAGCCGATAGCTCCCCAGCAGATTTCTTGGTGCTGTCCTTCTCGTCCTCTCCACCCTGGCTGTCCCCTTCAGCTGATCCTTCCACTGCTGCTTCCCTAGCCCCCTTCTCTGGGGAAATCGCCTCCATTGCAAACAGCGCTCGGTCCCCAGCCTGCCTTTTCCCCTCCTCTTCTCTACCTTCTTTCTCCAGGTCTTCGTACGTGCTCTGTTGCCTGGTCTCGATGTACTTGGCCACGCAGTAAATGACCGACCCCAAGGTGTTGACCACCACACCAGCTATGAACAACTTGGTGGGCTCCACATCATTGAATGCCACCATGCCCACCGTGATGGTTGCTATGCTTTTCACCACCCCTACAAAGCTGGTGGTCACAGCTGAGTTAATATAGGTGCAGTGAAGGGTGGTAAAGTTCATGGCGCAGCTGATCAGGACACAGGCGATGAAGATGCATACCATAGCAGGGTCCTTCCAGCCTGGGAACGACCAGACATTGATGGAGTCCATGCTGGCAAAGGAGCAGATGATGAGAAAAGGGGTGGCTGAAACAGCAATGGCATACTGAGCTGTCAGGGGTCCGTATTCACTGTCAACGCTGGTCTTCTGAATGAGCACCAGGTATGCGGCATGGATCAGCACAGCCAGCACGCCGGTCACATAGCCCATGGCATCTCCGGTCAGGTCACCAGCACCTGTTGGGTGGATTTTGCAGATGAGATGGAAAGAGCATCATTTTGGAGGAGGAGGATATTTAGAAAAGATATGTCAGTGCATAGCTCCTCAGGTTTGTCATGCTTGTCACAAAGCTTGATGTCCTTACCTCCTGATAGACTTTTCTGCCAAATTACTGAATGTTTTCGCTTCCCTGTACACCCCCCGGTCCGAATAAACTCACTCACCTTCTCCCTCTGGCAAGAACACTGTGAGATTTGCAGCTGAAACAGCTCAGACACAGTGGCTCTGGGTACTCTCTGCCAGCATAGGTGCTGGGGAGCTCGGTCTGCCTGGCTTCCAACCGTGAATCTTCTTTCCACCATCCTGCCACCCTGGCGAGCCCGCGGGGGTCCCACAGCCACAGCGCCCTGTTCGGGCTGCTCCGCAGATGAAGCTGCCTGCCCCAAACCCAGTGACACCAATCACGACCACAGGGCCCCTGTCGGGTTCCAGCCGATTCCTAAAATTGCACCTACCCCTGTAAGACTGCGCTTACTCCTCCTGGGCTGCAGCTGGCACCACGGGATCGCAATTGCCCCCAGGGTATTAAATCTCCCGCCGTAAGGCTGCACGCACCCCTCTACGGTCGCACCACCCTCCACAGAGCTGCATTCAGAGCAGCACTCACGCTCGCCCCGTTGCCCCATTCTGCCGTGCCAGGGCGAAGAGTCTCCGAGAGCGGAGGAGGCGCTGCCGTCGGGGCGCCCCGCGGCGCGGCTGCCCGCTCGTCGCTCGGCATCCCTGTCCCGCTCCGCTCCCCCCCGTCCCGTCCCGTCCCGTCCCGGCGGGGCGGGCACTCACCGGCCAGCGCGGCGCCGCATGTGGTGATGAGGACGGCCACCACGACGCCGGGCGAAGGCATGCCGTCGCGCAGCACCAGGACGCCGGTGACGAGGGTGACGAGGGGCAGGCAGCGCTTGAAGACGACATACATAGGGAGGCTGAGGCCGCGCAGCGACCAGAGCGTGAGGGTGGACTGCAGTGTGGCCAGAGCGGCCACGGCGGCGAAAGGGCGAGCCAGGCGGAGCCCGAAGGGGGGCAGCGCCGCCAGCCCCCGCCGCCGCAGCGCCTCCAGCCCCAGCGCCGCCGCCGCGCTGCTGAGGCACTGCAGTAGCGTCAAGAAGGCGAAGTGGTAGCGAGCTAGCAAGAACTTGAGCAGGATGTTCAGCGAGCCCGAGCACAGCCCGTGTGCCACCGCTACCGCGACGCCCCGCGCCCGGCCCCGCCACCGGACCATCCTCCCGCGCCCGGGGCCAGCGGCACTGCCGCCCGCCCGGGCACCCACGGCGGCGGCGTGGGGACGGGCGGAGGCGGGGGGCGGGCGGAGGCAGGACGCGCCGACGGGCCCCCCCCCCGCGCAGCCCCCCGCTGTCCCCTCCCCGCCGCCTCCCCCGCCGCACGCCCCGGCGGAGCGGCGCGGGGAGTCCCCGGCCCGGGAGGGGAAGGGCGCATCGCCCGGGGGCGCGGCCGGCAGCCTGCAGCCGGGGCTGGCCTCGCCCAGACACCAGAACCGGTCACCAGAACCGGCGGCGGCACGAAGCGATGCGCTGAGCCTGGTTAAGTTTGCGTAAGCTCATCCCGAATTGGCAGGTGAAGGGTTTCCAGGAGTCTGAAGCTTCGCCTTGAATCGACGGGAAGACTGGCAGCGTTCTGCCGGCCTCCTCCAGCGCCGGGGAACGTAGGGCAAAACTGCGCTGCTGCATATCTTGTGCCTTCTATACACCGTGCACGGCAGGTTGCTTTCATGAGCAGTAAGGCTGCTCGTCACTGATCTGTACGGGATCAGCAAAGCTATTCTCTCTTTTAAACAAATAAGCCTCCCTCCTCTCTCAAGGGGAATTATGTTACGAAGAACCAGCTTGGGTGAGAATGGCAGAATTGCCACTGCATGCTTGTCCGTGGAAGATGCCCTACAAAGAGTAGGACAGGTCTCAACAGGACAGGTGTGGAAGGTACCCAGTCCAGCACAAGCACAGCGCAACTTTCAGCTGTATCAGAAAGACACCACTGTTTTATGCCAAGAAGAATGTTACATTTCATTCCTAGCTCAGTGCCAGCCAGGGATGAGATGGAGCAGGCCCCAGCAGCTCCTCCCAAACAAAATGGCTCAGCCACTACTTCCTTCTGGCCACTCCCCTCAGAGGCCTTCACCAGCTTTGGCCACCGCGCTGCAGCATGAAGCGTGAATGCCCAGCAAAGTGGCCTGAAACATTACAGCATATAACATTTGAAACTATTCATTAAAAGTCACAGGAGGCCAAACCTGGCTTTAAAACCCACTGAAGAACAGTGCCAACACGTTTCATGCTGGTCTCCTTTTGGACTCATCCCAAGGCTCACAGGGAGCACAATTTAAAGAAACACATGGATTGCTGACTGCATTTGCAAATGGAAAGAAAACAATTTCCTTCTAACTAAATGTAGATGGGAAAAAAAATGTTTTCTGGAAATACTGAAGTAATTAGAACTCATGTACCTCAGCATGACTTCTGGAAGAGCCATTTTGTCCCCTCTCTAGTGAAAGCATCACTGCAGAGGAGGGCCTCTCACGTCACAGGGATCCATCTGCAAGTTCAGACTGGGGACTACAAGCTTCCCTGAGAAAGAGGCAAACACATGTATTGGAAAGGTAAGAACTTGGGAACTCAAACGTGTGTGTCCTGAGTTTCACATCAAACCTCTCAGGGCTTACTGGCATTGCAGGGACAGTTCCTCTTACAACATCTCTCAAGTTTCCCCTACATCTAGCCTTGTCTACACATAGCATTCTCCAGCACCATTACAAAGTGGGGAGGCTGTAGGGGGAGTGCTGCCACTTGCCCAACCTTGCTATTCTCACTGCATTTAGGTCAGGCCCCCTATGTGTCTCCCACTGCCTCCTCACCTGTCTGTGCACAGAAGAGATGCTCTCCTGCATTGGGAAGGAGCTGAATAAAGCAACACAGAGACCATGTTCTGCAAAACCTTTATACTAGTCTTGAGTGCAATTGACAGTGCAGTAAGAAAAGGTCTTTTCACAGGGTGGGTCCTGTCACTTGTGGGAAAGATTCTGGTCACATCAGATTGCACTGCAGTACAGGTACATCCCTCGTGTTGGCCTTTCCTGTGTGCAGAAACAATGTCGTGCTCACGCAAGAGGTGATTGTGCTACAAAATTTTCGCTTAGCAGGGCACAGATCATAACTCTGTGATTCCTTACAGTAATGAGATGATTGTGATGTTTAGCTCAATTTCTTTGATGCAATTTATCCTCAACTTTGCGTTTTGCTTGGGTACATGTTTGAGAAAAAGACATGGACCAAACTCCTAAGGAAGACATCATTTTTTTAAATGGCTTCTACAATGAAAATGGTAATTATCTACATTAAAAGTCTTTAATGGAGAGCTTGTGTTAATCAGGGTCTAACACAACAGTTAGATGTATAAGGGAAGTGTTGTGCAGAGTTGTAGCCACTCACTATCAAATGACTCAGTTGAAACTGAACACTACTACTGAAAGGGTTAGTATGGCCATGCTGGTGCAAATAAAATTTGAGGCCAGTGCTGAACTTGATAGAAGGGATCGCTTTATCACTGGTGATTCCCTCAAGGGTTGGTACTGGGGCTGGTCATGCTTGACATCTTCTTCAATGACCTGATACCAAGCTGGGAGGAGTAGTTAACACACCAGAAATCTGTGTTTCTATTTAGTGGGACTTGGATAGGTTGGATAGTTGGGCAGAGGGAACCTGATGACGTTCAACAAGGACAAGTGCGAAGTCCTATACCAGGGGAGGAATAACCACATGCATCAGTACAGGTTAGGGGATGACCTGCTAGAAGGGAATTCTGCAGAGAAGAATCTGGGTGCTCTGGTGGACAATACCCACCAGGTCTTGTGCGACCTGGTGTAGGGAACCCGCTTTGGCAGGGGGGTTGGACTTGTGATCTCTGGAGGTCCCTTCCAACCCCTATGATCCTGTGATTCTGTGAGAGTCCTGGGGAGGGACGCACAGTGGCAGCATTAGTGGCTGTAACAGGTTGGCCATGAGCCACCAGTGTGCCCTTGTGGCCAAGAAGGGCAGTGGTAGCCTGGTGTGCATCAAGAAGTGTGGTCAGTAGGTCAAGGGATCCTCCACCTCTCCTCTGACCTGATGAGGCCACGTCTGGAGTACTGAGTCCAGTTCTGGGCTCCACAGTTCAAAATAGGGAACTTCTAGATAGGGCTGTAAGGATACTTGAAGCATCTTCCTTATGAGGTGACTGGTGACAGGTGACAGGACGAGGGGAAATGGTATCAAGTTGTGCAAGGAGAGCTTTAGTTTGGATATCAGGACATGTTGGACTAGATGATCTCCAAAGGTTCCTTCCAACTCCCACAGTTTTGTTATTCTATGAAAATAACTTTTCTTGATCAAAATGCAGACCTGATGAGACACACCACTAGGTAAAGTTGCATGATGTATTGCCTCACAAAGCACAGGAAAAATGCAACTATCACTTGGTATTCCCAAAAGATATGAACTATGATCATGATACTCATTACTGATAAGTCTCAGTACCTTTCACTGCATTTACTTTTTTGATAACATTTCTTAATTGTGGAAGTGAATACAAAAGTTTAGCCAAGGATACTGTATGCAATTAATTTAATAGCACTGCAGAATAACAAATCCACTCCTTTAAAACATGATTAATCAATACATCTCTTGAACTGAGAAGAAACCTATACACTCACATGAAACAAAATCTTCCACAAGAGCAAGTTTAAAAGTAGAATACGTATCTTCAAGATTGCCATAGTCAAAGGCCTGTTTTGATAAATAAAAAACAAAGATCAGAAGCTACTACTGTGGTCATTAAATGGGGGAAAAAAAAACCTTTAAAACAATTCCCTGAGAATCAAGATTCAGCAACAACTACTAACAGATTTTTTTTCTGTTACGGTGCAAAAGATTACAGCATGTTCTCTCCATTCAGAGATCAAATGGGAAGAGTAAAAGCCACAGGTTTTTTTTACTTTGCACATCTTCTGGATTCATCCATTTTTCAGGTGTATTAAATCCCAGCAACGTTCAGCACAGAAGCTAACCTACACAGGAGAAGTGAAGGCTGTCAGAAAAAGGTTTAATCCATGTGTTGAGTGTGCATGATCAGAACAGGTGTTGTTTCTCTCCTTGTGTTCATTTGTATAAATCTGACTTTTTAACCAATAAGTTACAGCAGTATTCTGGAAATACCCACCCCTAACAGAGACAAGCATAAAGAATACATAGTCGCCACCAAAATATACCACTCACTCAAGTAACTTGCAGTCTAAGCAGAAAAAAGAGAAAGAACAGAAAAGTGGAATAACTGTAAAGGCTGAATAAAAAATAGTAATACCTAGCACGAGATTTATGGCCCATGATATTACTGAAAGCTCTATATAGCATAGCTTTATGGATGCATCATTCCTCAGCACACAGAATTAAAGTGCAATAAACATGGAATTTGGTACAGCTATTTGGTACAATAGGAAATCTACTTTGTTTTGTATTTCATTCATCTTAAGACAGTGGCAATCCAGGGTCAGTTTGCACTGACCCAGAAAAACTTATGATGATCCAAATTCTTCACCTTGTGAAAGGGGGTTTCTTTCTGTCTTGTCCTAGCACTGAGTCAGTACATCCATACTGCCCTGTGGCTGCCCGCTAGCTCCCAGGCTCATTCTCCAAGATAGCACAATAATTCTTTCCTCACAATTCCCAAGTCTTAGTTCTGCTGAATTCTTTCTTTCATTTCTTCATCCAGCAGGGCTGGCAGTGCCTGCCATTGCTTGATTTATGAGTGGTGCAGCCCAGAAGCACATAGCATTCATTAACAGAAGACTATAAAAACCTGTCCAAAGGCCTAGGCCCTGCAATTTTTTAATGATGAAGTCTGATGATATGGGGTAGCAGCAGAAATGAGACAGTTTTAAAAAGGTTTAGGGAAAAAAAAAAAAGAAAAGGAGGGGTGTGAATGGCTTGCACGAAACCAAGTCAAGCGACTTGGGTTTGAAGGGATCTTAAAGACCATCTGGTTCCAGCCCTCCTGCCAAAATTGCACCACACAAATTGAGGAGTCAAAGTGGGCACAGAAACTAGTCAGTTCATAGCTACTACAGCTATAAAATGTTGGGCATATTCTTGCATGTCTGATAATAGCTTGGCTACTCTGGAGCTGCTGTGCTTATGCCATGCAGTTAATCCACATGTACGTAGGTTCAATTGGTCTGGATATCAGCTCTCGCTTTGGCCAGACTGTGGGAGGTCCAGAAATGCTGAATGTATGGCCACACTGCTATCTCTTGAAAAAACCTCTTTAAGTGAAAGTAAAAGATAAGTCTAATAGAAGAGATGGTTATAATATCTCTAAATCTTGAAGATTGTGATCCAATTAGGGTTGTTTATAATTCATTTTTTCCTAAGTGTTTTCTCTGTTTCTCTAGAGTATTATTCTGCGTGACTTCATTAACTGTTCTACTCAAAGAGATCCAAGGGAAAAATGTATGAAAATAATCTTTACCATCTCTGTGAAGCAGCAATCAAAAAGGTTAAAGGAATGAGTTGGCTATAAACTATGACATTTACTGTCTATCGAGAGCATTCATCATATTGCACAAGATAATGCAATGTGAGTCACAGCAAAACAATTCAATACAAATGGATCTCAGGGATACAAGCCTCAGGTTGACATTAGAGTAGTAGATAGTGGAAAAGACTCTTCTTTTTCTATAGTGACAATATCCAAAGGCACTGCCAGCTACTTTTATTCTTTATAAGGATCAAGAAGATTCTGGCCTCTGCTTGCATCATTAACCAGACAAATCACAAAATTTTGTTGGTAGTTCTGAAGACACCAGTTCATATCTGCTTCTGTCACTCCTTAGCCATTCAGTAGCTGTTGAACATTTTGCTGATCCAAGTACTACTAGTATGGTAGAACAAGTCTACAAGCTCAAGAGCAGAACAGTTCAGGCTTTTACTTGAAAAGGAGACACAAAGATTAGTGACACAATTGACAGTTTAGCACAAGTCTGATTGTGGATGATGACAAAAAGGTTCCCAGTGTGTCAGATCTTCAGTTTCTCTCTAGACAGCAGCTGCCAGACACGATGGAGTGTAGATCTTGACAAGTTCATCCCACGCACAGTCTACCACCTGTAAAGCAAACAAAATCTACTTAGTGTCGTGTTGACAAAAAACAGATGGAACTTAGAAGAAATTAACACATATTGTTGCGTTGATGTTGGTTGGTATTCTGTTTTACAGTGCTTCAAAATTAGGTAACAAGGCAATGGCTCTCTTTTTTTTCTTTTTCTCCTTTAAAAAAAAGAAAAAAAAAAAAAAAAATTGTCTTAACTTCAGTAAAGTGCCCAGAGGTTTACACTTGCCTATTTTTCATACTTTGCATGAGAAAAGCATGGAAAACTTGGAGTTTGAAGTGATTGTTTCATGTAAGCTAAGGCAGTGTAACAATAGGACAAAGGATGGACATACACGTTTACAGGCCATGTGACATCTCTTCATAGGCTTTCACAGTTCTTTTACCAATACATCTCAGCACTTCATGATATAATGTGACCAGCTTTCTCATACTTGCATGCAGGAATAGTTATTACAGATATATTTTTGAATGGAGAGTTAAGGAACCAAGAAATAAAGACCAAACAAAGACACAGGATGACACAGGATGTTTCTTGAAGAATGGAGACTGTTCTGTCTCACTCTAATGAGCTGAGAGCACTGTATTTTCTGTTGAGAAAAGAGTTGTCTGTTTGCTGAGAATTGAGTACTGGTGATGAAAGACATGTCAAAGACCATGGTGGGAGGAGGAAGTTTACTTCAAGCACTACATAAACCACCCTAGTCTGATGAGGAAGTGATGCCACTTATGCCAACTGCCTTTTACAAACACAGCAACTGATTCCAATGTAACTGAAAATATTCTGAATCGCAAGCCCCAAGCTCTTCTTTAGGTGCAAGTTAGAAACTAAAATTACAAACAAGGAGATTAACCTAATTCTACAAAACTAGATTCGAATAAGTTATGAGATTCCACAGAAGTAGACTATAGAATGCTTTAGTTTGATAATGATTAGGATAATGCACCTGAGAGTCTGTAATAAAGTGAAAGGGTTAACCACACTATTACTCAAGTAACATAACGTACATTCACAGAAGATTGCAGGGGATAACAACTAAGGCAAAAGAAAGTAGGAAAAGGAGAGCTAAATAGTTTATGAGCCCTACGGATGTGTACCAGTAAATCTGGCTGAATCCATCTCAAATTATTTTTATAAAGTCCTTTCCAGTTGAGATTACAAAGGATACAGTATTGTACCCTGTACACAACAAGTTCCTTTCTGCTTCAGATTCCAATTCCTGTTCTCTTCTAGAGCCAGAATAAACAGCTGCACATGAAAAATTTGGAAATCCAACTTCAACATTTGATTTTATGCTATAATTAGCCCATTTTGTGTTTACTATACTGCACTATTATTCATTTCCATTGCTTCCTTAGCTGCTTCTACTTAGTTATTTGAAGTGTTTTCCATATACATCTAAACGTACCAAAAAATCTCTCAAAAACATTTGTCTATTCATACAACATAATAGAGCTTTCTATGGTTCTACTGCATTGCAGTCCCTCCAGTCATGCAAAAAAAAAAAAAAAAGAAAAGAGAGAAAATCTGAGTCTCCCACTAAAGAAGCTATGCAGAAATTGTCAATCACAAAAAATACAGTGTTTAATATTCTCCAGAGCTCTGGATCAATATTTGTATTTCCATAATACTTTTCACTTTCATGCAGAAACAAGATAACATTTGGAAAAGGCCCATGGGAATTCCCACCTGCTACCAATATAATTAGCGTCCTGAAGCAGCCTCTGAACAAATTTAGCTACAGAACCATTTAATCTAGCAACACTCAAAATAAACATGAGGATTAGAAGTGGGTTTTAAAAGGATTGCTTGCAGTGATTTGTCCAACTCATTGACTTAAAGGTAGAACATGAAAGATGTAGAGGTAACCAACTAAAAGAAGGAAAATAAAGCTGCAACAAATAGTGCTGTGTCAAGTTAGAATCATAGAATCACCAAGGTTGGAAAAGACCTAAAAGATCACCCAGTCCAACCGTTCACCTATTCCCAATAGCTCCCACTAAACCATGTCCCTCAACACAACATCCAGCCTTTCCTTGAACACCCCCAGGGTCGGTGACTCCACCACCTCCCTGGGCAGTCCATTCCAGTGCCTGACCACCCTTTCTGAAAAGTAATACTTCCTAAAAGTTCTCCTGTAGAGCAGTCACTTTATAGTGAAAGACCGGTATCAGAAACCTCAATGAGCACACACATAAGGAACAACAAACAGGTATACATGCCAAATTGTGACCCAGTGGTTGGAACAACACTAGCAAGAGCAACTGCATTCGTATTTCTCCATAATACTTTCTCCAAGATACTGTTAAGACTCTAAGAGAAAGGTGACAACTGGAAGTTAAGTGTAATGGCAAATGTTAATCTACAGACAGCTGCTACACGCACCATTGTCACTGTCTCAAATACAAATCACTAAAAAAGAAATGTCAGATACAGATAAGTGAATGTTTAATGCAGTTACTGCATCAGGTTACCAAATGTCTTTTTGTTTCATTTTGACTGTTTTTCTTACAAAGACCTGTCTTACACACCATTCTTATGACTGTTGTATGCCTTTCCTACGAGGGAAACAGCATATTGAACAAGTGCTTTAAAAGTATTTAGGAATGTCACTTCTCAAATTGCATGTGAATATGTTTTAATACGTTTTAATGTTTTAAAGCATGTTAGCCTTTCTTTTCTTCTTTTTAAAATAAGTGCTACTTTAATCAAATATTAAAAAGCAGCAGGAATTCACACTGGGAGGAAGGCTGACCCAGCAGACCACAGTAAATAAGGGTGCAGAAAAAAATTGTTAACTTCCTTTATATTTTTTTCATATTTCAATCACAGAATGGCCAGGGTTGGAAGGAACCTCAAGGATCATGAATCTCCAACCCCCCTGCCTCATGCAGAACCACCAACCTCCACTTTTAAGACCAGACCAGGCTGCCCAGGGCCCCATCTATTTAGACATGGAACACCTCCAGGGATGCGGCATCCACAACCTCTCTGGACAGCCTGTTCCAGCCACTCTCACCACTCTCTCTGTAAAGAATTTCCCCCAAGATCCAACCTAAATCTCCCCTCCCTCAATTTCAAACCATTTCCCCTTGTCCTGCAGTTATCAACCCTTTCAAAGAGTTGATTCACCTCCTGTTTGTAGGCTCCCTTTAGGTATTGAAAGGCTCAGTGTGGTCACCCCACAGCCTTGTTTTCTCTAGGCTGAACAAGCCCAGCTCCCTCAGCCTGTCTTCATAGGGGAGGAGCTCCAGTCTATCATCGAGATGATGTTACCAACACATGGAGAAAATGTTTCTGTGATAAGATGAAGGACAAAGGAAAATTTTAACTGAAACATTATCTGCATAGCCAGCAATTCCTCATCACCTGGAACATGAAGGTTTGTCCTTCAGTGAAAATGTCTTCTTCACTTGGAGACAGATTTCACTTACAGATTGAAACAAATCTCACTGCTTTCTGTATTTAGAGGGTGTGTGATTGACTTCTCTCAATTTTTTTTTTTTTTTTTTTTTGAAGTTGATATGCAAACAGAGTAAAACACAGTTTACTTCAGTTGCAAAGAACTGTATAAATTATAATTTCCTTATACTTTGGACTCCCTATGTCATTATTATTTTTATGCAGACTGAATTGTTCTAGTAGGAGTAGAATACAGTTCTACTATAGCAACATTTATTTATCAGAAATTGCATAGAAAAGGAAAATAGCAACAGCTTAGTTACAAAAAGGAATATTCTACTTACACTGACTGTCAAATTACATCAAGAAATAATACAAATGAAAAAAGTGTTCTAAAATTGGTAATTTTTCTGCTTGTTATCAATTGTTACTAAAGCTTTGTGGGATAAAAGCAGTCTAACAAAACGGTATAACTGCTTGTCTCTTACCCTTTTATTTCAATAGCAAAACTGCTGTACTAGCATATGTGCTGGGGGTATTGTTTTGTTATTGCCGCAACATAAATGCCATGCCAACTTATCTGCCAGTAGAGATTTAAGCATGTCTATCGCAAGCATAAAAACAAAATGGGCATCACTACACTTCCCTTTATGTAAAGCCAAAGGCAAGCCTGGAGTTGTCATAGGAAGCTGACTGCCTGACTAGAAAATCATAGTTTAAATGAAACAGCTATCCTGTATTTTATTGAAATGTTCCTTGTCTCAGAGTACAACAATTTTTTCCCACCAACTGATTTAATATTGATATCCATTAATTTACCAAAGACATTTCCATTGACTTACTAACTGATTTACTTCCTTGACAGGCCCTCTGTTTCCTATTCATCACAATCATCTTGTTTTGCAATAGACTTAGACCTTTTCCAGCTCCTGAGGACAATCCATTCAGTCTGGTGCAATTATCTGGTTGACATTCTGCTTCTTCGCTATTCAGAAGGAGCAAGAAAAGAGAAATCTCCCAAGTCAGTCGCTTCCCCCCCCCCCCAATGTTTGAATCCATAATAAAACCCCAGGCCCTAATCTAGATGAAATACATTCAAAAGAACAACTAAAAACTGAGTTCAGTTCAGTTGTCCTTCTATTAAAGGAGTTTGAAGAAAGTACAGCTTTCTCCATACTAACATTTTCATTCTTTTTAATGGGCAAATCCAGAAGTACCTTGGTGCCACTCAGCTTCCTGAGAGCTTGTAATAAATCAGGATAATGCACAAATGTGTCTGATAATGACTCATTTCTCTTTTCAGCTTTTCTCCATCCCACCCCCTTTTCAAATGAAACAGATAAGACCCGTCTTTCTTCTGTAAGAAGTGATATAAGAAAAAAATATTCAGTTCTTCTCTTCCATTAAGGTTGTGTCCCCTTTACTCTTTTAGTTTCTTATCTTCTGTGACTTTTTATATAGAATTTAACAGTCTATTTATATCATTATTGTATATTTTTAATAGTTCCGAACACCCTCTGTATGTATGCAAGATGGAGATTAATTAGGTTTGCTTTCAGAGGTGATCACTCCTCATATTCCATTTCCAGACCAGAACAATCTAGGCCTTAGTTGTCCATTCACATATAATATGAAAAACACAAGTAGAAAACATTTCTGTTTTAGCACTTTTTTAGTACTTTTTTTTCCTTTGGAGTGGGGCCATTAAAAAAACAAAAAGAATAGGCAGACCTCCTCCCTCACCAAAACGATTTGGTTAAGTGCATAATGGACCATGCATAAAGTAAAATCTACTCAATACCTATTTTGTACTAGCAAATCTGGACTACTGGTACAGCCTTTTGTTTGGCCAAAAGATGTCAGGGATGAGCTGCACATGATGTCTACCTTCACACAAGAACAAAGTAATGCAGCCTGCAAATTTAAACCTTTTGTTTTGACTTTCCAGTGACAGATTTCTCTGATTTGCTTCTGGAAATAACACGTAATGATTTAATTGTTATTTCCAATAAAGACATCATTAAACCCTTGACCAGAAGTTCTTACAAAGAAGAGCTATTTCAGATACTGCTTAAGAAATCTATTTACTTCTTAGGGAGATAAAAGATTTAGGAGGCATTGTTTTTCAGATTGCAAAGATGTATCACATTTCACCAATTTAAAAACGAGGCAGCTATCTCAACATCTTAGTTGCTCCAACATGGGCAACAGGAAGATAATGTGTTGGTCACACTGTGCTTTTCTAAATGCAAGTCTTCTGAATGTGTTTTTCATGAGTAAGACGTAAAGCAAATTGAGGCACAAGTTGCAGGTTAGAAAGTTGCAGGTAGCAGTTCCTCTGTACCTATATAAAGTGAAAGACACCTCCTGAGTCTTTGACCAGTAAATACAATCTTAAGTTTAGTAGAAGATACTCTGGAACCTGCTTTTCCCCATTGGTGCCTCAGCGGCCCTAAAAAGCAGGTTAAATGCAGTAAAACTGTGTTTTCCTAATTATCACATCCAATCTTCATGCTGGACATAATCACAGATACTGATAAGGCAAAGCGTTTTCAGTGACAGCTGAAAAATCCCGTTGTCTTCCACTGAGTTTCACTAGAGCAATTCACTGGGAGACTCAAACAATTGTTGATTATGCAGACATAAAGCAAAATCCAGTGCATGGACTAACAAGTGAGGTTTTCAGAGTAGAAATTGTTTTTAGGCAAGTGAAATACAGCAGACAACCAACACGTGTATTGAGATGCTTCACATCTCTTTTCAGTACATCAGAATCAGTTACTTTTTCCTCTCAGTAGACTGACACTGCAGCTTCTACAGCAGTCTGACGCCTGGCAGCAACTTTTCCAAACACCCTAAGATGAGACTTCTCTTGACAATGACTAAGAGTGACCATTGTTCATAAATGATTAACTTTGATTTATACAGTGAAAGTATAACAGTTTGCAGAGGACGTATTGCAATAGTCACCAGAAATAAATGTCACCTCTCTTTTCTCCTCCTCCAGATGTTTAAAGGTGTTCACTTTGCTTTCATGATAACATTTGCATTTGGTTAAATCTGATCTTTCCATGCAAAAATCCACTCTGAAGCTAAGTAAAAGCAGAGCTGCTGTAGAATCTTTTAATCTCAAAGGATCTCTAACAGCATAACTTCAGTAACATCCCAGAGAAGGTCCATAGGGAGAGATTAAAAAGCAGTAGAGATAGTGATACAATTACAGCAGCGTGATAGCTACAACAGCTGAGTGAAAGCTATTGGTTCTCTAGTAATTAAGCATAGCAGATAAGAGCAAATGAGCAAAAGCAAGGTTTTTACTTTTCTATACATTCCCACAAGAAGTACTTTTATATGAAACATCCACTATTTCTGGGGCTGTCAAGGGTGCATGACTAATGAACTTCAAAACAGAGAGCAAAACAGCCTCACTATAGATATGTCCTGCTTTTCCATTTGCTCCTCTCTCCTGCCAATTCTACTTGTGCTTGTACAGCTAATGTGGTACACTGCATGAACTACACATAGAAAACAGGTAGCAGAACAAGTTTGTACACCAGAACTTGACAGATGATCAAAGATTTCTCTAAAAAAAATGCAAGATCTTAGAGCTAGGTTTGATTTACCTTCAAGTGAGTACAGTTTGGCTACATCTCCCTGCAACTACTGAGAAACATCAGGTTTTTATATTTTAGCGATATTGATGCTATACGAAAGCTCACAATGCCTTCAGCACAGCAATATTTCATTGGATCAACAGACTGTTGCTGCAAAGCAAATATCTTCCCTTGGTTCTAATGGCCTCTGGGTACATGGAAAGAGCATAGACTGGTATGGGCACAAAATACTGGTGGCATCCCACTGTTTTAGAGAGAAGAAAGAAGAAATTTCAAGAAGCTGAGCCACAAAGAATAGTGCAGAAGAGAGCACAAAACTGATTTCACAGGTACTGTAGTGGTATCAGCACCAACTCCATATTATTATAATGTGTGTGCTGCCATATCTCACATCACCATCTCCAGTGCAACAGAGCAAAACTTCAGCCATGCCATTTGTTATGGTGATAAATCCTGGAATCCCAGGCACACTCCCAGGAGAAATAAGATAAACCAGTTTTATGTGAGCTAATCTACTCTGGGAGAATATTTACAAATGGAGGTACAGCCATACAGAGGGCTAGAGGAAACAATTTTGCCTCCCAAACCATGTTGACACAAAAAGCTTTTTAGATGATGAGCTGCCCATTTGTAGTATAATTACTACCCAAACACACACAACCACAGTTAAAAAAAAAAACCAGCAAAAAAAACCCTCACGATTATTACTTGTGTTGTTCACAAGTTATACTAAAACCTAGACTTCAACACACATTCTCATGAAATGGTGCAGAACAATTTCAATTTCCAAGAGGAACATCTCACTATTGCACATCATGAAAATCCTGTTCTGATTTGGCACGTCATTGATGTCTAACACCCTCTTCACATGCCAAGAATTTTAGGTCATTGTACCACTTACCACCACTTCTACTGAAGTCCATATTCTCGTAATTTATAAATGTCACTGTTCACAGAGTATAGAGGAATGGAAAGATTCCTCTCTTGCTCTAATTAAACGCTCAGTGTCACTCTCAATAGCAAGGCAAAAAGGCTGGCTCAATGGGAAGCAATAATGTACTTTCCACTATTTATGTGAGCCTATTGGAGTTCAGAGCAGACTCAAAATGTAGGCTGAGAAAGACTTTCAGGCAACTTTCAGGCTTCTCTCATGTTTGTTTTAAGCAAAATACAGCTTTACAACAGAAAGGGTTGGGGTTTTTGTTCCATTATTCTTTATGTACTTACTGAAATAAATTCAGAATCTGGACAAGAAGAAGTGAATATTCACAGGAGCTGTATACTTTTTATCTGTCACTGATGGATAGCTTAAAAAACTTACAAAATTCATAATTACCACACCACGTTCAACCTGCAGAAGTTGTTTTGTTTTGTTGTTTTGTTTTGTTTTAAATATAAAAAGGACTGCTTTCAAAGAAAGCTGCACAAATACCAAACGAAGTTACGTTAACGTCTACAACTCTGCAAGTAAGCACAGCAAAACCCCAGTAAGGACTGGACCTAAGGGGGTACTTTGTTTTCAGTCATCAGAATACTAAAGAATAATATACAGGGAAAGTACATATCAAGAGAGAAGTCAGAAATCTGATGAAGTACAGAATATCATTCCTATATATGTCTAGCACTATCAGCCTCTAGAGAGGAATAATACAAAGCTGATTATCATTTTCATTATTCTCCATATACCTCCTATGCCTGTTTAGTTTGCTAAACTATGGAAGTTCATAGCCTGAAACTGTTATAAACATGACATGAACAGTGAAAGCAACAAGAAAGAAAAAAAGCAACCTTCTCGATTATATAAAGGCAAAGCTTTCAACAAAAGCTTTCTTTATGCAGAGGCAGATACTTCCAAAATAGGTATTAGAATACTAATTAAGCACCAAAGAATTTTCTGTTTCATCTAGCTAATACTTACCTTCATTATCTGGTATCCCTTCTTCACCAGCAAATCTCACCCTGACAGGTTGCCTCCCATTAGCAGGACACTATACGAAAACTCCTTGCCTGCACAGACCTGCCTGTGGATTCTGCTCAAAGCTCAGTCAGTTCCACAGGAATGCCCTGTAAATCCTAAATTGGATCCTTCATCACAGTATCTATTTTGAAGACTTTTCCAAGAGTACAGACTGAGTTTTTCTTGACATGTAAAAGATACTTCAAAAATACTGAAATTCATTGGGAAGAGCCAAGGAAAATATCATCTGGGTAGACAGCATTAAGAGCAAAAGCAAAGGTTAATGACCAGAATGGTATACTTAATTTGACTGTAAGTTAATAGCTTCTCCATTGCATGGAGGAACAAAGCAATTCTGATCTCAAATCAGAACTCCTTCTGACGCATACAGTGAAAATCACAAATCATATTAATGCATGAAGAACAGGTATTGGGACTCATTATCAGTTCTTGATAGAGAACAGCCACGAGAGCAACCTACATACTGGAAGCAGCAGTATAACTCAGGCAAATAGTCTTTGCTGGATCAACGTAGATGTCAGGGAAAAGCTTCAAGGGTTCAGATTGTTCAGTAAGCATTCACTGTTGATCTGGTAGTTACACTTCAATTCTATTAAAGATTTTTTTTTTTAAAGCAGTATTTACATTGCCAATTGCTGTGATATCCAATCATCACAATACACTAAATCAACTCAGCAGAAAAAGCAGAGGAATATTAAAGCTGTTGCAGATGCCAGATTTCTGTCTGGAAGGCACATTGGCATGAATTGTACATGGATTTGGATTTACAGGCTAGTACTTTCACATTAAGTCCAACACAAGACTTACAGAATTTCTGCATGGAAAAAACCATCTAGATGCACTAATGCCCTAATGTAGATAGGTATACATATCATCATTTTCCTTTTTCCAACACACCAGTGCAGGTGCAGCTGTTTGCTTTGAATTCATTATCATCAATGAGCCTTGTTCCAAGAAGGCTTTGCCATACATTGCAGTTACAAAAGAAAGAATGTCCTTTCAGCAGGAACTCAGTTCGACAGATGTATCGCACAAAAAGACAACGTATTTAGCCAGACAGTCAAAAACATCATCCACTGTAACACTCGGGGCTCTTTCCAACAGGCTTAGAACCAAGATGCAATCACATCCTCAGTACAAAGGAAGAAAACCCTTTTTGTCATCTCATTCAGACCCATTGCAAAAGCCACATCAATTTTGTGGAAAGTTGAGCTGGCTCAGGATGCTGTGAGGTAGCAATCTAAGGCCCTAAAGCACTAAGCTGTGCTTCCTGCTCCCCCGGCCCCAATTCAGACAGAATCATATCTATGCACTCACTAGGGATAAAGCTTTAATTCCTGGCAACTGGCCTTTACACTACTCTTTCCTTGCCCCAATGAAAAACAACCTGAAACTTGGGATTTATATTCAGCCTTATAAATTCCCCTGCACTGTTCACAGCACAGTCTCATTAATAGCTACCACAGCACCCCTGAGGCAGCAGAATGAAGGGAACAAGCAGTCTGGCATAAAGCTCTTCAAGCCTGCACCAATGCCAAGAATGAATCCACACACATTAAGCTAACTATTGTGTCAAACTGACATTTTACTCCCATGTTATTTTGTCAGCAGCAGAAATTAGGATGGTTTTATTTTGTCCAATCAGAATTTCATCTCAAATGAAAGAAGTCATTTTCATCTAAGATATAAATTGAATTTCACTTTGAATTAGAAAAGAACCTAGATGCAAATAACACCTGAGGCACAGTTAACAAAGTTGCATTAACTTCGGTGTTAAAACCGTATGCTTTAAAGTAAATGATGAACTTTATTTTCAGTTTTCTTCTGTCTTTCTTGCTGGGGTGAAAAAAAACAACAACAACAACAACAAATTCATACTACATATAACAACTCTCTGTTTATAAAACAGAAACATTTGCAGAGAGAGAATCCTACTACCACCAGTACACAAAGAGATGCCCTTGTCAAAATGGGTCCCACTCATTCAGATTGATAACTGAAGGATTTACAGTTCTGAATATATGTTGAACCTCCTACAGTACTCGACAAACCAGATTCAGAGATCAAATGTGACACTAGCAATACTAAACTTGACTTTTCAAGCAGATGGAACAAATCCCCGTGTCTTTGCTTGGTATCTAAGACCATTCACCTTTACTCTTCCTTCCAAAATAAAGCCACCTCATTTCCCATGAGCTTGCTGTGGCTTTCTGTTACTTGATTTGGCAGTTCTGTCAGTTTTGTCCTCTTTTCCAGCTCAACACAAGCAACTGCTTTATAAATAAATATGCACCTAAGGAGGAGTTTACTTGATAAGCATTCAGCCAGATTAACTTCCAAAAGCTTTCTGTGATCTGGTGACTGTTATTCAGGATCTGAGTGCTGCAGTCCAGCCTTGACAGAACTGGCTATAATAGGCGAGTGAAAGGTAAATTTGTCACATCTCTTACCTGGCCACATTTGTGAAGGCTTAAATCTAGTCCACATGTAAACTCAGTATGATGCTCGACTGTTTCCAGCAAAGGGTTAGGCTTGGAAAAGTCCCAGAATCTATATAGAAAGGGAGGGTGGGAGGAAGAAAAAAAAGAAAAAGAAAAAGAAAAAAAAAAATCAAACAAACCACAATTAAAGTAATTGAAAGGCCATTTAAAAAATATAATTTGAGATATTGACAAATCTGTTGCTGCCAGGATATTTAAAAGAGCAAACTCATCCACTTAGGAAACATAACTAATCATACTCCTGCAAAGCCATCTGCTGATTTGCATAAATTAAACCTCACTGGGTAAAACCATCTTTGTCTCTTGTTGCTGAAAGTGAGATCAAAATTGGCACCAAAGACCAGCACTTGGGACATTACTAAAACAGAAAAAAACGTAGGATAGAATATTCTCATCATATTTCTTGATAGCTGGATAATTGTATCCCTGTAAGATATCAGTTCAAATTATGATTTTTCTTAATTTTTGGTATCGTTCAGTACAAGATGTTTATTTATGGAAAACTACACGTTCGTGTATGACATTGGCCATTCTTTGTCTCTAATTTGAGACTGTGCTTCTGAGAAACATTATAATTCAATAACACATTTGTACTACAAAGATCAGTGGCACTGCACAGTTAACACCAGTCTAATGATGGCACAAAACAAATATTTGTTTTGGGGTTTTTTTTGGATTATATGGTATTTCTTAGGAAAGTCCACAAGCTGCAGAGCACTGCACATTCTAGAGGGTGGTCGCTGTAACCAGGTTTTCTAGTTTGAATTTTCTGATGGTGGTCAATCAGATGCTTTATTTCTTCGCTAACAATCACAGAGTCTCATTGTGTTACTCTGACTGGGGAGAGTGAAAATAATTAATAAGAATGATTCGTTATCAGACTAACTACACTGAGTGCTCTTTATGTTCAAACCAATTCAGGCAAAATAACAAACACTGGAGCCAGCAAGGTCAGTTTGTTTAATACGTAAATGTTATTTCCTTAATAAATGACCAAAGAGGTATCAGTACAATGGCTGTGTCATAGCAACAATCCTCTTAACTTTTTCCTAGTACCTGAGATCTAAGATAAACAACCTATTTTGCAAGAGAGAAGGGCAAAAAGCCCATCTCAGCATTTTCATCCTCATTCGTTTGTTCATAAGAAGGTAAGGAAAGGTCAAAAAAGGTACAGTTTTAGGATTGAAAACCACTGATGACAATTTCATGGTGGCTCTGATAATTTACTGCAGTATGAAGTGAAAAATGCTATCTGCAGCCCAGCTTTCAATACTAGCGTGTTCTGCTCACTCTTTGATCCCCAATTTGTCTTTTTTCTTTTAATGGAAAGATGCACTTTCAGTTAAAAAAAGAAATCAACATATATTTAGATGCTGCCATTGTTAAAGATTCATTACATTAAGATTTTAGTTACCAATGTTTAATATTTATACAAACAGATCTGTATATTAGAAAAAATTAAAAAGAAAATACATACACAAATATCCCTTTGCGGTATTCTTCAACAATGTTATAATGCTATAAAAAGCAGCAGAGATTTGTTTTGCTAGAAGAAAGATATTATCTCACTTATGAGGTTGCATCATTTGGTGAGTAACTCCTGTGGTCAACATTTTCCTAACTTAAAGAGAAATTCTACCTCATAACACTGTTTTTAAAGAAAGCTAGCACATGCAGGCAGGAAAATGGCAGTGAATTTATGAACTGCACGAACATTACATTTATTAATATTTGATATAATATTTAGCATAAAATTGTAATTCTTGTCTTAATACCAAAAGGAAGCACTGGAAAGAAAAGATATGCTTAACACCGCTCTATGAGTGATTCTGACTTCCACGGTCGTAATAAAGTTAAATCATAATTGAAAAGTTACAATCAGTTTTGAAGTAGTTAATTTCACCAGATGTAATGCTTGAGGCTCTGATTACCACCAGCGACTTTGCTACCAGTGAAACTTCTTAGAACACTACGTGAGTTTCCATCAACTGAGGCATTTAAATTAACACGTTCTACTGCAGAGGTTTCAGTTTCATGCTAGAAAAATGCCAGCGATCAGTATTTCAACTATCTGGAAGATAATTTTTAGTTGGGAAAAAAGAAAAACGGGGAAAAAAAAAGAGCAATGGAGCAAAGCAAAACACTTTCTCAGCTTGAAGGAAAAACAAACAAAAAAAAAAGGACAAGTGACTGAAGTAAAAAATAAAAAAATAAAACATAAAGGTTTTTTGTGCGCAGCATTATTCCTTAAGTTCTGAAGACTTCTTTGTGATCCACGTCATTGAACTTGCACTTGATGGGCAGGTAGAGCCTGTAGTTCACCTTAAAGCTTCTTTCAGATTTGCTATCTAGTGCAGAATAAACTTTCAACAAAAACTTGCCTCTTTACCCCATAGGCAACATTCTGTGAACACATTTCAAGATCTGGCTTGATACCAGCTTAATGAAGTTCTTCAATTTATCAGATCATCTGTTTAGATTTGGGTGAGCACTGTCTGTGCCTAATGCAACAGCATCTTTTTATACTGAAGAGATTCCAAATATATAAAATTATGATTCCGGTAAGAGATGACACTGAAGTTCTTTCAAACTGAATTTTGATAGAGATAAGGCTTAGAAACATGCATGCAGATCTTAATAAGTCCTGGAAATGTTCCTGTACTTTGCACATTTCCGGGCATTTTAATGACTCATTTGTTTTAAAACTGATTTTTTGAATTAACATGCCTAGTTGTTTTGTGGGTTTTTTTTTCCTTTGAGTTCTTCCAAAGAGTAAGGAGTTTGTCTTGATGAAGGATCTATAAGACAGAGGACTAATTACATATCCTTATACTTAAGTACCAAGAAATCTACCACCTTTTATTTTCTCAGTTAGCAGCATAAAGTTGGCATGGGAACTAGTTTTCAATAGCTTGTGCACACAAGCAATCACAATTTTTAAAGGACTGCCATGCCATACTGTTCTAGGGATTACTACAAAATGAGGCTAAAAACCAACAAGTCTTAAGTACTACGGAATATAAAATTAATGCCATGCGCTGGAATCTGAACTTCTCTTACCTATTTATATATTTGTCAAGTATTTTTCTTGTTAAATTGAAACATGCATAGTCCTGCACGTACACAGTCATGCCCCCACATGTGTATGTATGTGCAAGTCCATACATGCCAGTATGCATGCGTGTGTGTATGCAGGGAGTATTGTGCATCCATTCAAACTCAGAACATTCCTCAGAGAACTCTACCTCTTACTCCTTCTTGCAAATGACAGTAAACTAATGTGGTAGAGGTACATCACAATATTATACTCTTTAGGAGAGACATTCCCAAAATATTGCAGTGACAAGTTTCCCCCATTATACATAATATTTTACTTGTGCTGCATTTTTCAAAGACTTCCACATACCGTTCACTCATGCTAAAACCATGATTTTTAGGAACTAATGATTTTAGAAAACTCCTAAATAATTATATTTCATTTCTACATCTCTGATCCTGTCTCTCTGGTCACAGCAATTAATTGTTTGGACAGAAGAATTATGCCAAGAGTAAAACATGGCATTCTGTGAAAATGTCTCCCCTCTTTGCATTTACAGGCACCATGGTATATGAGATAGAAGTTCTCCCCATCTTTGCTGAAAGCTTCGTAAACTGAATGTCAGAGCTGAAAATGCACTACGTTTTGCATGAAGCAAAGCTAGACCTTACATGAAGTGCATTAGTGCCAAACCTGAAGGATATACAGTTGGTGTCAAAAAGGAGAAGAGCAATGGGATGCATTAAAATCACTTAAATGCACTGACCATTCATTATGGTGATTATCAATCATACTGTTCAGACAAGGCCACTGGAAAAAAACAAACAAACAAAAAAAAAACAATCATCATTTTTTATTTTGGACTCTGAAGCCTTTTGAGAAACCATATGTGGCAAACCAGCTGGCACCGAGACAGTAGAGGACGCTAAAGAAGATCACATAAATAAACCTCCACAGACTGCTGTGCAGTATCGTATGACAAGCAAACCATAGACATAAATAAAATTAGGCATTTTATATAAGACAGAATGCTGATACAGCAGTCTGTAAGGCTATATACGTACAGACAACACAGCACTTAGACCGTCAGTCTCCTGGCAGCAGCCACACAACAGAGGATTTCACTGGCCAGGCACTACCCCTTATTACACTAAGCAAGAGAATAACAATTAATGTAAACTTAGGAAGAAGCTCTCAAGAACCTTTGTCCTTAGCAGCTCACCATACTGGAATGTGGCAAAGGATAAAGGATCCTCAGGAAAGAGAGGCTATGATGGTGGCAATGTCCCACTAAATCTCTACCATCCCCTAAGAGGCTACAGCTGTGCAGCTGCACATAGACTTCCTATTACCCATTTGCTTCCTCTGTTGCATAAAGGTATCAGTCTGCTTTCAGAGGGCAACTTAGAAAGCCTCTAACATAATGCTGTTCTGCACACACTTCTCTGATCCTCACACCTTCATTTCTCTTCAGGTTACAGTCACTCCCTCCTAACATTTCTCTACTTCAAAGCCCTCCTCACTAAGTTATCAAGTCTGTTAGCATACATGTTCTCCTTGCCCTACTTTATCAGATGGATCTTATTCCTGCCTTGAAGCATCCATAGCTCAAAAGAAGGCCCCGTGGTAAAAAAAAAAAAACAACAAAAACAAACAACCTGTCACTTCAGTGATTCCTGGTGTGGGGTTTTACAAACAATAATTATTTTCTATTTTAAAACCAAAATTGTTTCACAATGTAAGACTGACACAATAGACATTATGTGCCTATAGGCAAAAAGTAATAATCAAATATAACTTCAGGAATTCAGAAATAAATTGGTTTAGAAATTTCCTTTTCCAAACCAACATGCAATACCTGATTTGTACATATTTGAATATATGTAAGTGAACACTGAGTCTTAATCACTTATTTTAGATTAAAATTTAAAGCCTATGGTGTCCTGTACTCATAAAGTATGTTATATCTAGGACAGCATAAAATGCAAGCCTTTGCATTAATAATTCACAAAATGAGATATAGAAATATCACAAGCTATACAACTGCATATGGAAAAGAGGTTTGCTTTCTCATCAAAGAGAATTTGAAACCGGTGAAGATGTCCATCTATCCTACAAACAGGGGCAACATCAGCCTTCAATATGTGATCTTTCTTGTACACCAGGTACACCAACCTATACATACTGGGCATTTTTAAACACCTTGTCAGTGAAAGAAAGTTTTCTCCCCTGCTAGTATTTCTAATAAACTTATCAATGGGTTTCAACATGGTTCCACTTGTTAAGAAACAGAAAGAAGCAGCTAATTTGTATTAAAGCAGTCAGCTGTACTATAAAACACTCACCAATTCTTACTAGTTTTACTGGGTAGCCAAGGGAACTTGCTGAAGTACCATCTAAACGATTTCAGCATACATACTGAGGAACAATACTAAAATTCCTTAGATACTGGTAGAATCAAAAAAATTCATTATAAAAGCTTCAATAAAAATAAATCACAGAAACATACAAAACACATTCATCCTAGAGGTTATTACCTTCCTGTCAGAGACTACCACAGTTGGATACAACTATGTGCAGCAGAATGATGTGAAAAGGCCTACAGAAAGCATCTGTCAGTGCAGAAAGGAGTGACTGACATAGTTTTTAAAGGAAAGAGCCCATATATTTTCAACATATCTTACGATGAGAGAAGACATCTAGGAGCAACATTAACTGCACTTCACTGTCTGTGCTAGAATTATTTTCTATTGGAAGCAAAATTAAGAAGGATTATTTATTCTATGCAATAAAAAAAATATTACTGTACCTCACAGTAAAATCATAGGAGCAGGAAGCCAATAAAGTTGCATGGAATGGCGAAAACTGTAAGAAGACAAAACAGAACAACTTTTAAAGCAAAAAATCCTGAGCAGATACAGACTTACAGCAATTAGAAAGTTACCAAAGTTTAGCTATTTAAGCTGCCTTTGTAGATATGCATGATGCTGCAACTATACAGATTATGTCAACAAATTTCCCCACCGTGCTTTTAATTACAGGCATTGTTTTGTGAGATTGTGGTTCGAGTTTCTTTCATTACAGCACTTCTAAGTAACCCTGCTGTAAATTTAAGAAGTTTTAGAACAGTCATAAACACTCATATTCTGCTTTTGGCTGACAACCTAAGTATCAGCTCACTAAGCACAGAAAGCTTTACAAAAGCTGTGTAACTTCAAAAGTTAGGCTTGAGCTATTGCCACAACTGCCAGGAGAGCAATGTACGTTGTTACATGCAGGATATCACTTGCTCAGGATTGTTAGGTACAGCCACAAAAAACAGTCTGTGTTTGCATTTGCACACTGAAAAGGACCCAAGATTTATTTTGGGGAAAGGAACAAGAGAAGAAAGAATAAAGAAAAGATATGTAGGAACAATTAAGAGAAAGGAGAATTTCTGTGCTAATTATACAATCATCTCCTGATAACTACAGCACTGAAGCAATCAGCATCTCAACATGTAGTGATGCTCCGAGTTCAGCAGCTAACAGGTGAATTCAGGATGGTGTGCCTTACAAACCAAGTTGTGTTATATTTAACACAATTGATCAGCCTCTTCTCAGCCAAGAACAAGGGAGCACATGAACTTAGTAGGCAAGTACTTAAAGAACACCTTGGCTAAGCTGTAAAATTCTGCTAAGGACTTGCTTGTTTTTGAATATCAAGTTCATAGTAGCAAGTCTCCCACATTCCCCCATTGCAGCTTTGTTCAAATGTTTTCAGAAGAAGCAAAAACATCTTTTCAAAGCTGAAAAGTTTTGCCACTGACCTTAAATATCCTACTCACTTTCAGGGACGGGATTTTCAGCAAGAGCAGTCAGCAGAGCCAGCCTGCTGCACAGCTCTCTAATTGCTAGTGCCAGCACAGCATAGGGGGAAAGAAAATCTTAGTTTGGGTAGCATCCTGGTGCCTCTCATTGTAGCCAACTGGTGAGACACACCACACAACCATGGATACACTGTACCACCTCTAAATGTCAGTCTACCTTCTTAGATCTTACACCCACAGAGGCCGCGTTTAACTCCCAGGAACAGCTATAAAAGCCTGCTAAGATAGATTAGAAGTCACACATTCCCACATACCTCTTCCTTACACAAGTACGCATACACAGCCACTCCACTGCCTCCTTAAAACCATTTAAGGAATTATTCTCAAAGTTCTACTGCTAGCCAGCTCCTAAGAATCACTGAAAGATACCTCAGGAAACAGGGAGAATTATGAGCAAAATGGAAACTTACCTAAGAATACAAAAATACCCTGCTTGGTCAGGCCAGCAGTCTTCTAGCCTAGTGTTTTGACTTCAATAAAGGCAATAGAAAATGCTATATAGAAAGAGACTGAGAATTCAGTCACCAGTCATCTATTTCTTCCATACAATATTTCTAGCTGCTAGAAGATTATTATCAGAGAATCATAGAATCACTGCTGTTAGAGGAGACCCTTAGAGATCATCTGGTCTATCCCCACTGCTCAGTGCAGGGTCAATTAAAGCTAAAGGCTGCATCCAATTGGATTAATATCTCTAAGGGCAGAGACCTGTTTGTGCAACTCCAAAGTAGAATAAATAATTAAATTCTTATGCTTAAATGGAATTTTCTATGTTTCAGTTTGTGCCCCATGCCTTCTACCCTCTCATTAGATCCCACTGAAGAGAGGGCTAATTGCGGAGGTCTATCACCTGATGTGTTAAAGTACTTACACCTGTTTGTAATATTTGAAAGCTCATCAATCTCCTAGACATAAAAAAAGTCTTTCAGTGCTAAACTGAACAATTTCCAAGAACTCTACCATCTAAAATCTTCAACATGTTTTTTCCCTAGTTCTTAGATCACGTATAATAATATTGCTTAAAGTGTATGCTTAAAGCGTAACGATTCAAGGATAGGCAACAGTGAATAAAGTGCAACTTACTTTCACTCTTCTGACAGCATAGGTATGACCAAGGAGGACGAACACTGGCTGCCGGACATTTCGCAAATCCCAGCCTTTCAAACTGCAGTCAACTGCACCAGTTACCAGCAAGTTCTGATGATTCCACACAACACAGATGTATTAGGACAACTTAAATATCAAATTGCAAAGAAGTTAGAGAGATAAAACAATAAGGCAGATCAAAAAATATAGATGCATAAATCATAAATGTGGTCTCCAGTATGTAAATTAAAGACAATAGAGAAGCGTGAGCTGTCTCCACTAGAACATATACTGCCCACTATGGAAAAGAGTGAGCAAAACTTCAGACCAATTTGATCATTTATCTTTGGAAACAATGTTCTTCTGGAAATGCAGCCAGCAAATGAGAGTAAAAGAGCAACTAGCCCTGCTTTTATTCCCATATAACTAGAAGATGCATTAATGCTTCAGGAGAAACAAACAAAGAAAAAACCCTGCTACTTAATAAAAGTGGCTCACGTAAGAAAACAGTGGAACAAACAGGATTATACCTCATCATACTTGCACCAGTCACAGCTCAAGATCTCAGCCTGGTGTGCTGGTATCACGAGTCTGACTCCTGGGGCTTTCACATCCCAAATTCTTAAAGTCTGGTCACCTGAAACAAAGAAAAATTCATTCAGCAGTGATGAACTGAGTCTGGGATACAGTTAATCCAGTAGTATTTAGGTAACAACCATTTATTAGTTCCATGAAATATAAATTTTAGAAATACACTCGAACCAAATAAAGTATGGATATAATAGACACAGATTAAAGCAATGTGCAAAAGGAATAAGAACTTAGTATTGCTCTTCCATTGGAAAAAAAGAATTTCATTTCATTACTAATAATTCAGTTACTCTTCAAAATTCTGATTTGATGAAAAGGAACCCATGACTGTGTGGTGTTTATTCAAGAGGCAAATGAAATCAGTAGAAGTTGTGCCCAAACATCCATGATTGGTACAGAAAGAATAAATCAGTACTGTCTAAACTAAAATCTTTGCTTCACATTGCTACTGAAGAAATTTCTCTATCAGTAACACTTCTGAAAATCTTCAAATTGGTTATCATCAGCATGCAGCTTAGATACAAGCATTTTGATGCTTTTGAAGCCCAGTTGGTCGCTCTCCATAAAACGTACAGAACGGCACAGGAAATCACAGCTCCTTTCAATAATCCTTTTATTAATCCCCCATTTTACCTCCACTACTTTCAGGAGCAAGGATAACTGCTGCCCTGCATACATAAAGCACTCCTGGCAATGTCGCACTGAAGCCCTAAACATCCCCACGGTGGCTATAAAAGCAGCATGGCATATGGTGAGAAGAAACACAACTAGCAGGATCTTGGCAAAAGTGGCAGCATGTCCATCCCTCTGCCAGCCCTGCCAGCCTCAGGACAGATTTCACCTCAAGTTTTAAGTCTTCTGAAGATGTAACAATGGACTTCTTCGAAACTTATTCTTTCAGTTTCATTGAATAACACAGATTTGAAGGGGAACCTCATATCTCACTGCAGACAAAAAAAAACATTTCAAAGCAAATAAATACTTCCCCACGTGGAATAGAATGAAATGCTACAGAGATCAGCCATTATAGTGTTATTATAACCAAAAATGTTTGGAAAAGAATACTCAAGGCAGCAACAGCTTTGACATCAAAAATATAATTGTCCCAGTTCTTTCCTGTTTTTTCAATAGAAAATGCTGACCCACAAGAAAATCAGTTATTTCACATTTTTCCTTTCTTTATCTTCCTACAAAAATGCTATTCTTAGCTGCCATTCACCATGGCTGGCACAGTTTGTGAAATATTTTTAATGGAATAAGAGAGCACACAGGTCAAACTTTCAGCCAATGAAACAAATTGAATTAAAGCCAAAGGAAAACACTATTTATCTATTTAACTTCTGAGTGAAATAATCTGTTTTTATATTTTTTTAATGTATCTGATAAACAGTATAATCCTGATACATGACACATTTTAACAAATCTCTTTTTTTGCTTGAGCATCTTTCTATGACCTCAGAATACATACATATTTCATTTCAATTAAAATTGCTGCGAAAAAGAAATTGGAATTCCCGCATTCCATATTTCCATAATTTCTTGAAATCTGCATTACAAATGATGTGTTTTTCCCATGAAAAAGCAGAATTAGGATAACCTATCCCAACTCAAGGGAACGGCATGAAGCTGCAACAGAGGAGGCTCAGGCTTGATACTGGGAGAAGGTTCTTCACCAGAGGGTGGTGGGCATGGAACAGGTTCCCCAGGGCAGTGGTCACAGCCCCACGCTGCTGGAGTTCAAGTGGCATTCAGGCAATGCCTCATGTGTATAGTCCGATTTTGAGTGGTCCTGTGTGGAGGCAGGAGTTGGACTTGATGATTCTTACAGGTCCCTTCTAACTCAGGATACTCTTTTATTCTATTCATAATAATGGAAAATACCAGTACAGCACACCTAATAAAATCATATTCACTAGGAGTCACTTCCAGTTGGCATCCCAAAGTAAGCAACCACTAAAACAGCCAACATTTTCCCCACAAAATATTTCTATTTTTGTAAGAAGCAATTTCTCTATAGCAACAGATTTTTGCTGGTCTGTTAGATAATTATGATTCCAGATTTGTTTGTATATTATACTTGCCTTCTTTCGTTTTAATGAATATTTGTGAAATCTTGGACGAATCAATAGAACTACACAATACATACTCATCTATTCAAAATTAATGAAAGAAATGCTAATCCACAAGTACATCATCCCCGTATGTGAGATGATGACTGCTAATGTGAAAATACACAATGAAGAGATAAAGTTTACTTAACATTTAAATTCCATGTAGGCTTTACACTGGATATTTACTCACAGATGTATTTAATCTATATCCATTAATTATTAACTCCTAAGTCCCGTGGCAACAACCAGGTAAGCAATTATCGCCAGACAGTACAGAAGTACAATGTAAGCTATATAACATAGCTAGTTAGAAGAGTCTCTAGTTACCTCACAGCAAACCTCAGTCTTTTTTTTCTGAAAAAAAGTAAATTGCTTGAAAATAAAGGTGAAAATCTTTATTTCAGTGTTTTCTGAGATTAATAAATGCAATACTGAAAAATTTTTTACTTCAAAACTGGCTAACTGACCTAACTTAGATTACTGTATTATTAAATTATTCTCTAGCAAATGGAAGTATTTGCTACATACCTAACTCTAACCCAAGTCATTCTAAACAAATTAGCTCACTGCAAAAAATCTCCTGTTGTATTTTTATTTTCAATATTTAAAGACTGTTTTATATTATAGCATCCTAATATAAAATACTACAGCCCATAAGTGTTTTATTTTCTAATATGTGCTGCATACAACACTTTGCTATGTTTAGCATATACCATAAATTGAGGGCCAAACTTATTGCCTGAGAAGCATTTCAGTTTGCATGAATCACAGAATGGCCAGGGCTGGAAGGGACCTCAAGGATCATGAATCTCCAACCCCCCTGCCACATGCAGGGCCAACAACCTCCCCATTTAATGCTAGACCGGGCTGCCCAGGGCCCCATCCAATCAGATATTGAACACCTCCAGCGATGGGGCATCCACAACCTCTCTGGGCAGCCTGTTCCAGCACCTCACCACTCTCTCTGTAAAGAATTTCCCCCTGACATCCAACTTAAATCTTCCCTCCCTCAAATTAAAACCATTTCCCCTTGTCCTGCAGTTTTCAGCCCTTTCAAAGAGTTGATTCCCTTCCTGTTTGTAGGCTCCCTTGATGCCATGTTAGAGGTTCATTTAGGAAACCTTACTGAGCACAAGACATGGAAGAATTTCAAAACTATGTCAGTATCTCTTGAAGCAATAAATTCCAAATGAAAACAACCACCTCATTTCATTACATAGATTTACCTAAGTGTGCAAATACATTATATTTGAATAGTTTGTGGCATAATCAGCAGTTCTGCTAAATCACATCAAAGCACAGTAACTGCAACAGTTTGCTTTTTAGATACTTGACCAAGGACCGTAAATAGAAAGCTCTTATTCTTTTATCTCTTTAAGACTGAGATTCCAAAAATAAAAAGCTTCCCCAATTTTGCAAATGTTCAAGCACCATTGGCAGTGATGGAATGATGTTGCAAATGATGGCATTTCTTCTAGCAAATTCAAAAGACCAATAACCAGAAAAGAACTCACAAAATCTCACAAGCAGAGAGAGAACCTCAGCCCTCTCACCCACACCTTTCACAAATTAATGGAAATAAAAACTTCCAGTAAAGCATTTTGGAACTCACCTCAAACCACTACTGTAGGAGAATACAAGCTTATTTCCTATATATACATATTTTTTAGGAACCTAAACAAACACAGAATCACAGAAGTCACAGGGGTTGCAAGGAACCTCTGGAGATCATCTAGACCATTCCCTTACTGAAGCAAGTTCCCTACAGTCAATTGCACAGGAAGGCATCCAGGAGGGATTTCACATCCTCCCTGGCAGCCTGTTCCAGTGCTCTGTCACTCTCCCAGTAAGGAAGTTCTTCCTCATGTTCGTATGGAACTTCTCATGTTCCAGCCCAGTGTCCCTCGTTTTGTTACTGGGCACCATTTAAAAGAATCTGGCCACACCCACTCGACTCTTGTCCTTTTGTTATTTTTAACCAGGAATAAATCCCCCCCCCCCCCCAGTCTTCTCTTCTCCAGGCTGAACAGCCCAGGACTCTCAGTCTTTCCTCATATGGGAGATGCTCCAGGCGCCCCTAACCATCTTTGCAGCCCTCCGCTGAACTCTCTCTAGCAGTTCCCTGTCTCTCATGACCTGAGGACTCCAGAACTCCAGATGTGGCCTCACAGAGTAGAGGTGGACGATATCTTCTAAGTTACTTGTATGAACGCCCACTTCCCATCAACTCCTTGTTTTGCCTTGTGCTGCTTCTGAAGGAGCAACGTACAGTCAGAAGCCTGCAATCCCACATGTGGTCCAGGAACTGACATACAGAAAACATCCTTTTCTTGAGAAGCTTCACTTAGGGCAGTACCTTTCTCACTAATTCACTTGAAGTACACCTTTTCCAGTTCTTTATCTTACTCATTCAGATCCTGAGCATAGAAAGGGATGCCATCGGCTGCATGCCAGTTGATTTCTGGACCTACAGCTTGACAACCCCTCAGACACACACTGGTCAGTAAAGACTAGTAGGAAAGAAAATCAAGTTATTAAAAGGCCAGTCAGTATGCCATAACTGCCATTCTAAACCTGAGCTTTGCCAACTCCACAACATTCACATTTTCATCTGCTAGTATGTACTGCAGAATACTACAGTTACACAGATGAGGGTAACATGGTACTCATTATACTTATCAGTGGGAAGTAATTAAAGATCAGTAAAAACTTTTGACACTGTAACAGATAACTCTCTTTAAAAACCACAGGACTGAACAAAAGCTATGGTTCTGCAGTTGTGGAGGATCATTCAGTAGAACTGACTTATGTTTGCTTATAGCCTAACGCTCTGTGTATCTGGCACTCTGTATGCACTATTCATCCATTTGCTCCCCAAGATATTTAAAAAAAAAAAAAAAGGGAGAAAGACACCTTCTGGGCAAATGACACGATGACTCATTAAACCCTTTTAGCCATGAAGTTAGTTATTTATGTCATTTCTTTAATGACATTTTCCACATTGCCGCTTTATCAGTGTGAGGCAGACATTTACCAGGGCTATGTGCTGATACTGTCTGTACACCTGAACATGCTGCTTATCAGCTCAGAAATTGTTACTGACTTCCCAACAGAACGTATTTACATATAGAGAATTAGTAGATTGTTCAGTTACTATTAACATCTCCCAGTTTCAAACAATACAAGATAAGTCAATTACTTGATAGCTTTTCAAGAGTACCAATGATCGCACATAATGACTACAGCCCTTAAGTGATAATGCTTTACGCATCCCCATGAACGTTAATTGGAAATATATTAGATGCTAAATAAAAGCTAATTTAAATTATATATTGGACATAGTTGCATAGCATAATTGCATTTCACTGGCTTCTGTACACAAAGTTAGTCTTCCTGTATGTATTCAGATCAAAGACTTAATGAACAAAATATACCACATGTATTATCAAATTCTTTTTCAGCTTTTTTATATCAGTCAGGGTTTGTAATTTTCTTCACTCCTACACTTTTTCTAGTCTCATAAATGTTTGAGAGGAAAGGCATATTCCAAATGCAAAGATTTAACCTTATCAGCTTCAGGCAAAAGTTGTCTAGGCCCACAATGGTCATTATGAGCAGTTATTTTGCTGTGTCTTGAAGGTGCATTAGTTTGTGAACACTGAGAACAGAAAACCTAATTAGTTAAGATGATATTAAACTCCTGCTGGCATCTATATGGATTCAAATAAAGACAGCAAAAGGGCAAGAGCGAGGCACGCAGAAGTTCTTAAGACTCCCTCCCTTCTGCTTATTTTCAGAAAAGAAAAAGGGCAAAAAGACATTTAGTTGAACTTCCCTACATTTTACATAACTTCTACATGCTTCACCTACATTTAGTTAAACCTGAAACATTTCATTATCCCTGCTTTTTCCAACTACAATTAACAAGATACTTATTATCTTAACTACTATTTTACTAAGACATTACATAAGTCAAAAATTAAGAAGCTGCAACATGGAATAGTTAATTTCTGGTCTGAGTACTAACATTTTCCATGGTTAATATCTGGGTATGCATGTGAGCAGGTGCACGAGATAGAATGAGAGAAGGGAAATGAAGGGAGAAAGAAAACACATTACAATTCTATAGCAGCTCAGCTTTCTTCAAAGAGGGAACCCTTCAACAACAATCTTCAAAAAGGTTATTGTTTAAAATATTATGTAGTTTTAAAAAAAAAAAAAAAAAAAAAAAAGGGAGAGATGAAAGGAAGTTCAAAAAGTGTCCCTCCAGGCACATTTTCCATTAGTAATTTTCAAGACTACACACAGTTACAAATGAAGAGACAGTTACACTTAAGGTGGTCAGTCCTCCCCGCCCTCCTCCCCCATGTATATCAAAAGCATACAGAAGAAGAGACAAATTGTAAATGAGACATCATGCCTAGTTAGCCCTTATGTTGAGACTGCAGTTTTTCTCCAGTTCCAACTTCAGCTCAGTAGAAGTTCAGTTATGGGTGAAATTAAGCTTTCTGTTCCACAATTTCCCTTAGAATAGAGAAAACCAGTACCTGTGCGTATTGATTTTCTCTCTCATTTCTACTTGCTTAGACTTTTGAGACCTAAATAATGTCTATTTGAACCACCACAGAAATCCAACAGGATTGAAGCTAGAGACATTGAAGCTGCTAATACTAATATACTGACATTTGTATTGAGGCAGTATCTCATTGGCCACAGTTTCTCAGCAAAATCTGTGGCTCACTGCACTCCTAACTCCACCTTTGTGCTGTTGGACCACTGTAACATCTCCTTGATAGCAGATACATCCAGCTTAATTATAACTGCGTTAGTCAGCAAGTTTCATAGTGCTGGCAGAGGTAGAAAAGTATAATATATGATTACTTTCCCAAAGAACACGACACAGTGATCTCCAGCAGTAATGGTAATTGACTGCATTTTTCTCAGGTCTAATAGACTGCTGATGCTTAAGACAATTTGATCAAAAGTTTAAGCCAGAAGAAAGCTTATAAAATATTTTAGCGGCCAACAGAAGTTGGATGAATGGATGACAGCTACATAAAGTAAGGAAAAAAATGTCACAAGTCAGTAAAGCGACCGCTAGAAAACTGCTGATCCTTGTTTAAACAGCCAAGAGAACAATTTAAAGATGGTAACAGAAGCTACAAATCCAGCTGCAGCAGTACATTTATCTTGCCTTCTTCCATTTTTAGCTGTGACACATACTACCATCTGCTGGAGAAAGTGCTGAATGATTATAGGCACTTCAGCTGTTGAGAGAACTGCTTTACCATCATGTTTACCTGAAGCAGATGCAAAACAACCAGGGATGTGTGGAGACCATATAGTGCTGTAAATGACCCCTTCGTGGCCTTTAAAGGTACGTAAAGACTTTCCCACTGCTGGATCCCACTGAATAAAATAAAAAGAAAATTGTTGAGGTGCACATGCAATGAGAAAGGAAAAGATCTAATGAATATAAAAGTTTGATGTGTATAAAAAGGACTAAGAACTTTTTTTCATACAATATCCCAAGTTGGAAGGGATCCCTAAGGATCATCAAGTCCAACCCCTGATTTTGCCACGTATCATGAAAAGCACTACTTCACCCAATACCAGCTGAAGGATATAAAACATCTCAGTTAAAACAGAGCTATAGCTTCCATTTAAAATACCATTTAAAATTCCATTTAAAAAAAGAGGAAAAGTGAATCAATGCTGTTAGAATTACCAGCATCAAAACAAATTGCATTTTTACCTTCAAGAAAAACCAACATACCAACTTGGCTGTTTGATCCCATGAACCAGACACCACTAGCTGCTCTCCTCTAGTTTGGCTCCAGTCAACACTATATGCCTATAAACGATACAATAGCCCAGTTTAAAAAAAGCATAAGTCTGAGATTCTAGTTACCTATTAACTACATTATACATAAATACATTAATTCCATTTCCATTAATTACACTTGGATTTGTAGATAATCAGCTAAAAAGCCACTCTGGTAAAGCATCACAGAGCTGCCAATAGTGTCATTTACCTGAGCAAAATTTAAATTTAATCTCTCAGTCTGCCACTGAGGGCACAGACTCAGAAAGGTATCCAAAAAAGTAAAGAAAGGGGGAAAAAAAAAAAAGAAAAAAAAAAAAAAAAGGACAATTTAAACTGATTCCTGATCTCAGATCCAATTTTATTCAAATATTTACATTATGAGAAAGGAAATCAAGGTATCATTCAGCTACTTCTGGGCACTTTCCTTCCTACAAACTATTTCAGACTTCGCTGGATCCAGCTTTAATTGACTGGCTTTAATCTATTTGCATATTTCCCAAAAGTTGAAGGCAATCGCTGCCAACAGAAAAGACCACAACACATCACCCACAATTTTCCTTCTTTATTTCACAATATTCTGTTTCTGCATACTGAAAGGCTTATTGCTCTGGCAGCACTTTGTGCTGGCTCCCTTGTGTGAGGAGGTTATAACCTAAACGTGCAAGACAATCAAACACTATTTGACAAAAGCCAAATAATAAACTGAACAGTAATTCTTCTGTTTGCTTTTCCAAACTGTGTCCTTTTCCCCTTGGCTATTCTACCTTTGTCAGCTCACTACCAGTACCACAGTTCCCTTTTCAGCCTGCCTATTCTTATTAAAATAACAATAACACAAAAAAACAAGTCATGCTCATGTTTTAAGAACAGATGACATCACTGTTCTCCCAGGTGGCTCCTGAGCTCCTTGCTAACATAACTCTCTCTTCTTTGCCTGAATCTGGATGATGGTCTTGCATTCAACTCCTAACCTGGTGTCATCTGACAGTGCCCCAGAACTTATCAGTACACAGTACGCCTCATCCATGCAATAGCCCTACAAATTCTGCTCACTCCAAATGTTGGGCTGCCATATACATCCAGAATTTTCAAGAAAGAAATGCATGCCTGACAAATAGGTACCTGCGTCACTTAATTCACCTAGCCCCACACACTGGGCATGAATCAGATCTTACTACAGAGTTAACACAAAATTCACATATAGCTTACAGCTCAGCTAAAGGGTATCAGCATGTAGATCAATTGAACACAGGTTGTGACAGTGACCTGCACACATATGACAGGCATAGCTGCTGCTTCTCAGTAGTCTGCAGCTGCAAAACAGATAATGGTACCTGGACAAACTCTCCTCCAGGCAAGGATTACAAGCCAAACAGGCAACAGCCTCAGAAAAAGCAAGAGCTATTTTCATTTGGCATGTGGCAGACCAGGTAATGGGAAGAGAATGAGAAGAAAGTGTCAGAGAACCAAACAAGGATCACTTTTATTCCTCTTACTTTTTCTTGCTATCATTCAACATAAATCTACAGAAGCTTCAAAAGAAACTGTGCTGAGCAACTGAGAAGAGCTCATAACACAGCACAAACCTTAACCGTTAATCTTTCTTTATCTTCAATCGTAGAACGAATCAATGCATTTATGCTTAAACACTGTAATAAGAAATGTCTCAGGTAAGATGAAAACAAGATGAAGGAAAGAAGTAAAACCAAAAAGTAATTCAAAATTAATTAGATATGTCTTGTAAAGTGAGTCTTTGCATTTAAGTACTCTACTGTCCCCTGTTCCAGTGATACCTCATCGAAACCAAAGTAAATCAGACTAATTTATTCACAAGATTCAGCAATTGGTTAGTGCTGGAATAAAACTCATTGTCCTTTAATAAGAAAGATGTGCTTTTAAATTAGAATTGTACATTATTTTTGAGGGAGAGAACAATCTCATTTAGAAAACAAGAAACTGGTCCCATCAGTGGAAATACTACAAAAATCAGCTACTACAAAAATGAGTGACAAAACCATCATTACAGGTGTCAGGCAGGAATTACAGATTAAGAAGTAGTCAATGATTTTAAAGAGCACTGTCTCTCAGAGTTTACCACAACCTATTAGTTATATTCCCACTGAAATCCATCCTCTTAATGTACACATAGAAAGAATCAATACAGAACCTTGACATCTCAGAGTAAATACTTAGCCCATGTGTCCTACACTGTCTTTCCCACTCACGGTTGAATGCATGTACCTCCCCATGCTCCCTGCTAAACCAGGACTTGGACACGGAAATTCTCACTTCACAAACAACAGATGGTGTAGCAGAACCAAAATAATCCTATGGACAGAATTCCAAAGAGATAATGATAGAGACAAAAGATAATTTCGTATTATGCCTTGCCTACATCTTTCTAGCAGTCTTTGAACACTATCATATAATCCTGATGACAACCACAGATCTCTCAAAATTCCTTATTTACACAGTATATGTATTAAGCCAAAGTGGCAAAATTACAAAGAAAAAAACATAAGAAAGACAGATTGTCTTATAACTGCAATCACTCAGATTGTAGCCTCATGTTTTGTATCTGAAAAAAAATGGATGTCTTTCTGAACACAAAACTGAACACCCACAGTTAATTGTTGACTACATACACACTAGCTTATTTCATTCACATTTGTTTCACTGAGTGTTATTAATCCAAGCTAAAATTGATTGCATCTGAAGTTCAAAGACTTGCAAAAAAGAAGTACAAAGTTAAAAGGAGAGCATGAGAGAAAATAGGGTAAAAAAAAAAAAAATCATTTGGAGGAAGGTAAGTATGGTGAGGCATAAGTCCTTTAAAATGTGCAAGTGTACGAACACGAGCATGAGCGTAGCATTTTCACTATCAATAATGTAAGGTATAAAGAGACTGAGACATTAAGCACATTGAATTCAGTAGTACCAAACTAAGGCATAAAAAAAAGAATACATGCTGTCTCAATATATGACTACTGTTGATCTGAGCAAGAACTCAGAGATGCTAGGATGGAAAAGGATAAGCAGATACAGAAGTATCATCTCTATCATTCTATACGCTCAAGGATCACTTGGCTATACACGTCAGCTGCCTGATTTTGGCCTATCCAATAACGTCCTCTAAAGCTACAGAATGACTTCAGGACTTTCATACAACTCAATGGTTACTCAGTCTAGAAAGAACCACAAATACTATTTCTGAAATTCTTTACATTTATCTGACTAAGTGATGCTTACTACAGAGTGTGAAAGTAGAAATGAGTATGCAGAATAAATTAATTAACTTTATATTCAAAATAACACGAAGCTATAAACTCAAATCGTGGACCCAAACAAAGTTTAAAAATAGACAACAAAAACCACTTTTGATTCTGAGTGCTCAAATATCCCCTTTAGTAATTCAAGTATTAGACAGCCCAGCAAATTTCTACAGTTTGCCGGATTTACCTCCTGAATGTGTTCCTTATAGACTTGCAGTGGACCTTTGGGCTTAGCTATATCCCAGATTTGCAGAGATCCATCCCCGCTAGAAGTGATCAACACGTGCTCATTATTCTCACTCCACGTCACATCAAACAGGCCATCATTCCAGTCAAAGCTGAACAGAAACAATGAAGATATTTGTCCATGGGAAAGCATAACACAAGTCCAGACTAGCTGCGTGCAAAGACAGCAGTTTTTTACAATCATTCTCTACCATTTAGAGCAGCTTTGTTATCCATTTCAGTTTCCAGTGAATCTCCTTAAAAGCAACTTACTGGATACAATGTTAACTCCTACAAGAGTAGGTTGACTAAGGTCAGAATAGGTCAATTAAAGCATAAGTGAACCAAGGATCTTCCACAAGCAGAATGGAATCTGATTTCAATCCTAAACTGCTGGGAAATCAGAGATGAGAGGTGCCACATATCTCAGACTAACCTACCATCAACTCTGGATGTTGCTACAGTGTCTGCAATAATCATGGTGGACAAAGAAATAAAACTGTGCTGGGAAGTCTTTATCCAATCTGCAACACCATTAAGAATCTGAGTGACAATGAAAAACCAACAGAAGGACAGTCATGAACATATTAAAGATCTCTATAACTCCTAAAAAGGGCTTTCAACACACCACGGATTCATCTTGCAGGATCAAGTACCATGCATTGGTTGCTCTGCAACAACTATCAATGACCACACTGTTATCTTATGGTAAATACTAACTTATTTACCCCTCTTTCACTAAAGGTTTAACTCAGTTCAGGTTAAACTTCATGGCATGCTGCAATAATTATAAGAGAAAGGCATGCACACAGAAAGCTTCTATGGAGAAAATGACATAGCTCGGTGCTCAGGAAAGCCACCAAACAAGTGGAGTCTCTGGAAACATAGAAATGAACAGAACACTTTGCAGAACAGCATGTTTAACAGCTTCAGATAGGTGGATAATTACAAATTAAGAACAGCTTCTCTGAGTTTTCTAACCTCTTGCTTAACAGTTCTATCTCATTTATCTTCTTAATCTAAACAACTGTTGTTTCAAAACTTCGGTGAATGGCAGCTAAGCACTAACCTCTCCTCTTCTCTCACCCAGAACATGAACCAAACTCCTCTCTTGAAGCATTCCATCTCCTAGAAAGGACTTCCTTGACTCATCCCAGCTTCCTGCTCTATTTTCAACCTAGGCCAAATTTAAGAGGATAAACAGAGGTGACACTTATAACAACAAACAACTAAACTTTCAATTTCAAGCTAGGCCAGAGCTTTTAATTTACACTGCTTGTTTTCCACTAAATGGCTTACACTATGGAAAGGGTGCAATCTAAATTACTTCATGTAATGAGACCTGTGGAATGCAAGCCAATCATTTACACCTCAATAAAAATACACGTATACAGTAGACAACATAGTACAGATACAATAGTTTACATTGATAGTAATACCCCAAAATGTTTGGGTTGGGTTTTCTACAAACAACAATATAGGTTTACATCTTATTTACACAACAGAAAATATTTACAACGTTACCTCCTGAGCAGGACAATCCCAGTTTCATTTTGTTCCAGCACCGCCAGAGTTCCACAACCTAAAACAGCACAGTACAACCAAACATCACACCTCTTTACCCACGCCAAAGACCCTACAAGCTCTGTGATAGCTCCTGTGAGCATAACACAACTAAACTTCTTTAAGAGACCAACTGCCTGTTGTCTCTTCTGCTCTCCAAAGCAGTAATTGCATCAGGGCTCTCCTTCCGCAGTACCCGTGGCCGAGGCTGGAAAAGCAGCGTCTCGTTTACAGAAGTGCACCCTCCCCACGGGCCCTATGTCACAGGCATACCAGGATGGTATGTGGTATGGCTCCTTTATACCTTTTCAGTAACACAGCAGACATAACTTTTGTTTGTGTTTATTTCCACTCTGTGAAAACTGGATTTTGTAATGCAAATGCGGCTCACAAAAAAGGAAACACCCAGATCACTCCACGTTTAGAAACGTTACTTAAAACGAATGCTTTCAGGGGAATGAAAAGGCTCCAACCCCGAAGAAGCACGCTCTGCCTCCCCACCGGGATGGCAAAGCTAGCAGGGCCGGCCGAGCACCCAACACGAGGGCGGCGCCATCCGCATCCTGCGCAGAAAGTACCGGCAGACGGCCCGTTTGCTTAAGTACGTCACCTGCGATGCCGTAGTACTGCGCGGCGGCGCAGGCCACACGCCCCGGCCAGTAGGGCGAGAACTCCGCCGCGTAGCCGTGCAGCCCCGGCAGCCGCAAAACGCCGCCGCCCGCCGTGCCCATGGCCCCGGCCGAAGTTAGGAGGCGGCAGCGCCGCCCCGCAGCGCGCTGAGCCGCGCCGGAAGCGACCCGCCCGCCACGCTGAGGCCGCGGCGGTGCCGCCATCTTTGGTGCTGGCAGCACGGCGGGTCGGTACTGTGGCTTCACCGACGGAGATTCTTCTATGAGCGAGTTTCCTTCTACCCGTGACGACTTGGTGTCGGAGAATAATGATGCATTCCTGCTATTATCCATTTTTTTTTTTATTTTTTTTTTTTTTTTTTTTTTTTTTTTAAATCTAAACCTGCATTACAAAATCTGCTCTAAAGCGACATTGAGTGCCTAATTCTTAACCTGGCATTTAAAGGCAGATCACTGGATTACGTGGTTGGACTCCTTTGGTCTCATGGTATAAATAAAAAAAATATATATGTTTCCAGGGAGGTGGTGGAGTCACCGACCCTGGAGTTGTTCAACGAATGGCTGGATGTTGTGTTGAGGGACACAGTTTAGTGAGCACTACTGGTGATAGGTGGGTGCTTGGGCTGGATGATCTTGAAGGTCTTTTCCAACCTTGGTGATTCTGTGATTCTGTTTATTGAACAGCCTCCAGGACTTCATGATAAAATCACTCCAAATTTAGTGCAAGAGCTCATTTAATATATCTACCAGATTGTCTAATAAGCACAAAGTTTCACAGCAGCTCATAAAGCTTGCAACTGGAAATTCATAGGGTATCATTGACATGTATCATATGAACTCAGACTTCTTGACTCTGGGGCAGGGGAATGTTTTACTGAATGAACCGCTCTGGGCCAAATTCTACCAACCTTAGCTTCTGTGCAACCCTTTAAAAATCGCTAGATTGTTTACAAAATGGAAATTGAAGGACAATTTTCTGAGCCAGCGTTTTAAGTAGTGGCCCTTTGTAACGAGGGTGCAAATAACAACATTGGAAAAGATACGTATCCACTGCAGTGGTGCAGTAAGTGAATTGTGGTGTGGCCCTTTGTGAGGTGAGGTTTCAGGAGTGGGATGGAGTGAAGCCCATAACCCCAAGTTAGCATGTAGTGTTTCACCAAGCACATTTTCAGGTCTAGTCATCTTTCCCAATCAGTGACATTCTGTAGAGGTTACACCAACAGGAAACAGCCCTTATCAGTGGCCTGGCTTTGCTTGGAAGACATATTAATAGGATTTTTGTAGACATTGATGATCAAGGAGCAGACAGAACATTATGAGAAAGTCCTGAGAGAAGGACTAGTTCCCCACACCATTTTTTTTCCCCACAGACAAGCTTGTGGATTCATGCTTCGATGGCCATTAGAAGTAGGAAGTGAAATAAAACAGCAAACAAAAGTATTTGCGTAGGGAGATTGAAAGGTAGGTACGGTAACAACTAAAGAAATAAAAGCTATTTTACGAGCAGAGAGAGAAGGCAAACGTGAGTATTTCCTCCTCGGGCCCAGGGCGGGTGAGTTAATCCGAAAGGCAATAAGGACAGCCGGTAATAGCAGCGTTTTATAACAGCACTGGAACCAGCTGCGCTGCCGGCCAGCTCCTCCTACTACGGTCCCACAAAGCCCGTGTAGCCAGAACGCCCCATTAGAGGGCAGCCGTGCTCCACGGAACAGCGGCCAGCCCGCAGCTCCTGAGTAAAAAATCCCCTACCGATGCTGATTTTCTTTCCTCACATAGCATCACTTCAATGAATTGATTTCCCACTCTTTCAGTATGCAAAGTTTAGGCTCTGTTTATACTGCAGTCACTTCTTCGAGCTCAACTCATAATCCTACACACCTTGCTGGCACTGTAATACGTGGTCAAGATGCTGACAGCAATATCCTTGCACCGAGTTCACCTCCTTTTCAGAACACTGATCTCTGTTCTGCCATAGACACGTGCACATCGTTCCCTCAGCTCCCTGGCTGGCAGCTAGTTTAGGCATGAGCTGAGCTGGTGGCAAGCACTGCTGCATACACAAATCCTTACAGAACCTGTTATCAGCAAGAGTATAGTCCAGGCATCAAAAAAACATTGCAAAATGAGCCTTTCTACCACAGAAAGTAGACTGGGAGCTGTTCCTTTAGGTTCAAGGATATGCAGTTTAAAACACTGAAAATACCTAGGGAATGCAGTAAGCTCTTTTCTAGTTATCGAGTCATGCGTTAGGCCCTATGCCATCAACATTTTGCTCTTCAACAGTGAATGTTTATTGACCGAAAGAAATGAAGAGATTTTCCCAGCTGAAATTTCCATACAGTCATAGGGCTGCATGAGTAGAAGCTTTAAGGAAAGCATTTGGTATCCCGAGACTGGAAAGCCAGCAATAGTGAAAATAAACAACTGCAAGTAACCAAGAAGGTTGCAGATGCAAAGGAAAAAAGCTCACAGGGTCAGATTGGAAAAGAGAGGTTAGTGGAGGCTGGGAGGAAGGCCTACGTGCAGAGACATTTCTGGAAGTTAAAAAGGACAGAAGTGAGAGGAGAGAAAAACACTGTAGCAGAGGAAGAAATCCGAGATTTGGAAAGAAGCATGAGATTTGCATGTTTGCCAATTGCCATTTCTATGCACCATATCTTATTTCAGTAAGTGAATTGCCCATGCTATTAGTGTTACATGATCAGACTGAACACCAGTCTATTTACCTGCTCTCAGTACTTACTTGGTGCTTTTAATGCTTATCTCAATTGTAGATTTACTTTCTTTTAAAGATTGGCAGTTGACTCTTCCAGAACAAAATGTTGCCTTCTCAGCTCTGAGCATAAAGGCTACTTTTGATTGTCTACAGTTGCATACTCAGTCTAATTTTTTTTTTTTTTAATAGGTTTTTTGTTTATTTCAGTTTAACCATTTCTATTTCTGTGCAAGTTACCTTCTAAAGCTCATGGGAAAAGGAATGGTGTATGTACTTTTGAGATGTCATTTGGACTTCAATGTATACAAGTTTAAGTTTGTAGGTTTTTTTCTTTTCATTCATAATTGAAATGTGCTGGCCTTTACTCCTGCAGACTCCCACAGCAATATATTTTTGTCTACTTCATCAATCTCCAATACAACCAAGAAAATTGAAAATGCAGATTTAGTCTTGAATCACTTTTCTCCCTCTACTGGACACTCACGGCTGTAATATGTGAAAAAAAAAAGTTATAATTTGAACATAAGTACTTCAAGTTTCATATTTCTAAATCAGAATGCTTAACATGAAACTGCCTCTTTTATTCTTGGATCTCATTAACACAAGTTTGAGTGGCTTAATCAAGTCTTTAGTGTCTGTCACACACTGTTTGTCACTCAACACAAATTACATTTTCAACTAATAAGAATGAAAAATTCCTGGCTGTTAGAATTCTAATTATGGTGAAGCTAAAGGCCGATGATGTATGGGAAGAAATGGAATTATTTCAACAGATTTGAAGCTAACTGCTTGCTGCAAGTTTTTCTCATTAGAAAAAGCACAGCAGGAACAGGATGACACTGAACTGAAATCATACGTAAACCATCTGGTGCTAGAGATGTGAATTCTACAGTACTTGAGAAACAAGTGAACAAGGTATGCAGAAGATCTGTGTGACTTACTCCAGATTAATCTGCATTTTTATTACTTAATTTCTCATTTCTTTTTTGGGCCCAACATCACATCCAGTCAAATGAACAGAAAAACTGTGTTGTGTTTAGAATGGACATGGCATTAGTAATGAAACAGACCTCACAAGTCAGCAGCACTAAGTAGAATAGCATGCCTCTTCCGTCTTCTTTCAGTCCATGACTTCCTTCTGTGCTTGACAAACATGGACTGTTCTAGAGAACAACAGAGATATATTGTTCTTGCTTCCTGTAAGGTGATGTAAGAGCAATGCTGAATGGATTAACACTGATTCTGCATTTTGTGGAAAACTACTTTATTTAGGAAAGCATTCATTGTCGTTCTGACCGGAGCAAGAAACAATAACCTACTGTATATTGCAGATTAGCAAATATTAACTTTCCCCTTTAAATTAGTCTTTCGTTTGCTCGTCATCTTCCCACCCCATTTACCCATTCCTTATCAGCAGAAGCAAATGCCAGGCGTATCTCATTGAAAATGGGAACTGATCGACGCAAACAGAGTTCCCGAAGGTACTGCGATGACTGATTTTCCCTAACAATTCCAGAATTTATCCTTGTCCTACAGAAGTTATGGAAATCAGTGATACAGGAACAGGCACCCTGCTAGCAAGTTGATTAGTACCAATCAGATCCACTTTAATGGGATGGACCTATTGATATGACACAAACATTAATATTGCACAGTGCTATGTTGCTCCATGTTGCAACGAGGAGAATGTCAGTCTGCTTTCTCAGGTGAAAAGTGGTAGAACATAAGGAAACCATCTCAAGTTGCACCAGGGGATGTTTAGACTGGATACTGGGGAAAAATTCCTTCACAGAGAGAATGGTCAAGTATTGAGATGGGCTGCTCAGGGAAGTGGTGGAGTCCCTGTATCTAAGGTCATAGAATGGCTTAGCTTAGAAGGGATCTTAAAGATGGTGAAGTTCCACCACTCCTGCCATGGGTAGGGTTAGCAGCATCCACTGAGTCAGGCTGCTCAGGGCCTCATCCATCCTGATCTTAAATGCCTCCAGGGATGGGTCATACACAGCTTCTCTGGGCAATCTGTTCCAGTGCCTCACTGTCCTCTGAGTAAATAATTACTTCCTAACATCTAACCTAAATCTCCCCTTTTACCTTAGAACCATCCCCCCTGGACCTATCATAATCAGACTGTGTAAAAATTCAGTCCCCCTCCTGCTTACAAGATCTCTTCAAGTACTGGAAGGCCACAATGGGGAGCCTTCCCTTCTCCATGCTGAACAAGCCTACCTCAGCCAGCACTTCATAGGAGTGGGGCTCCAGCCCTCTGGTCATCTTCAAGGCCCTCCTCTGGACCTGCTCTGATAGCTCCACATCTTTCTTGTGCTGAGGGCCCCAAGAGCAGAAGATGACTATAATCTCCCTTACCCTATGGCCACCCCATTTTTGATGCAGCCATACTCTACCGGGGCTCAGGGTTACCAAACCCAGTGCTCCCTTCAGCACTCACAAGCATCACGCTTGCTGTCAGGCCCCAGTGCCAGACACTGTGTCCTTGAGAGAGAAGCAACAAAAACAGTCCTTAGCTAAATAGGAAAAGCACCTCCAGCTTTCAAGGAGCACAAGACAAGGTTGTTACCCACCACTTCATTTTATGAAAAAACAGGTTTATCTGCATCAAAACATGTCTGCTGGTGAAAGCACGCTTTAAAATCTCAGGCAAGCCGGAACCCGTTCCATCCCCGTGGCTGCCGACTAAGCAGCACCCCCAGCTCAGAGCGCTGCCAGCAACACACCACGGCCGGCTTTTCCGAGACCATTAAACAGAGCGACGCGGGGTGCTGCCAGTCGTCACCCCATCCCCGCCGCGGGTCGGGAACCAGACGCGGAGCGCATCCGCAACGAGCAGCAGTCCTCGCCTGATCCCGGGCGTCCCAGCGGAGCTCCCCTCACACACCCGACACTCCATCCCAGCGCACAGCCCGGCTGCCGCTGCTGCCTTATTTGTGGCCGGAGGCGGGCCCAGAAGGAGGAGCGCGGTGCGGAGCCGCCCCCACCCGAGCTGCGAGTAGAGCCGTGCAGCTGTCGCTCGACTAAATCGGGGGCGCCTGAGAGCAGTCCCACAAGTGGTTCCTGCCCGCAAGCGAGTCGGACCCGGCGGCTGAAGGAAGAGCGAACTGCCGGCTGCGCAGAGGAGAAGACGGGTTGCCGGGGGCCGCTCGCCAGGTGGTCCCTACAGGTGCGGGGCAGAAGGGAGCGGCGCGCCATGGTGCGCGCGGTGGGCGCCGCGGAAGGCTGCGCTCCTCTCCTCGCTCCCAGCTGCTGGTGTTAGGCTCCGCGGGGCAGCGCCTCGCCCCGGCCCGGCCGCCGCTCTCCTCCTGCAGCTCGGCAGCAGCGTGCGGGGATCGCTCGAGGCGAAAAGACGCGGCATGGCAGCTGCCTGACCCCGGCCGCCAGAACAGAGCCAGGACGCGCCGCGGTGGCGGCTCGGCAGGGATGAACGACGGCGGCGAGGGGACCATCAGCTTCGCGGTGCCCGGCCCTCCGGGCGGCGGCGAGGAGGGGCTCGGCCGGCGGGCGCAAGGAGCCGACGGCGGCCGTGGCTTCCAGCCCGAGTTGGCCTCGCCGTGGGGCGAGGACGCGGCCGTCGCTTGCCCCGCCGCCGGCACGGGCATCGCGGCGCGGGCCAAGGGCGCCGGGCGCCGGACGGCCGTCACCTACGTGATCAACGAGGCGAGCCAGGGGCCGCTGCTGGCGGCGGAGAGCGGCGCCCTGCAGAGCCTGCGGGAGGCGTGCGAGGTGGTGGGGGCCACGCTGGAGACGCTGCACTTCGGCAAGCTGGACTTCGGCGAGACGGCTGTGCTGGACCGCTTCTACAACGCAGGTGAGACCGCGCCGCCGCGCCCTTCCTGCTGGCGCTTATCGCCTAGCCGCTTCCCGGGCCGTGCGCGCAGCTCCGGCCGAGCCGAGGCGCGGCCCCGCGCCGCCCTCCGGCGAGAGGCTCAGTCCGGGCGGGCGGCACCGGCCGCTGTCCCCTCGCTGTGCGGCGCCGGGCTGGGCAGCGCCTTGCGAGCGGCCGCGGCTCTCACGTCGGGAAGCAAAAGTGTGTCAGATCCTCTTTCTGTCCCCCGCTGACCCCGTTAAGAGAGGAAGCTGTCAGCGAGCGCGCTGTGAGCGTGCGGCTGTTGGCGCTGCCGACACTGGTGGCTTGTGCCAGTGGGTCAGAGATGAGCTTTACTGCAGCGGAGTGCCGGGATGCACGTTTTTGCTGAAACGCTATGGGTGAAGCGGGTGCAGCTGCGAGGCCCCGGCAGCTCGGAGAAGCAGATAGGGTGTGCAGCTCGGCAGCCGTGCTGCTGGCACAGGGGTTGGTTCCGGTGCCTCTCCGTGCTGGCAAGTTTGCGCTTCGGATATTGGCTGCAATAAAACACTTAGGATGGATGATAGATTAGCGTGAGTGCCCTGCGCTGTGTCTTGTCGCCCTGCCTGCTTTCATGGCGGTAATGTGGTAACAGCCTCGTCTCAAGGCACTGTGATCTGAGCTGGTGTGTTGTGATCCACCTGAGCCCATGTTTAGAAACAAGAACTCAAAACTTCCTCTTGCTTTTAAATTTTTTAATTAGTAGATACATGTAGGATAAATGTAAAATTAAAAAAAAAAACACCTTACTACTTTACTAAAGATTTCATAAGACTAAAATTATATTAATGTCCTTTTACCATTTAAAAAAGAAATACAAGCAGGAATTTGACTTGACCTGCAATTTTCAGCTTATTTCGTAGTAAACTTCTGTTTGTAAGAAATAACTCTGGCAAATGAGCACTTAAAAAAATCTGGCTGATACTGTAGCTTTGTCATCTCCTGTGGAGGAGAGGAGAGTCAAAAAAAAGAGAGAAGTACCTGCGCTCAGGCCCTGTGAACACAGGACTGCCCAGCATGGACATGTACATGCATGCCATTTCCCTGGAACACTGAAAGCTTTGCCTCCTGAGCTGCTGTTCAGGTCCAGGAGGTGGATGGCTTTGAAGCATGAAGTCGCGTCTTGCCTTGCAGCTCTTACACAACTGTGTCTGGAGGGGTGAAGCTCTCAAAGGTCAGAGGAGCTGTGTCACAGTTGGAAATAGGAGGGACACAGAGCTTTAGCATAGATCCCATTCTCCCCACATCCGAATGAGATACAGGACACGTGAAACCTGAGAGTCTCACCTGGTTCCTTTTCCATCCGTCACTGGATCTGTACCACAGTGAGGCTCACAGAGCTCAATGATCTGTGATACTGCTGTACCTCCTCTGTTTGTTAATCTCTAGTCCAAGCCATACAATAGGCGGGGTCTTGGTAGCGCACAGAGGCTTTTCTTGTGATGGAGCTTGGATTCAAAGTGGGCCCCTTTTCCTTCTGGCAGTAGGCGTCTGGCGTATAGTGCTACATAGCTGCACACTTATGTCATAGAACTGCCTATTTCAATGGCTTTCGAGCAAATTCTCTGAAGGTGAAAACTTGTTCGCTCAGTGCTGTTTGGTTATGGCAACATAACGATACTATTGCAAAACAGGAAAATTACCTTGCTCTTCTACATTGGTAGCAAAGCTGTAAATGTGTGAAAAATGAGGAGACGTCCAGCTCAGGACGTAGGAGTTTGCATCTGCTCCCAGTGTTCTGTCCTGTCCCAGCTGTGATCCAAAGCTGATGCTGTGCTGAAGCTGTGAGCTGGAGCTGATGTTTAGAAGGATCTATGAGCTTTCGTGCTTGTCGCAACATATATATTTAAAATTAATTGTTCTCCAGAAACTTAAAGCTACCAAAAAAAAATGATAATAAAGTTCCTAGGCTAGGAACAGAACAGTGTTGCAACGTAAAAGCTCTGTAAAACACAAATGAGGAACCAGTGTGAGGAACAAAACTAAAATGGTTGTGAGGAGTGTAATTGTTTCACGGTTTGATTTTGTTGTTGTTTTCATTGCCTTAACTGGGCTGTGTGGGGGAAAGCATTTGTAGATGTCAGATACATGTAAAGTCCTTCCGTATTTCCCTTCTTATCCTCTCTTGCTGTGTGCTTTCAGCAGTGAAAGATGTTGTTAATAAGGGTAAAAAATGTCTGCGCACTTCACTGTTTTGAGAAACTGTGGTGCATTAAGATAGTTCAGCATAGCTGAATATCAAGTAAGAATTTAGCAGTAAAAATACTTTCAACTTAGGTAGTGGTCAGTTGGTTTTATTCAAGGTACCAAGTTTTACCCGACTCAGTGTAAAGGCCAGTGAAGTCATGCGAGAAAGGAATGATATGATTGCATGGAGATTTGGAAAGTCAGCCTTATTGCTATGTTTACTGAAATGGGGCAACGAATCTCTCGAGTCTTGTGATTTGTACAAACTAACTGTGCTTTGCGGGAGGAGGATGGAGGTCATAGGTGTGGTGTAACATCTCTATCCATCGTCAGGCCTTCCCTTCTTTTATGTCTTGTTTGTACTTTGTGTAATGTAGTCTGAACTCGTGGTGATCTCTGGCAGAGGCTCACTTCATGCCTTTCACTGCTACAAAGGGAACTTCAGGAAGTATTAAATAAAATGTAATCTGAGATGTAAATACTCATCATCCCCTCTAAATTTGGATTAGCCAGCTAATAATCTTCTTCTGCTGGCTTCAGTCAACTGATGGTGCTTAAATGCTGAGACATAATTAGCAACATGTATGACCAGTGAGTAAGTCTTAGCTACATTATATTATTTGAACCAAATATTAACAGTGAGTCTGTTGTAGCATTTTGCCTCACTTGACTGCAAAGAAATTGTGTTTTAAAAAGAAGAAAAACCCAACAACAACAACAAAAAACTACCTCTTGAGAAGCAAACGTTGAATCAACTGTAGTAATTGTTGAAACATTTCATACATTTCCTCTTTTCAGTAATAGTAAGGGAGAAAAGGAAAATTAGTCCAATGTCTGGCAGTGCTGTGTGTCTGGGGTTGGCCAGCTGTCTCAAGGGCTGTTTTCCTCCTTAAAGTGGATACTTCTCCTCCCTTCCCCCCCCCCCCCCCCTCCAGTTGTAAGTTGTATTGAGCTGCTGCAATAGGATTGAAGCTGAATTGCGTGTTTCTCTTAAGTTCAGCTGTATTTCTGAACTATTCAAGAATGTTTATAGAGTGAGTTAGAGGTGCACCAATGTGTAGTAGAGAAACTATCCACTGCACTGTGTTCTGAATGTTTATGTACGCTACTTTTGTTGTTAAAGGATGCTTTTTTCTCCATTGTAATGACATGATCTGCATATCCTGTTGTTTTTTATTATTCATTGCTTGGTTAATTATGAAAACTGAGCCATAAATGAGTATGAACTTACTTAAAGTTTCTTTGAGTTTACATAAGCAATTCATTTTTTTTTTCTACCATGTCTTTTTAGGCAAATGAAATTAGGATGATTTTATTTATTTATTTTTATTGGGAACTTGTCTTACTTTGTATTTAGTTTGTAACTTTTTCTTTTTAAGAAACTCACATTGACTACTTCTGTGCATGCTTAGAGAGATCATTTGTTCAGTGTTTTCAGGCATGCACTTCTCTTCCGTGTCTAATCTGTAAGTTTAGGCTACAGAGTATAGATGTAAAATTAATTTTTGGGGGTGATTTGTCAGAATTACAGTGTCTAGCATTCTGAATTCTGTGTACAGTCTCTGGACTGAGGAGAATCTGGATTTTCTAATCTCTGTGGTCACTTGTTTTAAGATGGTTTTCAAGCTAAGCAACTTGACTTGTCTCAAAATTATCTCCCTGTGTCTATGATGTTGTGTTATACAAGGGCATTTCTTTTTCCTCAGCTTCTTACGCTCAGGTTTCATGGATCAGTGGTCCTTGTTACATGGTTTGTACTGACGCTGCTGTGTAGGGATATTGAGATAATTCACCATAATAGCAATGATTAACTAAAACAGAGTTCATCAAATAACAGCAAATGGATTTAGCTGATCGTTGTGTTTCTGGAACTTGGTGTTGGTGCTTTCAGAATTCATGCAGGCTTGGACTAGGGATTCTCAGCTCACCAGGCTTAAAAACATACTGTGCAGTATGCCTGGGGGAAGTCTTAGCAAACAGAATGAGAAAACTTTCAGAGAGCCAGTACAGTCACTGGTGTAAAGGTGAACTTTTAAGTCAACTGCATGAAACAAGAACACTTGTTTTGCAAAGAATTCCTCTTTGAAGAGGAGTGTTTGCATCAATGTGTAACAATCACAAAACACTCAGGGAACTTGAACCAGGTGAACCTTTATACAAGGATGTTCTACACCCAGGCTCTTTTTTCATACTTTACAGAGCTTGTGTGGATAGTAAATGTTTATAAATATACAGGCACATGAAAATGAAGTAAAGCAGTAGAAGGACTGTTTTTCCTTTAGGTACTCTAGATTCCATTATGTTGTTTTTAAAGTGATTTATGGCTTTACATAAGTTTCCTGGGTGTTTTGTGATTGTTACACACTGATGCAAACACTCCTCTTCAAAGAGGAATTCTTTGCCAAACAAGTGTTCTTGTTTCATGCAGTTGACTTAAATATTTTCTCCAATTAAAAATAAGAGCCAACTTGCTACCATGTGAGCTCTGTAAAGGAGCTGGAAAAGTAGGGCCACTGAGAGACAGAGATTAACTGCAAGTTGTGTTCTATTCCACGTTGTCTCTCAGAACAATCAGCTTCTTCCGCATCTTACTTGCTGTACTTCCTGACTATTATTTTTCTGTTTCACTTCTCTGAATTTCATCAGACACTTCAAATGCCACGTGATCATTCTCTGATTATTCAGCACTTGCATCCATCACGTAATTTGCTGTTTGGACACTCCCCTCGGTGCTGCTGAATAACCACAACTCTATCTGCAGCATCGCGTCTGGGAAGTCCCTGCTCGGAATGACGGTTCTCATTACGAAAGCTGATGAAATTATCTTTGTGCATTATTCTTCAGAATTGAGGGTGACTACTAAGAAAACATAAACATCTGGTACTGTTGTCAGCAGAATTCATGTTGAAAGAACTTTGCATTTCAGCAGCACTGTGTTGCAAGTGATGAGTTGGAGCAAGAAATGCAGATTAGTAATGCTGAGGGTGTGCAGAATCAGGTTGATGATTATAGGCATGCTTTCAGGATAGATATATCAAGCTTGTGATGTATTACAAGTACAGGATCTCTGTGTCAGAATGTGTAGTCTATGTTGGCACAGTTACATGGGGTTCAGAGAAGAGTGGATCATAAAGCTTCTTTTGACTCTGGATATTGAGCTCCAGATTCTGTTAGGAGGAAGCACTGGAAAGTTAAATCAGATCTGTTGGCATATCTTCAGCATAAAACAGTATTTCATTCTGAAGCTCTGGAATGTGGTCTGTGTTAAGAAGAAGACGGATAAAAGTATATTTTGTCTATTCATAGTTAGCACTACTGGAGAATTTCTGGATCAGTGGAAAAAATACAGGATTTGAAGCAGTGTATTCACAACACTTGCTGAACCAGCTGCAAATTTCATAACTAGGCTCCAGTATTGGTACTGTAAATATGAGCTCCATCTGGCTACCTGTCAATAGGTGATTGGAAGGCTAGTAGCCCATCATCTTCTGTTTGAAGTAGACGGAGCATGCTAGGTGGAGGGTGTGTGGCTGTGTGTGTCCCTTGAGACCTGTATTCTCTGTCAAGTTCTGTGACTGGCCTGCCGTAGCAGTTTGTAGCTCTGCTGTGCAGCAGGAGCTTCCTCAGGTCTTTCCGCAGGCTGAGAGGCTTGCAGTGCATCTGGCATGGGGTCCTGGGCACAGAAACCCTGATATGGCTGGGAATTTCCAAGGACATCTGTAATGTAAATAATATTAAGAGTGCGCTCTTGCATTTAGTTCATGTTCAGGCTTTTGCTGGGTTATTACAAGTTAATGGCTGTTGAAATGCTACCTTCTGTTAAGTGCATCAGGCTAATAGCACTAGTTTTCAAATACTGTGGTGGTGTGTATTAAAGTGTCAGGAGAAGTGCACACTGTGAAATTGTTAGCGTCTCTTAAAAGCTTGTGGTGAGACATCATAAGAGAGGACATAATGAAAGTATATTTCCCAGTGGGGAAAAAAAAGGCTGAATGAAGCTAGGTAAATGCTTTTTGAGAGAAAGAGAAGGAAGCCTTTGGCTGATTTCTTTCTTTATTTTTTTAAATTCCCTTCTCCTACAGTGTGTAGTTCTGTAGCTCTGAACAGGATGTGCCATGCAGAAATGACTTCTGAATCTGCAACAGCCATGCTGAGAATTTGACTTCTCTTTTTCATCAGTTTCTACAGTAAGGAATTATAGAATTGTAGAATTCTAGATTCTACAGTCCAGATTTATGTTTGAAGGGGCCTTTAAAGGTTATCTAGTATCATGTCCTGCTCACACAACCCACCCTCAGGACCCTGCCAGGAGTAGGGACACCTTACACTACACCCCATCCAAAGTGGCTTTGAACACCCTTAAAGGTGAGGCATACGCAAACTCTTTGGGCAGCCTCAACCTGTTCCAGTGCCTAACCACCCTTGTGGTAAACTCCACCTAAATCTAGCCTTTGTCAGTTTGAAACTATAACCTCTTTTCCTATCGCTAGAGGTCTCAGAGAAAAGGTGTAATCACTCCCTTGGCCTCCATATGTTTCAACGTGGCATTTAGCTGTAGAGATTCCTCAGGTGGTTCCTAACCCAGTTTTTTCCTATGATGGGAGAGACTTAACCTTGGCCTATCTTTAGTTTTAGGGACCTGAGAGATTTGGGAAGATTGATCACCAAGGAAAACTGGGGCAGTAGAATTGAGTACTTTAACTGTTTCTATGTCACTGATCTCCCAACTTGTGTAATGTGTTCATCTTTGGTTTTTCTTTTTCTGATCAAAGTATCTGTAGAAGCTCTTGTTATTATTATTATTTTTTTTTTTTATATCCCTTCCCAAGTTCACTTCTAGCTGTGCCTTGGTTGTCGTAATCCCATCCCTACATGTCTGGGCAGTGTTCCTATATTGTTTGCAGGATGTGTGTCCCTGCTTCCACTGCCTATGTGTTTCCTTCTTGTTCATCAGTTCAGCCAGGACACAACCATATTCCACAAGCATATTACTCTCCTGCTTTTCTTGCCTTATTTCTTGCACTTGGGGATAAAGAGCTCTTGAGCTTGATAAGGAACGTCCTTGAAGCCAATGCCTTTTGGTTACCACATCCTTGAAGGCAGTTTCCCACAGGATTGCATTGTTTCTTAAACAGGTGGAAGTTTGCTTTCCTAAATCTATAGTTCTTAACTTTGCTCTTTGACTGGCTCATATCCCTTGAGATTGTGAATTCTTTCAGAGCATGATTGTGCCAGTTGAATTTACCACCTACTCTGACCTCCCTAATGAGATCAGTGAGCAGCAGGTCCAGTAAAGCTCCTCCTCTGGTTGGAGCCTCTGAAAAGCATGCTGTGAAAAATCTTACATGTAACAAGTTAAAGTGGAGGGTAAAAGCCTAAAGGATTGAGTAAAAATAGATAAGACCCTAGTATATAATTTAATGCCATTATCCTCAGTATTTTTTTCTTGTCTGTTGTGCTTTTAAAGAAAATTAAGCAGGTGTGTTTCAGTTTTATGGCAGTTCATTTTCTTTTGTCTCTCAGTAGAGATGAGCTGAGTAGTTAAATTGTTCTGTAGTTTTTTAAAACTTATTCCTTTTGTTTCTGGTCCTTTAGAACACTCTCTATTTAGAGCTTCTATATTTTCATGTGTAGGCGTCCTACATGTTGTATTTGTATGATAAAAGCAATCAAACAACAAAAAAAGCCTCAAAGGATCAGCTATGATATGGATTTTGCACATGTGCAGTTAGTAAAAAAGTATTTGTTGCTGGGATTCTTGTCTTCACACAATAGTCTCCCTGCTTTATGTTGTCCCACAACATCTGCTGCTTATTTTGTATGGCTTTTCTGAGAACGATGCAAATATACTCAGAAATAATGTTTACTAGAAAGAGAGAGGCATAAGCAGTCAGTGAAGTCATCTTGTGCAGCAGAATGTGCATGACAGCTGACACTGTAATCTGTTCTGATGACTGGGAATCTTCCAATAATCACTGACAGGTAAATATCTGTGAGAAGCTTGAAATTGTTTGTATTCCAGGAGAAAATGAATCTCAGGCTAAGTTTGACATACAAGAACAGGCTGCTTCTTTTTAGTATATATTCCCTTTTTTTCCTCCAGGAACTGAATTTAATCCTTGATTGGAATGGATATAACCTTGCTTTCAATTATCAAGAGCTGCTGATCAACTAGTAACAGAGGCATGCCAGAGCTGGATTCTGTTCTAAATCATGTCTTCCTTAATGAATAACCTTTAGGATACATTTAGATGCAGCATGGGGCTTAGAGATTTCCCACAGACTGGCTCATTTGAAATCACTGGGAATCGGCACTCTTTCAAATCCCACAAGAAACGTATGCTTTGATTTAAGAACTAGATGCTCTTGTAAAAATTTGGCTCTCCATTTCTTTCTTATAGTGATAAAGCAAATGAATCACTCTGGGGCTTCCTTGCTGATGGCATTGGTGGATGTCTCTTGTAGAGCATGCTTTGGGTGAGTAGGCAGATACTGCTGTTAGTGCTGAAGAGAGCTATTCAGCGATGCCTTCACAAAAGGCTTATATGCAGCTCTTGCATAGAGCTTTGTATTGATCTTTTCCCCCTTTATGTAGTGCCTGCCTGATGCAGGTATAACGTTGCTTTCAGGGCAACCTTTCTGGTTCACTAGGGCCTGCAGACTGAAACCTGTAGTCTGTGAAGTTTAAAGATGCAGGAATTCAGTGTCTTCCATCACCTCCCCATGTCCCTGATGCTCTTCCGACAGAATTGCATTCTGTGAGTTGCAGGAGTGCTCAAGTCAGTTGTCTGACACTAGCACAGAAAGCCCTGTGATATGGACTAGGAAGAGTTGATGATGAACCAGAAGCAAAGGAACAGCTGTAAGAATTCATTTGTGATTCTGAACCATGACTCCCATGCTTGGAATAAATGTATCCAGTTATGCTGATGCAGGAGCCAAGTTTAACCAAGTTTAACAAGTTGATGCAGGAGCTTTGTTTAACTCTACCGTAGAACAACACCCGTAGGTGAAAAGTTCCTATCTCCACTTTTCTAACTTCAGTACAATTTGTACAGCTACACACACTTTTAAAAGCATGATGGTGCTGTTCTTTCCCTTTAGAAGAACATATCTCAGGGGAAATATGTTTGTGCTGGATGTGTGGCTTATTTTTGTGTTTTATTGGTTTATTGCTGCCTTTCAATGCAGTTTCTAAGATAAGGTTTCTCAGCCTTCCGGCATTAACTTTACAGATGACTCATATGAAAATGGACTGACTTTGATCTGGATGTGTGTGTTCTTACCAGTGGTTCTGCTTGCACAAGCTCACAGTAGTGTGGCACGCTGACAACAGCCGGGATTTCAGTTGTGCGTTCCATTCTATCTTCTCTTGTTCCTTGCAGCTTGTGCTGTCAGTGAAAGTGACATGTGGCATCTACAGGGGAGGGCAGAAGCTATTTGCTTCTTGAATGTAAACCTTGTCTTCCAGTTCATAGTTGGGAATAGGAAGTTTTTTGCTAGGTGGCTGGTATGAAGAACTGGGAATCCTTCCAAGTCTCCTCTGGAGTGGAATTTGTTCAGTTGAAATACCATCAGAATTCCTGGGTCAAATGCAATTAAAAAAAATAAAAAATAAAAATTAGTGATACTGTACTGATTGCTTTAAGTGGAAAATAAGTGTTTGTTACCTGTGTAAATAGACTGAAATCTTATTTATTTGTTATTTCTTTTGTTTTCTGCAGAGCTGAAGTCCATTGGTAATCCATAGGTAGTAAATATACTTACTAAGGTACCTGAAGTCCTTTACCATGTAGTCTCTTACAAGTATTTTCTGTGACCTTCTGTGACTGATGTGTAGTAACTGCTTGCTTTAGTTTATGGTGATGATGCTAATTTAAGATAAAGTTTATTGATAAATAATATACTAATATTGAATAAACTTGTTTCAAGACTGTATTATTTTACTGTAGTGAAAAGCCCATGCCATTCTGTGTTCCACAACTGCTGAGTGTACACTCTTTAAAGAAAGGAACAGATCTTTGTAAACATTTATTTATCAATTCATTTATTTTGAGACTGTGTAACTGGAAAAGCCTGGTGATTTCATTGTATTTCTGCTGGAGTTTATTTTATTCCTTTCATGTCTCTCAGGGTTGTCACTTAAATTGAGAATTTTCCAGATTTGTTGACCAAGAGTAGTAACTCTGGGTGTAGAGTGCTGCATGTATGTAATGTGTGAAAGATCACAACGCAAACCAGAAAAGTGATGCTTTCAAAATATCCTGTAAAATTACAGCGTTGCAGTGGCCCTGAGTTGTACCATGGGAGGTTCAAGTTGGATGTCCAGAAAAATTTCTCCTTGGAGTGGTGAGGTATTGGAGTGGTCTCTCCAAAGAGATGGTGGAGTCACTGTTCCTGGTTGTGTTCAAGAAACATGTAGATGTGGTTCTGACATTGTTTAGTGGGCATGGTGGTGATGGGTTTGTGGTTGGACTAGATGATCTTAGAGGTCTTTTCCAACCTCAATGATTCTGTGGTTCTGCGTCTGTGCTGTACAAAGTAGGATGATGATTATTTAAGTTGAGGGACTTCAGTCCTTGTAGAGGGCCATACATTTTTCGAGCTGCAGTTCTGCTGAGAGGAAGGAAAAAAAAAAAACAAACCAAAAAAAAAAAGGGTTTTAAAGAATCACTCCTCTCTTGAGAGCACGCTGATGCAGGGCTGTCATCTTTGAGGAAGTGCTAGGATCTTGCAGCATCACCTATTTCTGTTCTGTTCATGTGGGATTGTATTACTTCTTATCCCTAGATCAGAGTGAGCACAGGACTGTTCCTATTCCACTCCATATCACAGAGCCAAGGCAACACCTGTTACAGCCACAAGACCATTTCCTGTGAAGTCTGAACTTCGTATGGCATGGCTGAATCCAGCCATAAACTCTGTAAATGAAGAGAGACAGGGAGACCCTGTAAATTCATGAACCTTTCCACTTCTGAAGCCGCTGACATGATTGGAGGTGGTGATGAGTGGTGTACAGCGGGTTGTAGGCAACCTTTTTCCCTCTCATGGGCCTGATATGAGTGGCACTGCCCAGGGTCAAGACTGCATGATGGAGCCGTGTCCTGCTGGGCTAGTAGCTTACTGCTGGACTTTGCTGGGGGTTTATGGCAGAATTCTCTGTTTGCTTGTAAGCTGTCAGTGTCTCAGTGGATGTAGCTGCCACTGAGGCTTGTAGTGAATCTTTACTCTGCTGCACTTTTTTTTTCTTTTCTTTGAGGCTTAATAGCAGAAGTTCCTGGAGTTCTTTAATTGTGAGGCAGTTTTAAATTGGTTTAAATATCTCAAAACATGTGAGTGTATTTCACAATTTTGAGGAAAATGAAGGAAGTGTTAAAGTACATATTCTGAAAATGTTCCACAAAAAGAAGAAAGGAAATAAGAATTTTTGCCAGTAATTCTATTAGCAGAACCCATGATCTTCCTTTTCCAACTCATGCAAAAGGGCCAAAATGCAAAAAAAGCAATAGGAAAATGAACTAAAATAAAACGAGAGCTTCTGTAGCACACCCTGCTAGATGGGTGTGTAATTGGAAAACTTCCAGTCCCTTTTGTTGCTTAACTGCTTGCATTTTGGCCTGTTTTCTGCAGTGTCCCAGAAGTGCCGCTGTTTTGAATGATCAGTGTTGACAACCTGATATTTTGTCTCTCTGTTCAAGCACTTTAAGAAAGGCTCTAATGGAAAAAATTCCTGGTAGGCAGACATCCCAAGTCTGCTTGGTGGATTTCAGTTTATGCTATGACTACTTACAAACCAGCAAGTGCCTGTCTTAAGGATTTAATTCAGTTCAGAGGAAATTATTTATTCTGCATTGAAACTATTGCTTTAGAGCTACTGCTGTGGTAACTTCTAGCAGTACTTCTGCAGCAGAACTATATCAGACTGCCAGCACTAAAATGCATGGTTAACATGGCATATTTTCAAGTAATCTTTAATGGTGGTAAGGAAATAAGTACAAATAAGGCAGCAATCACTGTGGTATACATATCAGTGTTGGAAAAGGTGATTATCCTCTGAAGAGGATTTTGATGCCTCTCTTTGGTTGCTGCAGTAAGTACAGGAAGTCTATTGTAAAATTCAATTTTGTATGGACTTTGATCTTAGACTGTTAGAAAAGGGAAAATACTCTATCCTTTAAAGGCGCAATCCCATGGCTGCTAAGTGAATACAAAACTGTATCAGCATACCTCTGTCTTGCGTTGCTTTTGGCACTCATGGAATTTCATGGTGAGGTGTGTCAGGGAGCTGACCTCACTGACAGCTAGCTCTTATTTCTTTTCAGTTAACTTTCAGTCACATCAGCTCTCCGAGCTGACTCACTGCATTACAGCATGAGTTCCAGGGGACAGGCCAAAAGCAGGACTGCAGCAACCTGAGTTGAGATTGCCTGAAGGTGTGGTTTCTTGTTATTCTTCATCTTGTCTCATCGTGGGTTGCCTCATATCCTTTCCTCTTCCAGTAAGGGTGGCTAAGGTGTGTATTTCATGTTGGCTATGCTAGCTGTTTGTGCTCTTAGCCTGATGTTTTTCAGAAACTTTCAGTTTTCTGGGTTTTGGTCCAGGTTGGAAGAAAAACTTCCGGATGTCCTACCAGCTAAGAGTTCAGAGATTCAGGCCCTCAAACTGAAATCCGTGGCTCTGTCTTTGTTAGCAAATCGGACTACCTTTGGACACAAGAATTCAGTTGCCTCTGTTGTTAGAAATCTTCCTGTGTGCTTTTGACCTGGGGCAACTGCTGTACTCTCAGTAGTGATCATTAAAGCCAGTCTGGAGGCAGCAACCTGAGGTTAAGAGGAAGATGTAGAATGTTCCACACCAGTGAGCCCTCATGCAGGAGTGTAGTCCAAGGCATGTTTGATCAGCATTCTTTCACTGGCCTTCTAGTTTAGGTGCAACATTTGTGTTCCTTTGAGGAGATCTGAAGCTTGTATTGACAGCTGGGGACTTGCAGAGTTGCTGCTCCATATGCATTCCATAGAGATGGGTTAAAGCTCTTATGTCTCTGAATATATAATTCCAGCAGACAACCTGGCTTAAAAATTCACTCTTCTTGTTGTAGCACTTCACTTATATGACGGACAGTGAGCAGCCATTGGGAATCTTAGGCCTCAATAGCCATCAGGCACATAATCTGCTAATATGTGCTGTCTGTAGGAAAGGAATATTTCCAGAATCTTCTGTTAGAACTAGATTGCAAGTAAAGCCTATGTCATTTCCAGCAGGGATCATAAATCACTTAATACCTGCACGTAACATAAAGTCTTGACCAAATATGATGTAAGAAAAAAAACTATTTTCCATTTTACTATATTTGGGCTTTCAATAAAAATGTAAGGCAGAACTGAGAGAGCACCTCTCTGCCTTTCTTGAGAGAAGATAATGTATTTTTCAGATTAGTAGTACAGAGCAGCAATATTACATTGGAATTAGTTATGTTGTCAAGCCTTTTGTGCAGAAAATGAAGAAACTGAGAAATGAGAACTGTGGAGTTAGGGTTAACAAAGATGTTTCGGGAGCTTAATATGGACTGATTTGCTCAATGCTGGTAAAAATGGTCTGTAAATTTTGTAGTTTAACATGTTGGCTTTGCATCCAGGTATCTTCAGACAAATCTAAGTATTCCTAGAAGGAAATCAGGAATACTCAGGGGATTCCTAGAAGCTGGTTACTGTGATAAAAATGAGCAAGTTGTGGCTGTCACTTATTTATTTATTAATTTCCCCAATGTTTCTGATATTTCTTAATCCTGAGTGCTTGACTGATTCTTTCTCATCTTTTAGAAGCTGAAGAGAAGGCTGACACAGCGGAATTCACATTAGCACTTACAAATGCAGAATAAGATGCATTATTTTGTCAGCTGTGCCAGCTATCTAGTTTGTGTAAAACTGAATTTATATTTCATTGGCAATTATTCAGACTTTCATATGTGTAGCTTTCCTATTCATGTTAGTGACTGTTCCAGGAAAAACATAAATCAGCTTTTTTGCATAAATGACTGTTATCTTACCAGTTCATCAGTTGAGCCTGAATGGAGTTCAAAGCCTAGGTTGAATCTTGTAGTTAGATCTTGCATTCTGAGTTATTGCAGTTTATTCGTAACAAGCCGTTTAGAATATTAATTGAATCCAGAAATTATTTAGGATGAGAACGTTTGTATTAAAACTTTATATAGAATAAAGGATTAGATTAAGGACTACTGATCTGGCATTTGGAACTGATGGATTCATGAGCTTCATCTGGTAATATCTCCTAGGTTCAGGAGTGAGCTTGCTAGCCTGGGATTTACAGTCTGCTATGATTATGGTAACCTGGCTGTTAGATTGGTTTGTAGTCAAAATGACAGCATGGTATTATAGAGTAGATCTAGTCCAGATTGGCTTGTTTTAATGTGTTGAGTATGTTTGTTTGTTTTCTCAAATAAAATGATTGCATTCCTGTTTTTTCTATTCTTTTGGTATTTGTTTTTACTCAAAAAGGTAGTGTCATGTCAGACCTTTTAAAATGCATAAGCATGTTCGAAATTATGGTGATAATTTTGTTTCAGAAACTGTTCTGGAACGATGCCTTTTTCTCTAAACGTTGAAGTCAGCAGTATGGTAGGTTGGTGAATGTCTGTGTATAAATACTCCAGAATTAAGTTCAGCACTTATAGCGTTCTGAGCATTTTATTTCAACGTTTCTTCCATCAGCTGCAGTGCTGGTCGTTTGTATTTGTGGGTAATGTATCTGCTTGTGGATTTCATCTGCAGATGATAGGGCACTTCAGGGGGGACAAACAGCAAGCTTGCCAACTTAGAGAGAGTGAAACCAGAGGAATAGAGAGTAACATGACAGAGAGAGACTTTCCTGACATGCCTCCCCAGAGCACTGGTCACAGCCCAGGCTGCCGGAGTTCAAGACGCATTTGGACAGCACTCTCAGACCGAGAATTTCAATTTTGGGTGGTGTGTTGTGGAGCCAGCTGTTGGACTTGATGACCCTTGTGGGGCCCCTTCCAAGTCAGGATATTCTGTGGCTGCCTGAGGTTTGGCAATAGACTGCAGATAGAGATGAGGGTAGCATTCAGATTTCCTGAGTGAGCTGTCCACTAGGTCACATCTGCTTCAAGTGTGATGGTTGATTTAGATATGATTAATTACTGTTCAGTTAAGGATAAATGAGCATCTGTAACTTTTAACATCAAATCAGAAGGGAAGAAGTTTTAAAAATGGGGTGGTTCAATATTAGATTCTTCTGCAATAATTCAAAATCAGCATTGTGGCAAAATGAAAGCAACTTTTGGTAAAGGTTGCTTTCCTTTGAAGGAAATGTTTGAATATTTGTGTGCTCATATAGAGAGTAACAAAGCAGCAGAAAGTCAAGGCTGTCCTTTTTGCTCTGCAACTGAGTTGAATGAGAATGAAATCATGGCTGTTGGAGGCTACTTGGAGTTACCATTGGTAAAGCCAAAGGCAGACTTGCTTATCAGACCTATTTAATCTAGTTTTGCAGCAATTAGCAGCCATCGTGTCAAATGTTAAGAATTCAGCTCAGATGAGTCATATCCGTTTTCTGCTGTGGGATGCAGTGGTGCAGTTACTTGTGAGGGTGGGCAGTTAGTGCTGTCTTGTTGGCGTGTTGGTGGAGAGTGCAGTAGTAGTTTCAGGTAGGTAGTATTTTCTAGTGAGCTATTTTTTAGTGTTAGTTTGCAGGTTAATAGTTGCTCCTTGGGAAATTTGAGCATGGAAAAAAAGCCAGAAACTGAAATAACTTTTTGTATACACACATTTTTTGCCCCTCGCTCCCACTTCTTTTGGTAGTGCAACCAGCATTTATGCTGGTTATTATGCTTTGTCCTCCTCAGTAAGAAGGAGGCTTAAATTTATTCATCTACTCCTTCTTTACTGACTCCTCTCACTATACCACTCTTACCTCTAACAGATGTGAAACATGAAGGGTAACTATGTGAGCAGCCATATTTGACTAAAGCGGAGTCATATCTCGAATTCTGAGTCTAATTTCAAACTTGATCTACATAAGAGTGATGAGATTCAACAAATTTGGAGAGGCCTGGATGGATCTCTGTGCTGGGAGTCAGATGTGCTAGTTCTGATAAAGCTGCTGTGCTTCTAGTTCCGAAAATCCAGCTTAATTAAGAGGCTGGATCAAAATCAAAAACCTGTGGGGAAAAGCTAATCTAAGTCAAATTTCAAGTTTTTCCTGAGTGTTACATTTTATTTTAGTTAAAGTACAAAACATTAAAAATAAAAATTATGATTATTGATCTGGAACCCCTGAGAGACTTTGTAGCTAGCAGCAACGATTGCACTGTAAGCTGACTCTTACGTCTGTAATTGTATCCCTGGCTGGAACTTCCTTTCGTTCTGCTGGCGGTAAGTCCCTCCTCCTTGATCGCTTACTAATGAGGCTGTTTACATTTTTAAAAGGATTTGAGGCCTCCGTATCTCAGGGCGAGGATTGCGTAAGTCCACGCGGCGGAGAGCTGTGCAAAACGGGACAGACTCAGACAAGTTCTGTGAATTGTGATGGCAGTAAGTGGTAGCACCATATGCTGAATTAGTGATGTGTGTTAGTTTCTGTTGGAGGTTTGGTTGTTTAAATTCTGCATGCTTCAAAGTAGAGTCATCACTAGACTTGAGATGTTGTTTTCTGCGTGAAGTAGATCTTTCTGTGCAGTGTTTTTGCTGGAACTTGAGGGATATTCCAAATTAAGTTGGACCAGGTTTGTGGTGTTTGCTGTGCCATTTCTCCACTGTGGTCTGAAGTAACTGTTCTCTCTGTGGTTAAGTGCTGGAGGCGTTAGAAGGGACTCTGATTTTTCTTTCTTACTTTGCAAGAAGAGCTGCACGCAGAACTTGTGCTTGCAACTTACAGATCGGTGGGGTCTGACCAAACCCTGCTGGTCATGTTTGACTTGTGAAGACTTTGTACTGCTGCTGGTGGAAAAAGCAACCTAGCTGTAGTTTTCTAATAACAGGAGGAAGAAAGTGGCAGTGGTGGACTCTCTCTTTCTCTCTCGCCCCTCAGCCCTTTTTCCTTTCTAAAAGAAAGCGCTAGAAATTGCTAAGGTATAAAAGAGAGGAACAGAATCAGTGAAATGTATTCTAGCTTTTCAAGGATTTCTTTGAAATTGGTCATAAGCTTTGTAATATAAATAGTATTTTGAATTTTAAAGGGACTATTTTTGAACGTCATTTGGTAAAACAAATAAGGGGAGAGTAGGCTACATACTTAGGCTACATACATTTATTACAATGTCTTTGCTAGAGATGGTGAATTTATTTTTGTGGCTGTAGGGAAAGAACACTTTGCTACCTGGAAAACTGTGAGCAGTAAGGCACTTGAGCATATTGGTTTACTGTGAGCAATATTGGCTAGTGCAGTCACTAGACAGATTGTAAAAACAAATGAATGGACAAAGACTCAAAGGGAATAAATGCTGGACATGCTCATTTTCTAGTCTGTTATGATGCATAACAGAGGTTAAAAGTATTGTGATTAAATTTCTGAGAACTTTATGGGAGAAATAAAATAGAAAAGACAGTGTTAGGAATTAGAAAGAAAGAAATAGAAGAACTAGAAAAGTCACTTGCTGTATGAATCTATGGTGTTGTATCTTCGTTATCACCTGCATTTTTGCTTATCTTGTTTCAAAAATGAATTTGTAATTTGGCCAAGGAGACAGACAAGATGAATGAGGAGGATTGTCAGAAGCATTCATGGTGGTTGTTTTTTTCTATGCAGATGCAAACAATAGATATGTCCTCTTCAGAAAGGGAAATATGACGTAATGCAAGATTAGGAATGAGAAGGAAAGAACTAATGACAAACAGTTACTCATTTTTAATTTCTGTCCTTCTACCTCACCTGCAAGCAAGATTAGAAGAAGCTAAAGGAAGTACTTTTCCATGTAAAGACTAAGTCAAGTTGTTTATCTCATTGGTGTAAGGTGTTGTGGATGTGAAAAGTATTGGTTTCAGAAAAAGACAAAAATAACTGGGGCATAAGTTTGGTGAGACCTGTTATGAATGATAGACTCCATGTCTGAATGACTCAAACTCTTTAGACTGTTGAATTTCTGAGGGCTTTAAAGAGGTACCAGGTGGCTCTGCAGTTGCTCTGTTTCTTTTTTTTCTTCTCTGATTATTGTTGTTGATAGTGGTAGAGATGAGATGCTGGACTAGATGCTCTTCCTAATCTGGCATAATATGATTATCCTTAAGGCTAAAATGGCACTCTTCATTCAGAGATGATGTTAACTAGTAAATTTTCTAACTAATTTGCTACAGAAATGAGGTTGTAAATGTTATGCAGAGGTAGATGCAAATGTGAAGACCAATGTCAAGTGACTGCCATTAAAGACAGGTGGAAGTAGATACTCAGTTAATTTAACCTTATTCACAGAAGCACACCAGTTTATCCTATCCAAGGAAATGGCATCATTCTGGCATCTGAAATAGAAGGAAGGCTGTCCATAGACGTATATTGACTCTTGTATGCTTTCTGTGTACACTACTGCATTATAGTGGCTGATCTGTTCAGTTCCATAACTGTGGAGCTCCAAGAGCTTTAGGGCCCCAAGAAACCTGATCTAGTGGTGGCAGCCCTGCCCATGACAGATGATCACTAAGATCCTTTCCAACATGAGCCATGCCATGATTCTGTCAGGAGGTTACCCCTGGAACAGCAAACCTTGTTTTATTTGTGGATGACTTTCAAAGTGAAGAAAGTTAATTTGATGTTTAATCTCTTTTTTTTTCTTTTTTCTTTTTTCTTTTTTTTCTTCTGATGCATGAGGGGAGTTTTTTGCAACTTGGAATTGGGATCTGTAGAGGAGAAGCAAGAGGAGGAGGACTGACTGTTGGGTATAACCAGGAAGACTTCCCTGAATGTGCTGAGACCTTATAGGTACATGAGCCTTCTCGTGCCCAGGCTCTGCAAGGGTGAGGAAGTCCCCAGGGAACTTTGACACACACTTTTCACAGCTGTGTTTCTGCCAATTACATCTTTCTGCTAAAAGTGTTGCCTGTAGGTATGTTGAAGGTGGATAAAAGCAGTACAAGGAAACACAGTTGATACAGTTGTTGTGTGTAAAGTATATATACTTATCACGTCTCTTTGGTGTTAGATCTCTGGATATTTTGCTCTGAGATAATTTTCAGCCAGTAGGAATTGAAATGTTTGTTTTTAAAAGTTCTTATTAGTAAGTTGCTACCTCTGCCCTTCAGTAACTATCTTACTGTTGATTCAAGCAGAAAGAAACTGATTTACAAAGAGTACTTCTAAAGGCAAAATCCATCATTACACCTCCTACAGCGTAACTGTCTTATAACTTGGGTTTATGAGGAATGTTTTGTACATGGTGCTTCTAGGAATTAGGGTGAGGGGGAAAAGGCATGATGCAAACCCTCATTTATGCAAAAACAGACTGAAAGTATGTCAGAGACGTCCAGAACATGCAGGACTAAAAACACTTCATGGAGCATTTTGTTTTACTTTTGTGCAATTTGCTTTCAGTGCTGAAATGAATCTCTGTGGTTGAGAATGGCCTGAGCAAATTTTCCACTTTTATTTCGAAAAAAAAAAAAAAAACTTGGAGAAAGGGAACTTTCTACCTGTTTTCATTTATCACCTGCAGCTAAGAGTATTTTCTTAATAGGTGTTTTTTGACTACTTCATTGTGAATATTAATTCTTCTATTTCATGAAAGCTTTTCTAACGTACAGTCAAAATGTATGAGAGCCGACCTACGTGCACAGACTGCAGGAATTACCTGCAAGGTAGATACTGGAGTAAGAGCATTCCCATTTTAATTGATTTAAGCATAACTAAATTGTTACATGCTTTAAACATAGAGAAAACGAAGTCAGCATTCTGTGTGGTGAAGTCCAAAGCAGCAGCACAGTATGCTTTTTGTTAAGTGAGTATATTCAGTGTAGCATGGTTTGCAAAAACAAAAAGGGGCAACTCAAATCACAGAGGAATGCAGGGTTAACAGGGGTTCTGCTAATCCACCTTGAACTCCAGGCAGATGAACTTGCTGCCTTGTGAGTGCCAGACAGAGACCTTTGCTGTTTTTCATGTGAAGCTCTCTTTCACACAGGACGGAACATGGATTCTTTTTGTAATGCTATACACTACTGGCTCATTCATTCTGTGGCTGCTATCAATTGCAAAGTCTTCCCTTCTTCCCACATGGTCTAAGCAGACTTATGTGATTTCAGCAATCCTAAGCATAGAGTACAGTAAAGACTCGCATTGTTTTCAGTCTCCCAAATCAATTCCACTCCTTTCCTTCAGGGTGCTTCCCAGATTAGTGTCATAGAAAAAATTTAGCAGTGTTGACATACAAATCAGGAATGCAAACATGCGCCTGCACAGATCCTTGTGATAAGGTGCTGCAGTTTGGCACTGTATCATTGGTAAATACTCTTGTCCTATAAGGAAGAATAGGGTGTTTTTGCTAAACTTGGAGTTTATTTTAAAATGCTCAAGAGCAAAATGCAAAAATTAGTAGTGAGCAGTTTAAATTCCCGAGTTGTGAGCCCATCCCTAAGGAAAGACAGCACAGCATATTGCCAGCTCAGTAATTATGATCCAAGGCTTTTAGATGAAGCTGCTCAGGCAGATTTATTTATTTATTTTTAACAGAATATGAATCGCTATGGTTACTTTGCTGAAGAGCTGTTGAGAATGTACTTCCTTTTTGGGTCAAACCTATTTAGTAACATTTGTGCATTTGTAAGAGATATTGGTGTTTACTATTAGAAAACCTGGCATGTGAGACTTGCTAAGCCCTTGGGCGTTTTTCTTCTCAGACAGGGTCTTTTTGTTCCTGGAAAAACACTGAATGCTACAGCAAAGGAGTAGCAGTTTGTTTTCTTGGGACCAGTGGTGAGAACCAGAAATGGTAACTGTATTCCATACCTTTCATTCAGATTGGGATTGGAGCCTTAAATTCTCAAATATTGTATCGTTTATGACATTTTCTCTTTATGATGGGAATAGTTTCTTGAGTAAATAAAGACACTTAAATAAACACATTTTTTACATGCTTTTGAATACTTCTGTTCCCACATTTGGAAGCATGGGAAGATCCCCTTTTTATGCATTCCAGCTGTTGTTCTTCATACTCTTAAAATATTATGTATATATTTTTCAATCTGTGCTCACTGCTTAGGGATTTTCTATGTTTATACCATATTTGGTATGACTAGGGAGTTACCATTTCTCAATCATGAGTTGAAAATAATGTTGTAAGAAATAATTCTACTTCTTTGGATTAGAAACACTTTTGGATTTTTTATCAGCTTAACAAACAGAACTCTGCCCAGCTTAGGGGACTGAGACACATTGTCTCTGTCTGGCTTAGCCTTGCAGTTTGGCTTTGCCCATCTTTGAGGCAGCCCATAATTCTGATAGAACCTGTGGAAAAACAAACAATGAGTAAGCTTCTTCATAGAAACCTGAAAGGAGCAACTAAACAGAAGAGCTTTCAGATAGCAGGGAGATACCTAAAAAAAAAAAAATTGCTTCCAGGAGATGTGTGCTACTTACTAAAAGAAGCTTTAAAGTAACCCCCATAAGGTGGATTTGTCAAGAGGAAGAAGGAATGGAACGGTGCCCTTTGAAAGGACAGCTTATGCTCAAGTGGTAAGGAAACATGAAAGAACATGAACTGTGGCAAATGTAATGTAAGCCTTTATAAGGCAGTTTCCAAAAGAGTTCGAGAAATACTTGCTGAAGTCAGATTTGAGCATTCTCAAATGCTTCGCCAACAGGGAGCAAGGTAGGGATCCTGTGCAATCAAGATTGGAAAGGAAAAACTGAGAAAGATGCAGCTTTCCTGCTATGATCTTTTGAAAGACTTTCATTAAGGGGATTAGTCTGAGGAACTGACTTAGATTTAAGTTGCTAGGAGAAAAGGCTATAAAATAAGCTGATAAAATAAATAGTAATGACTTATAAAAGCCCGTGCATTGATGGCTCCTGCTCTAAACTCCTTTAAAAAGCTCCAAGCTCCAGTTAAAAGATATGGCATTGTTATTAATGGTGTGTGGCTTCTAACTTCAGTGGGTGTTGTCACAGTAGGAAAGGGCGACAGTAATATCAGTAGAAAAATGGGCTGAAAGTACAAATAAAAAATAAATCTCATAGACATACAGATAAAATCGGGCAGTAGGGAAGAGTTGACCTAGCTTTTTTGTAGAGGTAAGTCAGACTTCAATATTTTCCAAGTGTTTCTTTGTGAGACTGTGTATTTGAATGTCAGAAAGCTTTAGACAAGGTCCTTGACCAAAGTTGTTTAAGAGACAAAATGACTGGAGCTGAAATATTTATTCCCCTTGAAATAGTTGAATTGTTGAAGTATTGCAACAGAAAATCAGTTTGGCAATGTATCAAGGTTACCAGTAGTGAAATGTGCTGGTGAAAGGATTGCTCTGTGCTTTCTTTTTTAATTAGACCTTTCAGAAGGTTTGTCAGCAGTGTGGTGGTGATGTTTGCCGGTGTGCAGGCTAGTCTGGACTGTAAAGGGCTGACTGTAAAGGGTTGTAGAAAGTATTATGGTACTAGGCAGTTGAGCAGTTACAGGAAAGCTGAAGTTCAGTGATAGTGAATGTGAAACAACATGTGAAGAAAAGCAGTTCTAATTACGCACGTGATATTAAGCACAAATTAGTTATTACTCTTCAGACTTCTAGCTCATTCAAGAGTTTTCATAAAGTATTTCTGAACTGCTGATTGAGAAAGACTGGTCTTTATTTGCCCCTTTCTTTCAATGCTTGCAATGCTGCCAGCTTCTGGCAGAGGTATTGAGTTAAACAGAGCATTGTTCTGATCCCTGCAGCTGTTGTGATGGAAACCATCAGTTGTTTTTGAAGGTTGGATGTGGACCTGCTTATAGACATTCTTGTCAAACTGAATTCCCCAAAGAGGGCAAATATATAACCGTATAGTCAAATTTAATTAGAATAAAAATTAGAAAAAATTTTAAATCAGTAATGCAAAAATAAACAGAATAAATAAATAAAAGAAAGAAGAACTGTGGATCAACTTTCCTCTTGCCACTTCTGTCTTCAAGGTGGGTTGTTTCCTGGCTTGGTTTTAATGAGCTCAGCTCCAAAGCTGCATGATAAACTCCAAAGCTGTAGTAAGCTCTATGGTTCTTTTAGAATTTGGGAGAATTTCTTTCCATCACCTCTGAAGATTGGCTGTTTGCTTTTCTTAGAACTGTGTTTCCTTCTCTGAGCTCTTCTGTTGGCACACCTGTGATCCCCACAAATACTTTCTTCCTGAGCAGTCTGTCACTTCATAGAATGTATAATCTAATCGCTCCTTCTCATGTGTCTTAAACGTAAAAAGCACATAATATGAAAACGTATACCAAAATAATCACACAGGTACTATCACATCACTTATTTGTGTGTTTTTTATTTATATATTTAAATATATATATTTATTTTCCCTTGATCTTATTCAGGCTGAAGTAATGCTTTGTCTACGTTGAGAGGAAAATAGTTTATATAGATAGATAGATAGTTTCCCAACAATGCAATCTACTGGACAACACTTCTAAGTGTGGAAGTACTGAGTTGCTGCAGATTGCATTGCTTTCCTTAACTTTTCCTTGTGTTTGGGGATTGTTTCAAAATACGTTAATATCAGTGCAGGTCTTACCAGCGTTGGAATGTGAGCATTCATCTGAGCCTTGTGAATTCCTTACTTGAGTTCTGAGTATTTTTCTAACGTAAAGTTTTAGGTTGTGAGATTATTTAGTATTTCACATTCTTGTACTAGGGAGCCTGTTTCACTAGGATTGATACAGATGCAGTGATCCCAAACGTACTGAGGTTACTTTTAAATAAATCGTTCTTTGTTTGGCTGTCATCTTTTTATTCTTGCCTATTCCTCAGTTCCTCCCCCATGCATCAAGCTGAGGGTATTTTTTTCTTAATTTTGGGGGGTTGGAATCATGTGATAACATCACATTCCTTTGTCTTGAGCCAAGATAGATTGTATTTTGTTCAATCTTAAGCTTTTTCTTTTTTTCTTTCTCCAGTTGTCTTCAGATCATTGACAGACTGCCACGCAGTTTGTTGTTAGTTCCTACACACTCTTCTTTTATGCTTATCGCCTACGTTTTTCCCCTCTCATTCATTTATGTAACATCTGTATGAACTTTCATTGTTACCATTTACTTGCCTGTTTTCTGCTGTTTTCTTCAGTAAGAATCCTGTTTTGCTCTCATCAGCCTTGTAGTATTGAATCAAGAGGTTCTCTTCCCTTCACATACTCTAAACGTATTGCAGGATTTCACTTGTCTCTCTGGGCATTGGCTTTGCTAGGTCTAATACAGACATGGGGAAGGTCAGAACCACCTCTACTAGTTAACTGTTAAAGAGTTTATCTGAGGTGAAATCGCACCTTTTATTTATTAGTGTTTGTCTAGGTTCATTTTTGAATTCAAGATCAGTTTGACTCAGTTTATTTTTCCCAGGAGCACTGGGCTAAATACAAGTGTATGGGCAACGTGATACATCTGTATTGGAAGGTGACTTACTGCTTTTGGAGTACTAGGTGGCCTAATTCTGCCTCTGCTTTGTGCTACAAGCAAACTGAATGGGATGCTCACCAGGCTGAGATGCCTGTTCATCAGCTGGGAACAGGAGCTCAGGAATTCCCCTTCAAGTAGGTTGCAGGACTGGCTCTAAATTGTACTTTCGTGATGCAAGATCTCTGCTCCCATTTCATAAAAGTAATTTACCTGATCCGGGGTTAATGCAGTAATTTAAAGAAGAAAGCTTCCCAGAGCACGGGTGTCATGAGTGCTGTGCTGACCTGGTCTGCTAGGGTTGTGACATAAGGTGCTGAAATAAGGAATCTGAACTAAATGTTAGACAGTGGAAGTCTGCAATAGAAAATAGATAATGTGTTAGCTTTTAGTGCTTTTGCTTGTACTTTGTACTTTAATTGTAGTTTCTACAAGTATTTTACTTTTCCTCTAATATCTAAAGCTCAAGTGTGCCGTCCATACCCGCTTTTCCTACTATACCCAAACCTTAGACACCTCTACAAAGCCTTTTTTCTGGCTAGCCTCTCCCAACAGACCGGCTTGGCCAGACAGGTTTCCGGAGAGGTCAACCATTCCCCTGTGTTGAGGTGTCCTCATGTGAGTGACTCCCATCAGCAGCTTCCGGTCCTGGAAATGCATGAGACGCTCCTGACAAGTTATGCCTGTTTCCACTGATGGTGACAAATCAGTGATGCTATGGTTTACACACCAGAACCAGATCTACTGAGCTGCACTGATGTGGTATTGTGATTTCCAAAACAGGCTTCCTAACTGAAGAAGGCATTCTCTTGGTGGGGCATAAGTATCTATGTCAAAGACAGAGAACCATAAAGGAGGTGGTGAGGATGTCTTCCGTTTGCTCATTTCTGAAAGTTCACCCAATAGGGAATACCATCGTGATTTATTGAAACCACTGTTATCATCACAATATGAAAAACAATTGGCATTCAAACTTCTGTTCAAATAAATTTGGTCTGTTTTTGTGCCTCTGTTGAAAGAGTTTTAACCTCCAAGAGGAAAGGAAATATTGGTCTATCCCAGAATTTGCTGATAGTAATTGGTTCTTATTTTGTCCTGATTAACTATGGGACAATGAATATGAAGCAACAACTGTGCACCAATTAATCAGAAGATAATAGCAAACATAAACATTCATCAATTTTATAACTGATTTTATAACTGTTTGTATTCATTGTTCTTCCTGGCAGCACTGTTGTCAGCAGGCAGTATCAAATGGTAGGGTGTACGTGTATAATATCTTGGAGTGTTTGTTTAAACATTCTTCTTTACCCTGTTATATTTTAAACAATAAGCAGGAGTTGAACTTTGGCCACTGCATTTCTTAGTGACTAAAGGCATTGGTAATAACCAAGACAAAAAGGCTTTATATACCTTAAATGGACATTTCCCCTTCTTGACCACATTACCATATATGATCTTAAGTTCTTGCAATATGCTAAGAAAGTGTAATTAGTAGAGATGCTATGTATGAAGTTCATGATCTTTTTACATGTAGTATAAAAAGATGTAAGTGGATCCGCACTGCAGGTAAGAAATGTTTGTTAACTTGAGGTAGGACTGCTTGGTGGTTGTAGTTATGTCCACAGCTCAGTGTGGTTATCCTGGCTTATTTGTACGCAAGCAGCTTCATTACAGACAGCTTGGTTATGGTCAGGTAAAACTTGTGGTGTGTGAAATGGACATCAAGAGCTCACTGAGCTGCATGCTGCTGCAGTTACGCTGCTTCTGTGTCTCAGCCAGAGCTACGCTTCTTATGCACGTGTTTATGCTCCAGACTATCACTATAGGCATGGCAGTTGCTTAAAGTGGTGAGAGAGAAGGCTGTGACTAGATTTTCTTTAATGTTCAGAGCTAGCAAGGCACGATAATTTGCTGTAAGATTTATTATGAGGCTCTGTATCTATAGATGTCTAAGATAACTAGTAAAAAAGAGCATCCTGTCCCTGTTTTCTTTAAATAGCACTGGTGTATCTGTGGTCTGTAAACAAGTCTCCTGCTTTTATTAGTTAAGAGTAACATTTAATCTTACGTGCAAGATGTAAGCAAGGACTAAAATTTATTCATTCCTGTGTGGCTACAAGAGTTTCAGTGCTTCTGCTTCGCTGTCTCTTGCTCCTATTTTGTACAGCATGCATCCATACCCAATCTGCTCACTAGCCTGTGAATCTCAGTCTGAACAGACTTCTTTTTCTGGAACATAGATGTGTGAAAGCATTTGGAGTGAACTGTCAGCCCTTGGCCTTCAGAGGTACACTGGGGCTTAGGTGTTAAGAGGGCTCTACTCTGATTGGAGCTCTTGGTCAATTTTTTTTTTTTTATTTGCCTTGAAACTGAAACTGCAAATGCTTTGGGTGGGTTTGTTTTTCCACTCTTACTGTGGAAATGTTGCTTCCACCTTGTATCAAAATGCTTTTTTGTTACTTGTGGAATTGTGTGTGCCTTTTACTGCAGCACAGTTTTAGATTAGTCTAATCTGGTGGAAGTGATAGACTGCTAAGTAGGGTTCTAGCAGCTTGTATATCGATGACCAAACAGTCGTCTCATGCGAAGTTAAACCCTGGCTCATCTGAACTGGTGAGAATTTTTATGGATACTTACTTGAGCTAGATTTGTCATGGAAAATGTTAGTCTTGCTCAGCTCCTATAAGCTTCTAATCATACTTTATGTAACTCAATGTGGTGTTTATTTTTTGCCTTAGGTGTACTTGATAATATGTTCCAGGCACCTTATAGGAGTCATTACCACTACCCTTGCTTTGCAGGCAAGAAGTAGAGATAGAAAAAATAGGTGAAGATGGACAAAACAGCTGAATTTCACCCAGAAGATGAGCTTCTGCTTGCTGCTCTGCATTTGACTTCTGAGCTTCTGGCCAATGCTCCATACTTTGCTTCCTCCTTTGGTCAGAGCTGTTTTGAAGGAAGATGATAAAAAATGGGTTGCAGGAGTTTACTTAGGGTATAGAGGTTTTTTCTTGTTTTCAGTGTGATAGACACCTGATCATAAAAGCACATGTGCTTCTTGTGGTTTGTTGGAATTCCAAGTATGAGTTGGGTTGTTCCCATTGACAACAGTGGTATCAGCCCCAGAGGACTAGTGCAGACTTTGGAAATCTGATCTCTTTGTAATAAATATCAGCTTCATCTTGAAATATCCACTAGAGTGAGGAGGAACACTACACATGTTGGAGCTTTCCTTGTGGAAAAAAAAATAAATTCTCTATTGCACAAGGTTATCTGAAAGGCCTGTATTTCACAGAAGTCTTAAAATAGAAACAAAACAAGCCCTTGTTGCATTAAATACTACTACTAACGATAATAATAATAATCACAACACTTGCAACACTTTATACCAGCATTTTAGTGTCATATTTCTTACAAATGTTTACTGGACGTTGTGGTGCTTCTATGTTCTTTTAGTAGCCCAAGCCTCAGGGTTTTTTTGTTTTGTGTTTTAGTCTGATTTGAGGAATAGGACAGGATCCACAAACATGTCTTACAACGTGGTGGGAAGTCTGATTTATTCTAACAAATGTATTAAATGGATTTGGCCATCTCATCTTGACAGTAGTAAGGGTGATAGTTTTTGGTTTGGTTTTTGTTGTTGCTGGCATGTGTGTGTGTCTGTCTGTATGTAAGCGTTTCCTTCTTCATGGTCCTGGGAACATGCCAGTTTAATGCAGGTTTCCTCAAGTGTTTTCTGGGTTCTTTTTTTGGTCAGGTCCTATCACTTTGTTAAGTAATATTTCTCTTTCACTGTTGATTTCGCAACTCTAGTGGGAACATGTTATCTTGCAAGATTTGAGAAGTAAGTAATGGAAAGTTGCACAAGTTTTTCTCCTGCTCAAGGTAACGGAAATGTACCACCAGCTTGCAGTTTCCAAGGATTGGATTTTTATGTGAATAAGTTAAAAATAGAACTTGCAGCAGCAAGTTGCTCTTAGGCAAATTCCTAAAAGTATATGAATAAATAATCAACCCTCAATAAGCCCACCCAAGCAATGTCTAGTAAAATTGCTCTCATTCTTATTGGGCTTTTGTGATGTTTCGATTTCTGAAAACTAACAAAAGTCAATCTATGTGCAGTTCTAGTAATATGCTTTCTTTTCTACTTCAATAAAATGGATTTGGAGGAATCTATGCTTCAGATATTTATGTGGAATTGAGGAGGTTTTCTTAGAACACAAATTATGAGGCATCTAAAGAAAATAATTTCGTATTTGATTTTAGAATTTGTTCTATCAGGTAGTGTTATTGTGTTCTTGGCATCTGTTGTAGTTTCCATGGGAATAAATAGGAGGCATTACGTTTGGAGCAACCTGTGTAATTGATTCTTAGTGAAAGGACATCAGGGTAATAAGGTTTTTGTCTGCAGAGCTTGTCTTGCAACCTATCTTTTGTTATAGAAGAGTTCACAGAAAGGGAAAGCAGAGAGATGATGAAAACCATGTTTCTTTTTTATTCTTTTTTTTTTTTTTTCACATTACTGTATTTCTTTGAATTAAACAATCCAAAAGATGGGATAGGATGGAGAATATCTCCCAAGAGGAAGAAGGGTGTTTGCAGGAGAGGTGGAGATGAGTCATTTTACTTAGTTTACCCCCTTGATCCAACAAAACTTTTGTAGTGGAAATATTCTGCCTGCTGGAAAAGAGGCCTCGTTTATGTATGCTGATATGTTGTAGTTGCCTCATGCTTTACTTTTACTTTGTGACTCCGGGAAAATGAAATATGCATTTTAAGAGACATTGCAGAAGACTGCATGCCCTGTTTTGTAGGCATTTGTGCATGAGGTTATTTTTGTTCATGCAGGTCAAATCTGCTGTGAACAGGACTCTGTGATAAGGTTCTTGATTATGCAGTTGTGTACTTAATTAAATCAATTTTTATTGTAGCTTTCATGGAGGGTGAAAATATAAATCAAATACAATTATTTTTTTTTCCTATGAGGTCCTCATTCATCTTATAGAGATTAACTAAACAAATTTTGTTTTCCATCTCACCAAAAAACTGTTTGCCTTTTTATGATCAGTGATGTTTCACCATTTTTTACCTGGGGCAATTAAGGTCTCTCTTAAAGGAGAGAATGGGTGGGGAGGAAGGTGAAGAAGGAAAGAACAGAAAGAAAAAAGTTAAACCACATCCTGCTGACTATAGTCAAAATTCAGGCATAACTGAAATGGGGAAAACCCTCTATAGTTCTGTTTCCTACTTATAATCTATTCTTACCAAAGCAAACGCTTTGATGGTAGTTGAAGTAAATGGCAAGAAATGGCATAGAAATATGTGGCTGTCAGCAATGTGTGGCATTGACCATTTTTCATTTCTTTCTACAGATATTGCTGTTGTAGAGATGAGTGATGCCTTTCGTCAGCCTTCCCTCTTCTACCACCTGGGAGTCAGAGAGAGCTTCAGTATGGCTAACAACATTATCCTCTACTGTGATACGAATTCCGAATCTCTGCAGTCACTGAAGGTAGCTCTGAGTGAAAAAGTGCAAGAGGGGAAGTCGCAGTTGTTCTGCCCTTGAGATAACACTGAGTTTCCATGAGAAATGCAGAAGACATGTATGCTTCACGATAGAATAACAAAAATATTCTGATGGTTAAAAAATAAGTTTTCAGTGCAATGCTGAAAAACTCAGTTCACTTTTCCCAAGAGAAAAATATAGATGACTTTACCATGGTCAGTTAAATAGCTTGGTGTTGAGTAGCTCTTTATGGAAACAGCGGTTTGACACATCTCAGGAGAGAACTTAAATATTTGGTCTTCTCATTCAACAGAATTATTATTATTTGGGGTTAACAGTAAGATCAGTTGGTTAAGAAAGGTGGTATGTAGGGGAGCAACAGGATAATCCTGACTCTAGTGCAAAGTAGCAGTTTTCTGTCCTGATGGGACTGCAGGTAGTCACTGGTAATTCTTGCTGAGTTATAGTTGTTCATATCACATACCTGCAGGATTCTTCTGCTGGAGTTTATTGACACTGTGGCAGTTAGTTAGGCACAATTTATCCCTATTTCTCAGTGACAGTGTTCGCCATGTGGTAGGTTGGCTGAATGCAGAGTAGTGGTTTAAGATAACTGTTAGCTGTGAACTGTGGAAGCCGAGGACTTGACACTAGCTCCATCCTACACTAAAGTTTTGCTGACTTCCATGAGGTTGTGAGAGGGCAGAACAATTTGGATAGCAGTTTTTAAATTACTCCCACTCCCTCAGATTCATTGGCTGTCATCAAGAGGTGTTACATGCCGTTGCAGTTAAGCTCAAGGCATTGCTGAAAAGTGTTTCAATAAGCAGCTTGGTGAGTCAGGTTACAGTCTGGGCACTGCTGCCTCTCACAAGGGCTTTGCTTCCACTGCTTCTGGCTAATGCAAGGTACTTAGTTTTGATTCTGCTCGGCTGTTTGCAGCTTGGCTTTCCTGTAGGACAGAAATACCTTGAATTTAGTTTCTTCTCCCTGTGCCTCCATCCAAATGATCTTGGCCAACTGAAATGGTGGCAATCTAATTACTTCCCTTCTGTGTGCAAAACAAAGGGTATTCAGATAAAAGCCCTAAAAATAAAGCTCATAGTAGAAGATCCACCTTTGGATTTAATTCACTTATGGAAGTGCAGTGGTTTACGGTATAAGCAGAGCAGGATTTCATTCTACTACAGAGGAGCCAAACATTTGACTCCCACTAAAAATTTGCTAGAAGTGAGGCAATGCTTGGGAAAACTATTACTCAGTTCAGGAGTTGAACTTTGCAAACCAGTCACGTGTTGGGTTCCCACTGGTGTTGATGGAATCTGAATCCTATGCTGTGAGGCTTCACTGTCCCAGTTGCCACTGTTATAATGCTCACTGATGGACTCAGAAACAACGCCCACAGTTTCTTTTAGCTTTGAGCTGAGCCCATGCTTCTGCAGAGTGTTTGTAGAAAACTTTTCGAAGTGCAAATTCCTTTCTCTGTTATGTAGTGACCATCTTAAAAAACAAAGAGAATAATATAGTTGTGAGCATGCAGGAGCATCTTTTGAAGCAGTGTTTGTTCCTGTATTTGTTACAGCTAGCAGTTAAACTGGAAGCACTGCAGGAGTGTGCACTATAGTTGTTAACTTTTTTTTTTTTCACGGGTAAGCTTTGTGTGTGCACTGTTTTAATCTTGTATGTGAGAGTTGTGAATTGAAGAAAACAAAAGTAGTGATTATGGAAATGTAGGAAATACATAACTGCAGCACGTGATTTAACTAAGATATAAGGAAGTATAGGTCATCTCAGTTAGGGGAAAAGAAACTCATGGAAGTCTGAAACTTGCAACAGGAAAAGTATGAGGTGCCTTATTTGAGACTGCCTCTGTTTTTAGTGATATGACTTGTGAAGCTCTTCAGTGGTCACTGTGGCAGAAGTATAATGTAGCTAGTAAGTCTGGCAGTGGCAGAACTTCCTGAAAGCGAGGCCACTTCCCACAGGGGGTTTGCCTTCGGGCAGCTCCTGGAGTTGTAGCACCCAACTGCTGTGCAAGAACTGCCTCTTCCTATCCACCTGTGCTTTAATTCTCATTCTCTGAAACTTTGCATTTAAATTGGGGTTTGAATTGTATATTCTTTGCATCAGATTTATTTGAGAACATGAATTTCAGCCAACTTGAATGGTTGACTTTCAGTGCAAGATGGGAATATCTGAAACTTCCTAGAATTACTGCTTTTACTATTCTTCAGGTTTTTCTACTGGTAGCAAGATAGTATTTGTAAAGCTAAATATGTATGTATTAATAGCTGACTTTTGGACAGTCCCATTTCAGGACTGCATGTGCTCCTGCATGTATATACAGGATGTATGTATCTACTTAGTTCTGTAATATCTTCAATTACAGATTATCTCTCCTGGGACAATACTGATTTCCATTGGCTTGGCAGGCTAAGAAAACATGCATCAAACAGCTTCTTTCTGTCATTTGTCTGTATATTTTAAAGTTAGAAAGTCATACTGGTCAGATATATTTTCCAGTATTTGTTCAATGTTATCAATGTTTTTCTTTCTTTTTTCTTTTTCTAGGAAATTATTTGCCAGAAGAATAACGTAAGTATGATTTGTGTGCCAGCTGAATTCTAGGCATTCCAAACTTCTGTGGCATTTCATGTTGTTTATCATGTTCTCCATTTGAATCACTTAACACTTTCCTACTGTATTTTACAGAGTTCTGAAGCTGCTAGCAGCAAATCCATGTGTATCACCTTGTTGCTAGGTACCAGGCTCACTGCTTACCTTGCTTCCAACTATCACTGGTATTCTCCTTGCTGCCTTTACTTGTCTGTCATTTTTTTTTTTCCATACACTACTTTCATCTTTTATTTTGTCAGGTTTTTGTTTTTCTTTTTCTCTGTACAGTGTTCTTCAGGCTGCTGTTGGATTTGTTTGTTCTCTGTTTGTGCGGGTGTTGTTTTTTAAAGAAAAGAAATTATGGAAATGATTAAGGAAAATAAAACAAAAACAAAAAACAAAAAATCCACCCCCTATTGAAAAGGAACTGTTTGGAAACTGATGCTCATTTTAGAAACCTGTGCCTGAAGCTGTGAAGGTGTATGTATCAAGGAAGAGAAAGTGTGTGTGTCTATTTCTGTAAGCAAAGGTTGGGAGCCTGGTAGCCCTTGTGCAGTGCTGATCCCAGAATTTTCTATCTCTTTGGTTTCTGAGGTTGGCCTTGCAAATCTCCCTTCCCTTTTTCACTCTTACATTCAGCGTGGGCAGAGCTCTGGCTGTGAGCACTGGTTTCTCCATGTGGTTTGTTCAGGAGCAGCAGGACCAGTCACGTCAGAATGTATATTTGGTATGCTGAACTCTTGGCTTCACTTGGGAACGTACTGATAGCCATATATGTTAGGGTATCATTTTGTAGCAATTAGTTGGCTTTGTGCAGGTATCCTGAGGTGCTGTGCAGTTCCTGTATTTGTATAATTGTTTTTTTTATGGGCACATGATGTATCTAATTTTAGAAATTGGATGGGTTTTATTTCCCAGAGTGTTAAAACTGCCGCAGAAGCTGCAATATTCCTGAGTTTTATGTTGTTTTATTTAATATCACAGTTCATGGACTTGAGCACTGATTTCTATCTATACGAAGCAGGATTTTATTGAAATGGCAGCAGTTACTCACTATAGCTCATAGAATTTCTAAAGAAGGCTTTAAAATCCCATGCAAGCTTTGGCCCTAATGCTGTGTTTTAAATTACATAGTGTTTTTTGATTTAAAAAAATGGAAGCACAGAGCACATTCCATGGATGTCTGTGCATCTCTTAAGTGCATTTCAGTGATTCTCAGACTGTTGTAAATGATGTGTTAAGCTAAAAATCTCTTGCCTTTCTGCAATGAAAATGGGGTAGGCGATCAGTTAGGTCTTCACCCAGAAAGAAACAGACCAGTGAGGCCTTCCAGGGAGGCTTTTCTTCCTTCCTCATAAATGCGTGTATCACATACTTGTTTGTTTGACCCACAGTGGCAGAGATCTAGGTAAACGGTAATATAATGTCTGTGTGAGGAGTGGGGAAATGGCTCTGTTAGCAGGAAACCAGCAGGAGGTGGCTTGTGAAGGAGAATAAAGGGAGGATATTGTCTTGTCCTACTTTTGTGTGACAGCTTCTGAAGTTGCAGGAGTGGAATGATAACTTGGCCTTTATCTGTTTGAGAAAGAATTGTTCTGTTTAAATTCAGATAGGTGGCTGTGAAACTGCCATTTACCACTTTTAGAAATGCTTCAATATATGCCACAAGAAGTGTGGTCCTTGAGAATCTCAGATGTTTTCAAGCACACCCACATAACATGTTTTCTGAGAGGAAATGTTTTCCTAGTGATTAGAGCACAGAATTCAGTAAAAAAACTGGCTTAGCATCTCTGAAACTAATTGTTTTTCTTTTTTTTCCCCCTCAGTTTTTGGCATGATATGAGCCAAATTACCTGGAAATAGAATTTTCAAAATGTTGGTGTGTACCTAATCGCTGAATATAATTCCTGCTTCATGAAAATCATGTTTATTCATAAATCCACTGTCTTGCATAAATTGGTGTAACAAAGGGAGATACCCACTCTACATAAATAATTTCGTGATGCTGCAGATAGAGGGTAAAAAAAATGAAATTGGTGTAGGAATAAAACTGAATGTTAGACCTGCAGTTCTAGAAAATGTGCTTTAACAGCATGCAAATATCAGCCATAACAGCACAATAGTATCCCTGGCACCAGTGGATTAAAAGGCTTCAAAACAAATGTGTGTTTATCTATATATAGATCTGTCTTACTGAAATGGCTTGTTTGCTTTCCTGAATCCTAACTTCCTAAAAATGAGTGCAGAGAGGGGGAAAAAAAAATATCCATTACCAACTGTTTTGTCCTTTGTTCTACCTGGATTTTTGTGCTTCCAAGTTATGGTCAATACAGCATTGCATAGCTAGCATAAACTGCATTGAGCTTGGCAGGGCAGGGCAGGGAAAGATAACGTGGGCTCATTTCCTGTTACATGTGGTTTTATAGCTGGTTAGTTGAATCGTTTCCAAACGTTGCAATGATATCAGAAAACATATATTTTTACAGGGAGTGATACTTTGACAGAAGGCAGTTACTTTGATATTTGAAAGCTTAATTTTTTTTTTTTTTCTTGTTATCTGATTTTTGAGGTCAACCGAGCAGCAGAGGCATTCTAGAAATTGCTAGTAAAGAGTTTCGGTCATGAAGACAAGTTGGTATAAAGGTTACAGCTTGTGGCTGTGCTTTCCTTGGCTTTTTATTTGGTTTAGTTCTACCTGACTTGAGTCTTACTGACTTTGGAGCAAAGCTGCTGGTGGAGTAACAATAAATGGTGATTTATTGATGCAATTTTTTTTTCTTCAATTTAAGAATTTCAATTTTTGCTCAATCTGAGGATTTCAATAATGTACTGTAACGTAATGAAGTCTGCAGCTAACACAGTAACATCTTGACAGTGTACACCTTTCGAGTCCAGGCTCTGTGCTTACACCATGCTGGTATGATGCATTGCCTCGGGAGCTGCTGGGGGGCAGAGCCTCCCTGACAGCCGCTGTGATGATCAGAGCAGAGATGAGGGCTGAATGAGAACTGTTCAGGTAGGCAGCTGACTCACAGGTTTAGCAGTAAGGCACAGGGGTTAGTGCTGTACAGCCGAGAACTCTTATTAGTTTTTCTTGTCATTCACCAGATCCTAATTTGTAATTAGTAACTGCTTTCCACAGCCCATCCTAAGGATGGAGCTGCCTCCTGTTTCAGGCACAGCTTGGAGATCAGCTTGGTTGTGCTCCTTCAGAGCAAATGGTCCTAAACGAAGCGTGCCTGGGGCTTTACCAAGCTTCCAGCCTCCACACAGAGCATATATAGGTAACTGCGGATCTCATGCGGGTATGTGTAGCTCTTGGTTTGTTCCCCTCTAGCAATAGAGGGAAGTATTTCCAACACTCCTTTCCCCACTAGCAAATGATTTAGGGGCTGTTTTTTGTTTTGTTTGTTTTTTATTCAAGTGTATAGAAATGTGAAACAATAACCACTAAGGATATTTTGTTGCCAGTAACTGCTGAAGTATTTATTGTTGTCTGTGGTACATCACTGTCCTTTTGCTCTTTTTTTTTTTTTTTTTTTTTTTTTTTCCAAGCTTTGCGTTCATTGATATATTTGGTGCATATTTTCCTTGGAAAAATTTAGCTTTTTATTTTTCCTCCTTCGTTAATGTTTTGTGAGGATGTATAAAATGTATGCTGAATTTTAACAAGCGTTTAGGATGTGGCATGGCTGCAGAAGGCTGTTATTGCTAGGCATGAAAAGAAAGTGGGAATTGTTTGAAAGATCAGACCCAGTTTCTGTGTTTTAATTAATTTGAGGTGTGAGGGCTACTTTTATTCCTTTTCCAATCAATAGCAAGGCTGTCGTTCATTTGAATGGGATTTGAAATAAGCCCAGACTGAGCCTGTATTCATTAAAACACCAGCACATGTTGATTTACTGTATGTTTGGGGATGGAGGGAATAGGTTTAATAACTTGTTCTGGGATTTTGCCATCTGTTACATGCAACACCGTGAGCAGTTATAGAATTACCTTTAGTAAAAATCTCATGAAAGCAATTGGAATAGGAAGAGATTGATATTCCTCAGATGAACTGGTAGGAAAAAATGAGGAAAAGCTGATCTTAATTAGAGGAGAGTCATCAGGAAGAACAGCTCCTGTTATGACAGATATTGCTTATTTTTATTGCCACCACTAATTTGATTAAAAGAAAAAAAAATTACACTGGATGCTGACCTGAAGAGTAGGGAACTAGGTGTAATTCTGTCGTGTTCTCTCATGTGTAAGTAAATTATCACGATTTTGGTTTTCAGGGGTTTGGTCTTCTCTGGTGCTTCTTGTCCTTGAAGGCATTTTTCTTCTGCTTGTGGACTTTTGACTGCTCAGTGATTCCAACAGAGTCTTGGGGATGAGAGGAGTAGGCGCTATCAACTTCAGGTTTTACAGAGTTTCTCCCTGCTTTTGAAGTAAAATTCAAGATCTGGGAATTATTTGAGCAGGACTCGGATATTATTTTGTAAAGCATTGCTCTGGCTTAATCTGTGCAACTTTCAGAGGAAAGCCTTCTTTTCCACATGAGATATCTTTGTCAGGGAGAGAATGGTGTTCACCTTACTGCACAAAGTCCTTTCTAATTAGCCGTGGTGTCTCTTAATTAACTTTTCCAAAATACTATGCCTTACAGAAGCAATGGTCTTACTTTAAAGAGGGTTGTTGGAAGAAGGGCTTGCATGTGTTCTTGTTGCAATTATCGAAATATAACTGTGTGCTGTGTTTTTATTATCCCTCTTAAAAACAAATAAATGAAACATGAATTTATTTTCCTTAGCAGAGGAAGGGTATCAGGAAAGAAGGGAGTGCTTAATGTTCCACTGACCAGTGAATCTAGCCAAGAATAACTTATTCTCAAATTCTGTAATGGTAGAGCCATTAATATAAACTTATGGCTGTATCTAAACTGGAAACGCATGCAGCCTGGAATTTTTTGATTTGCCACAGCAAGTTAGAAAGGGACACTAGGAAAATACATAGTAATTAAAACATTCATAAAAATGGATTACAGATTTAGTCATTTGCTGATAAATATCTGTGCATGCATAACTGACTCCGAGCTACTTTGACTGGTTTGGTGATGCGGGTTGTGATGTGGATGTGATTTCAGAAGGTGGCCTGATGTTGCCAGGTGCTGAGTGTGCTGGCTCAAAGCCTTCAGAGGGTGTGCTTGTGTCTCCTGGATATAACTAGCTCAAGTGATGTGAGAGTTTGGGCCTGGTTTGCCTCATCTCATGTCCTGAGGTATTCTCCTGCATCAGGATGAACCCCCTTACTCTGTGCACATTGCTTGTCTGTCACAGCTCTGATACTCAGAAACTGTTTGAATCTGCAGCTCAGGTCACTTCTAGTGACTCTGTAGCATTAGTGTGATGTGAGCTTTTGAACTGTAAATAACGATGGGTTCATAAACTAAGGAGGCTAGGAAGTGAAACTTTCAGTAACTGTTGTTGATTGGGCTGGGAGAAGCATCTCTTCCCACCTGCTTTTGAGGCCTTTATTTGCTGCTTGCAATTATGACTTCGGTTATATCAACACCCTTTTAAAAATGCAATTGTGTTTAAGGTGTGTTACTCCTTCAAAAATTGCCTGTTTTTCTTGAATGGCTTGGTGCTGCTGCTTCTGTTGTATATAATAAAGTGAGTCAGAGTAGTGGATCAAAGGAAAATGCCACTTCTCCCTTGTGTGTTCAGCAGCTTAAAATATGGATTAAGGTTAATTATTAGACTTAAGAAAGAATATCAGAGTTTGTGAAAGAAGAGTTGGGATCGAGTGTTACAGGACACATTTTAATAGAATAAGAGAAAAATGTTCAAGCAGAACAATGGGCAGTGAATAAGTCAAAATCAGAAGCAATGTGTGAGCAGATAGGAGGAGTGTGTTAGAAAAACCACCTGGCTTAAGTTAGTGTAGCCTGTATTTTGACAGAGATCCCTGCCCAAATACAGCCAGGATCTGGTTCTTTGTAGCTGGAATTTGTGGCAGTGGCAAAACTTATTTTCTCCATAGTGGGAGACTCTGGACTTTGTGAGAGCAAGACTGTTGTTGTTTGTTTGCTTGTTTGTCTTTTAAGTAAAAACATCTTCCTTCCCCACACACCTTTGATAAATAATACATCTTAGTTGTTTTCTCTTCCCTTGTGTCACCTGAGCTGCTATATCTTTGCCTTTTTCAGGTTCATCTGATAAAAACCTAGAGTACTTTTTCACTTGGAAAGTGAAAATAACGTCACTATTTCTTGTATTTCTTCACTGCGTGTGGCATTTTGGCTTTTTCTTTATGCCTTCCCCAAAGAAAAGAAAACCTAAGAACTTGTTTGTTTGGTTTTTTTTCCCCTCCTGTACCCTCTTGCTGTATCTGCCTGTCTGATGAATTTCAGACAGATTTGAGATGTTTCAGAGAAGAAGGACTCATCAGAAAATGTAGCTATCTTGGTTACATTAACATCCACAGTAATGCCCTAGCTGAGGGAAAGGCCAGTGTGTTCTCACCTCGCCTTAAAACTTTGGTGAGAGTCTGCTTTCAGTTACCAGAGAAATCTGGGGACACTGAGGAGAGCTGTGAGCTTTGTTCTACTTTCTTCAGTTTCCTTCTTATGTGATTCTTCTGCCTTTTACTGTTAAGCTCTTCCCTTGATCTTTCGGTATTCTGTTTCTGAAGGCTACTGGGTTTGTGTGTCTGGAATAGCAGGTTCTATAATGTAGAACGTAGCCAGGGTCGGATTTTATGATGGTGTTTTTTTTTTCTTTTTTTGCCTTAAGTATGAAGCAAAATGCACATAAATTAGCTTCTGCTGGCTCTCTCATTCCACTGAAATATATGCCCTATTCCTAGAGAAGGTGCATGCAGAGAGCTCTGAAGAAAGAGCAGCTTTTGTACTTGTGGGATTATTTACAGAGACTCCATTACTATCTCCGTAGGTGGCCTGACCATTATGCCAGAATAAACTTTGGGTTCTGTGGATTTCAAAAGCTAGAAACATCCTTTTTCAGAGCTGATTTTTCTCTAAGATCTATGCCAGAGGTCTGAGAAGCCTTCCTGCAAGCCGTCTTGAATTTATTCTTAATGCGCTGAATAAACATTAGGAAGTAAAATATTTGCCCTAGGATATCTGTAGCTACTTCACCCTTTCTCTTGGCTCTGATTTCCCAGCCTTTTCCCTTTATTAAAAACAAAAAACAAACAAAAAACAAAAACAAAACAAAACAAAAAACCCACCATCCTCCTGTGCTTAATAGGGGCTCCTGTGCCAGTCACTGCCCACCCTTATCCTGAAACTGCTGAAACCAGTTCCAGCAAATTTATTATTTCCTCTCTGCGTTTGACTGCAAGGCTTATTAGGCTTTACCAGGGTCAAAGGTTTGTCTGTTCACTCTTAAGAGTGTGTGCTAACCTTACAGGCTGCCATATTCTTGAGCAGAACTGTTCATTCACTTCTCTATCATAAAAGCAAGCAGTTTGATTTCTAGCATTGCACTCCCTTAATTCCCTGTTAAAAATATTGCCATTATACCCTTCCCAGTTCTCAGGTTGTTTTTTTTTTTTTTTTTTTTTTTTTTTGAGTTGCTACATTCCATACACAGCAAACTGTGCCCTAGCTTTTCAGCTGTAATAATTCGCAGGTGCTGGGGAGGAAAACCAAACTCATCCTTGCACAAGTCTGTGTGTGCAATAATCCCTTACCAGCTTCTGGGTTAGTTGAACAAAATGGGCCTTGTGTAATTTAATTTCACAATTTGTCTGTTTCCCTCAGAAGTGGGATGGGATTGCTTCTGTACTGAGATCTCATGCTTTAATACTGTAATATGCATAATTTAAATATATATATATGTTTATTGCTATGCATTTTGCTCCCAATCTCAAGTACACATTTATTGACATAACTATACGTATGCGCTTATACAGTCTAGAATTCCTCAGTGCTTTTATCTTTTTAAAATCTAATTATGCATGCTAAAATGCTGTTTTATGCACATGGTTGAATTAATGCTTTTGAAAAGAATGCAATCAGTGCTGTTTCAGTGCAGGAGGCCCTGCTTGACAATGGAGTCTCTGAGGTGATTTCCTCATTGCTGTATTGACTTCTGGCAGAGCAGAAGCTGACCGGAAAGTAGTTAATCTTAGAAATAATTTAGAGGCACCAAAATGTAGAACTGCTTCCTTAGGGCTTTTCTTGCTGGGCTGCATGCCACTTCAGTAGTGGAGCGTGAGTTTAAAATCAAATGGCAGCACATCTCCTGACTTCTGGTGGTATGCTGTTTTATAGCTAAAATCTTTCAGAACCGCAAATGTTCAGCAAGTTCTCTGGGCATAAATCTGTACTCAAATACCACAGGCACCAGGCGTCTTGCCTCCCTGTTTCCTGGAAGATAAATGATTTATTTTTTCTTTGCAGAGTATCTGTCAGATTGATATATGTAAATCAATACAGTTTGACAATTCTAAGACATTCCGTAAGTGACTACTCTGAAATATGTATGATTTTAAGCTCCTACTTAGAATTGCTGCGTAGCGGGGAATTTCATTTGTCTTTGTTTTGCTGAACCATTTGAGTCATTTTGTGATTCATATTGGATTCATAGTGGATTCATTTTTCTCACTATTTTCCTGTTGTGATGCCATTGATTTATGTTACTGTTTTTAACATTTGTGATACATGTTCCAGATGTATATCATGTACAAGATGAAAATTGAATGTATGTAATTGTAGGCTCCATATTTAAAGTCTTTGTCCCTTTTGCCTTCAGCAGGTACAATTTAACCCATTATTTATACAGTTTTTCTAGGTTTAGGCTTGCCAAACCGTAATTGCCCTTACTATTGTGCCTTGTTTTCTTACAGATGTGCACTGGTAACTACATCTTTGTTCCTTACATGATAACTCCACATAACAAGGTGTACTGCTGCGATAGTAGCTTTATGAAGGGACTAACAGAACTGATGCAGCCAAGTTTTGAATCACTTCTTGGGCCTATTTGCTTACCTCTGGTAGATCGATTTATCCAACTCTTGAAGGTGGCACAGGCCAGCTCGGGGTGAGTTGATGTTTTGTACCCCTTTGTATATTGTATTTTTCTGCTGACAATACAAATGTCAGATCTCTTGCTTTCAGAGTGAGCGATGTTTCTGTTGAGACAAATTGATAATGAATTAATGAATAATTTAGCTTGACCAACTCTCTGCACTAATGCTGCTCTATGCTAAATGTTTGGCAAAGGTATTGCGAGAGTGTTGCAGGGCCATAAAAACAAATGCAAGGATCTTTCACAAAGTGCTAACGTGAAGTTGTTCCTCTCCAGCCAGTATTTCCGGGAATCCATCCTTAATGACATTAGGAAGGCCCGTACCCTCTACACTGGCAAAGAGCTTGCAGCAGAGCTGGCGAGAATTCGGCAGCGAGTGGATAATATTGAGGTCTTGTCTGCTGACATTGTAATCAACTTGCTGCTGTCCTACAGAGACATACAGGTATGTATCCTCTGCTCAGAGATAATCTAAAAATGTGATAAAGTTAATTCTCAATGGAATTGTAGTGCATTTTGCACACCTTTTCTAAGAAGCTGTAGAAATAATGTGCACTGGTAAAAAATTGGTTGCAGTATCTTCACTGATGCTCTTTACTTTTAGTTGTATTGTTCAGCATGCCTTTACATAGCTGAAAATACATTATAACAGCACCTAAAAAATATGTAACATACATGAGGTCTCCATGTCAGCACTGCTACGTGACAAGTAGCCTGTAGCGTGCCCTACTTAAAGGCCGTCTTAGTGTTCTGCTATTGATATGTTTGTGTTCTGACTATGAGCTTTATCACCATGTGTGTGACATTTCTCTTGGCAACACAACATGTTTGTATGCATTGCAGCTTCTCTGAATGGTACTAGTAATTGCTTGCTTTATTATACATAGTTTCAGTTGTTGCTTCTTAAGCATTTTTAATTTTTGTTTGCATCTCATGCTTACCTTGAAGAGTTTTGGAATACTTTGTTGTAGATGCAATTAGCATTGTAATTTCTATCTGATATGAACTCTGATACATGTTCAGCCCTGAAGCTAACTGATATTATGAAATGTGGAATGGGAAATTTCTCTATGTATATTTAAGCAGTACAGGAATCCAAATTGTGTAAAGTGTTCTGTTTATTCGCATCTCTGAGTGCCAAGCCATTTATAGTTTCAGAGTGAGGAATGTGAGATCCATGTAACTTACATCCCAGTATGAAATGCCAGCTCCTTAGTTCAAAGAAGAGTTTGTATATGCATACTTCAGTACAGCTGCTTAAAACTTCATTGTTCCTTTCTTTTGGAAGGATTACGATTCCATTGTGAAGCTGGTGAAGACTTTAGAAAAACTGCCTACTTTTGACTTGGCTTCCCATCACCATGTGAGGTTACATTATGCGTTTGCACTGAACAGGTAAGACTGTACCTTTCCTACTGATGTCAAGTAGTAAATCAGTACCACAAACTCAATGCATGGCTGATAATCACGGTTAAGGGTTCCTACTGGAATCTTTGTATACAGGTCTAGGGTTCTCACTGAAGCAGTTCTGGGGACTCTTGACCTTCTTGATGAGTCTAAGCTTCCTTCTCCTTTCATACTGTCAAATTGCTTTCCTCTTCCTTCAATCTGATTTTATTTATTTATTTTGTCCTTCCATAGATCTGTGCCAGCATTTGAGTTTTTCATTTCAGTGTCTGAATCTGTAAAAGTAAAATACACTTTTAACATCGTTGTTGCATGACAGCATTGCGGCATTTGTGCTGAGTTAGACATCCACTCGTTCAAGTCTGAGTTCTCCTGTTGTCAAGAGACACTTCATGTCAAGAGACATCAAGTGATAATCAGAAGATTTTACAATGTTATAGTACGCGTATTTTTAAGTTCTCTGATAACATGTGCAATGTGGCACATGCAGCTACATGCACTACTTCTTTGAGTTAGATGGGAGCCGTGCCCTGGTGCTTTTTTTGTTTGTTTATATTGTGATTTTTCCCAAAAATCTGAAACACTGGCAATAAGGAAGGGCATTAAAGAGGGAATTTTCCAGTGGGAATTGCAGATGTTTTCTAATCCCTTAGTGTTACCACAGTGAAGATTGGCTGTTTTGATGTTTAGAGAAGCAGACCAAGTGTCAGCAGGCATTGAAATTCTCATATATACATATGTTGCTCTGAAAGTAATGCCTCCTATTTTTTTCTATGGAAATGACAACAAATACAAAGAGCTCAATAACAATGTTTGATAGAGCAAATTCTCAGCTATGAAACAGTATTTTTCCAAATGATCACCACCATGAGCTATGCATTTTCACTGTGATGGTCAAGAGCCTGCATGCCATGCTTGTGAAAATCTGCACCAGTAGAGGTGACTGTCACCACTGCTGAAACACACCACCCACCACCTCACTGTGCGCATATCCACTGTTTGGTTTCCATCAATGTTCAGCAAGTGTCACTAAATGTCAGTGGGTGCCACTGTTTCTGCATGAAGGAAGGTGCATCAACACTCCTTTGCTTCATACGTACTTCCAAATCAGATACCATTCTGTCAGACTGTCCCTCTGCTGCCATCTGTCACACAGCGACAGCATGTAACAGAATGCTGGAGAGAAGGTTCAGCCTCTACTGCCATACCACCAACAACCGTGTCAGACATCGTGAGCCAACATGAGACAAAATAGGAGACATTGCTTTTAAGGCAGCCTTTGTATCTTTGCATTTTATGAATAAATATCTTATGATCTCCCAAAGGATTGCTCTCGAAGCTACTCTTACTGCTGTTACTGCTTTGCTCTAGGTGATCATGAGAGAGATAACATGTTTGGGGGCTTTTATGAAGAAGGTTTTTTGGTAGTGATGTTTTTTAATCTTTGTTTTAAACATGTTTATAAAATGATTCATTGCGTCTAGGAGCATATTCAACATATAATTACAGACTAATGCATAAATATATCTTTATTTAAAATCATATGTATAATCTTTTAAATAACTATATATTCAGATGGGTTGTGAAAAGGTATTCCTTGTTAACTATTTTTTTTTATTGGAATATTTATTTTTAATAGACGAAATCTGCCTGGGGACAGACAGAAAGCTCTAGAAATTATGATTCCTTTAGTAGAACAAGAAGATCAAGTAGCTTCAGATATGTACTGCCTGGTTGGTCGCATTTACAAGGACATGTTTTTGGAATCTGGATTCATAGATACAGAAAGCAGAGACAAAGGGACCTTCTGGTGAGTAATGTTTTCCTGGTCTATGTCTTTTTCTTAGCTTTAGAAAGCGTTCCTTAAATGAGAACACACTTCAACTGTTTTTCATTCCAAATATTTTGTGTTCTTAATGGTTACGCAATGTCTTCTAATCTGGGCCTTCCTTACTTGTTAAGAATGACAGATTCACGGTGTCCATACATCTGCTTCCATAAAGCTCTTCAGGTGCCTCAGAGTTGAGGTACCTTCATCACAGCTTATCTTTCTCCTCTCTCTCAAATGTGAATTCTCTTGTTTCCTGCGTTTCTTTTAAGAATCTGGGCCAGGCATTATTATTCAGGCTTGAATCAATAGGTGTACTTGCATCTTGGTAGGTATTTACCAGCTATGCTTAAAGGTGCTGAAGTATGACTGTGCTGATGCTTAGAAATTTTTGTCTTCTTTTGGCTTCCTTGCTGACAAGGAATGTAAACTCATGCTGGGAAAAGATTTATCACCCCATCATCTCCATATAACGTATACATATTACAGTGGATTGCAGTACAGATTCTTACGGTACTTGCCTCCAAAATTATTAAAAAAAAAAGTCCTTTGTCTCTTGTCTGTCAGGCCTTCAATTTCCAAGGGAAATATACTTGAAATGCCAACATTAGGTACTTTTGTCAGGGTGAGCTGCTTTTTTCCATTCCAGTTCAGGAAGAGAATATAGATAAATATTTGTTCTGCATATCCTCCACATTGAATCCTTGTTCTGCTTTTGAGCTCATCAGCTACCTGTTGAAGTAAATGCTTGATTCTCCTTCTCGTTTCACGTTTTTTCAGTAACCTTCAGATTAGAATTGTCTTTAAAATATATAATTATTCACCATCTATAGTCTTAGAATACATAATACATATAGTCTTAGAATACACAATTTTTAATTCTTGGTTATGCTTTACAGTTTTGTAATGCTTACTGGCCTCTTAAAATATGTTGAAATAGCAGGAATACAGCATGTTATTTTCCCCCCTCCCTTCCCTTCCCACTTCATAATTTTGATTAAAGAATTTCTCTAAGACAAAGCTCCTGTGAAACTTTTAAAATTGTTGTAGAATAATATTTTGTTTAATGTTAGCTGATACAAAAATCAAACTGTAGTCTTTATACGGTCCTAGGCATCACCATGGACAAAACAAATTAAATGAACTTATGTCTGTGATATGTACTGTGATTGCTTTTTCCTCATTTGTACTGCTTTAAGAACAGATAAACTTTGAGATTTTCAAACACGATTAGGTGAGTTTATATGTTTATTAGGCGTAATTACTTACTAGGATGTTTCACACAGCTGTTTTAACATGCTTTTAATAAATGCATCTATCAGTCATGTTGCTCATCTACTTGATGAGATGCAATGATTGCAGTCATAACAGCTTGGAGAAGGAGAACAAATGCAGCTTTTGCCGTGGGTAGGGCACTGACAGGGCAGCCCCTAAATAATCCTTGAAGTCTCTGGCCAGTTAGACCAGAGTAAGACAATCTGGAATTTGACTGGAACCTGTTCCAGGGGAATCAGTTGCTTTTAGTTTGTACTTTATGTTGGATATTGATTTGAATTCTAGTGTCAGTCATATGACAGGCTTGATATGGCTGAAAGATTGAGCCATAACCTAGTTGCTGGCCTTTGGCTGGGAGCAAAGCTGCTACCAGTGCTGCACGCTGGCCTCAGTGGGGGTGGAAGAAGGTGTGTGCAGGAACAGTGCCTCCACAATGGCATTAGTTTATGTTGAGATAAAGGTTATTATCTCTGTCTTAGAGAAATGAGGTTGCAGGAGAAATGTAGTGAATTGCATAAGATAAGAATTTAGCAGCAGAACTGAAGTGTTAGTTTTGCAACAGCTAATGACGTTAGGGTACTTTGGGCTATTTAAAAAAAAAAAAAAGGCAGGAAGTGTGATTTTTCTGACAACTGAGAAGTGGAATAAAAAGCATCTGTGATGAAAATATGAGACAAGAAATGAAAGTCTAATTCTTAACTGTCACTTTCTTGTTGCGTACTGACAATGTAAATCAGATTCACCAATGCTATCAAGTCATCTTTCAAATCCTTTTACTGCTACCTATCTTATTCAGTATCTGTATTGCAACATTTTCCCAAACATCAGCTTTCAATTTCTTGATTTTTTTTCTTGTGCATGCTGCAAAAATTATGTCAAGGAGAATGCTACTTGTCAATTGAAGCTTAAAGAAGCCAAATACTGAATGTAATGAAAGAAATAAGCTCTCTGATCCTATAAAATAATTTCTCAGTCCCCTAGGGAAAGGAATGTAGCCTTTTTTTTGTTGCCTACCTGTGGCGCTTTGTTTTCAACTCAATGCGTTGTTTTTTGAGGGCTGTTCACCAATTACTTCTGCAAGTGTAACTATCTTGTATGCTTCAGTTCATCTCTGCCTCCTTTGCCTCTATGCTTAACACCATTGACAGCATGTGTGTTCCCACCTTTTCTTTCTCACTGGAGAAGTTTATTTGATTTATAAAATTCTGAAGTTCTGTATTCGTCACTGAACTAGAGAAATTTAGGTATTCGTGCCAGAAGTGAGGCATTTGTATCATTTGCTTCTGTGTTTATGTATTTTGTTATGCCTGTATGTCACTGGAGCAGATCCATGATCTAAAGTCAGCGTTAGTGAAAATCTATATATTTAAGAGGAAATTAAAGAGTCCATTAATAAATATAACAATAAATATAACTGTGAAACAGGTCTTTTAAAAGCTGGTAATGCTCTTTTCTTCTATCTCAATGGAAAAACCGTAAATCCAATAAGATACTAACTTTGCTGGAGTGGACAACCAGGGCCTGTACTTGGGTGAAGGGAAAGGAAAAGGAAAGAGGATGCATATATAATTAACTAACTCTTCAGTAAGTAACTCACTCCTAAAAATAGCCAAAAAGCATGTGCAGAAAACAGTATTTTTGTTTCCATGGATTCTTACTATGTAAACAGAAGATAAACACCTACAGAACCTAAAAGTATAATTATATCCCTACTAGATTGCATTATTTAGAAAGCAAACTTGTATGTTTGTTTTCTCTAGGTTCAAGAAGGCGTTTGAGTCAGAGCCAACACTGCATTCGGGAATCAGTTATGCAGTGCTTCTTCTGGCAGCTGGACATTGCTTTGATACTTCTTTTGAGCTTCGGAAAGTTGGTAATTACAGCTTGCAAATTCACAGTGAACTTGCTTTCTAGTGAAAGTATGACACCATTCACTGTCACAAGGGGAGGAAGAAAATCTGATAGTTGCATATAAATGCTTTGATAGTGAGTATGTGAACATCTAAGTTAGTGTTCCTAGCCATCACTGATCCCACCTGGCTGACAGTGAGCACTGTTGTGATGATCTGATTCCAGGATGAAGGTCTTAATGGGTTACCAGAGCTTAGTGAAAACTGGCAGCCCTTCTTTGCTGTGATGTCTTTTTTGTGAGCCGGAAGGAAGGAATGCCAGAAAGGGGGGTTTGGATCTGGCTAGCTTTCTTGAAAAAAATGGAAATAAAAATCAAGCAAGCAAACAGAAAATACCTATGGATCACTAGGAAATATGGGCAAAAAAACCTCTCCTTAGAGTGGTCAAAATGCACGTAGCTTGAGATTGGGATGGGTTAAGAGAAGAATGAGCCACACTTCTCTTCAGATGCTGTTTTTGAGGGTTTTTTAAAGCTTTGTATTAAGTGGTCCGCTTTGTGATTTGATTTGTGGTTTTGCTGTATTTGAAGAGAAGGCAAAGCCAAAATTAGCCAGGATCCCATTCAGGGAAGCCACAAAAGGAAGATGACTGAATGCTGTAATAGTTGCTAACGTATACTTTGTAACTGGCATTTTTCTCCACAGGTTTGTGTAATTCTTGATGTACTGCAAATCCTTTTTTTTTTCTTTTTTCTTTTTTTTCCCCTCTTGGTCTCCTGAGGAGAAAGAAGCATTGTTCTTTACTGCAAAGAATATATTTAATGAGCCTCTGCACTAGTTTAGAAGTAAGGTGTGTGGAGTATCTCTGCAAGTAATTTTCAGGGTGAAGAATTATTTTTTTTGAGCTTGAAGCTCAGAGATGATTACCTTCATGTGGATAATAGAAGTGGAATTGAAATTTTCTGGGATTAAGGAAGGTGATTATTTAGATATGATAGGCTTTGTAGGGTTGCCCCCAGCTACTGTGTTTGCCTTTATGTGTGGACAAAGTTTGTCTTTTTGGGTTGGATGGAATGCTTTCATCTTCTACGCTGAAATTTTAATTCTTGTGGCAGCATAGGTGGTAAAAAACAAAAAACAAAAATACCCAACCAATCAAACAAACAAAAAACTCAAAAACATGTGCACACACATCTTGCTTCCTGTGTGGCTTTTGGATAATATTCATTCAGCTGACATAGTTTTAAATTAGGGATAGTTTAGTGAATCTGAGCTATATTTTCTGTGTAGTTTAAATTGAATCCTCCAATTCTAAAGAAACTTCAATTGCACGCAAGCTGTGGCCGACTGGATTTGGGTGAACTGATAATAGTGATGAAATCTGAAAATTATTTGTAGTGATCAGATGTTTGGCATCTTCTTGTGAGTTTGTGCAGTGATTGCTGTACTGCTTGTGCGGAGAATGGTACAAAAATTAAAGTTCCTTCCTACTTAAGGTTCCATCCATGGATGATGAGTTACTTGGGGGAGTAATATCTAGTAGCTGTGTTTGGTTGAAGGGTAGTGATTTATTTAGTTTTGGATGTTTTTTTGTTTGTTTGTTTGTTGTTTTGTTTTTGTGGGTTTTGTTTTTTTTTTTTTTTTTTTAAGATGAGAGAAAGGAACTTTTGTTTTCTTTAGAAGCTGTTGGTGTGGCAATCTTTCTTATGTAAATATTTATATGGGGAAGGCAATCAACTCTTTGAAAGGGTTGATATGTGTAGGATGAGGGGAAATGATTTTAAGTTGAGGGAGGGGAGATTTAAGTCAGACATCAGGGGGAAATTCTTTACCCAGAGAGTGGTGAGGTGCTGGAACAGGCTGCCCAGAGAGGTTGTGGATGCCCCGTCCTTGGAGGTATTCAAAGCCAGGTTGGATGGGGCCCTGGGCAGCCTGGTTTAGCATTAAATGTGGAGGTTGGTGGCCCTGCATGTGGCAGGGGGGTTGGAGATTCATGATCCTTGAGGTCCCTTCCAACCCCGGCCATTCTGTGATTCTGTGATTTGTTGTCTGTTGAGATTCATTTAAAGACAGTGCCTGCTGTGGTCATAGAGTTGTTGAGTTGGATGAGACCTTAAATATCTGCCTCCAGTTTATCTACCATGGGTAGAGACACTTTCCCCTAGGCCTCCTTCCTCTCTCATAGTAAAGTATTTATTCCTTATGTCTAATCTAAATTTACCTTCTTTTAGTTCAAAATTGTTACTCCTTGTCCTGTCATTACACCTAGTGATAAAGAGTCCCTCTCCGTTTGATCCCCTCGTAGTCTACCTTTAGATAGTGGAAGGGATCTACTAGCATCTATTTTGTTATAAGAAATATTGTTAAAATACTTTGAAAGATTATTTCAAACACAGTTATAATATAGGCCTTATGCACTGGACAATGGTAATTGGTGATAAAACTGTGGTTCATGTTAATATGATAAGGTTTGTCAGCTGACTTGAACTGTGCTAGATTCTGAGGACAAATCAGTATTTCCTTTATCTTGGACTGATGTTAATGATTTTGACCAAAAATTAGGGAAATCAGAGGTTGCAAGGAAACATATTTTTTTCTTGTCCCAAAGGTCTTTTATGCTTATGTCATTCTTTCGATGTCACCTTTTTGTATTTATCTGTGTATAAGACCTAACAGCACTTAGATTTGCTTAGTAGTGCTTGGCTGTAGTAGTCCTGTAGTGTTATTACAACGCATAGATGTTAGAGAAAGTCTGTTTCCTGGTGGGCGATAAGGAGAGAGGTGAAGCTGGCTGAATTTCAGTCCAGGTTGTATGAAAATAATATTGGTATGTTAGGAAAAGCAAAGGAAAGATACAGTCCTTAACAGCACTTCAGAGGGTGCATGAAGCTGTAATTAGAAGATGCATATCTGATTACATTGGGAATAAAGTAATAACTCCAGTAACCAAAGAGAGTTTTTACCCATTTGCATCAGATCAAAATTTGCTTTCTGAGAGTTCCTGCCTATGCTTGTCAGAATAATAGTTCACATGAAATGATCAAGTGAAGCATTAATCAAGTACTCGTATTTTCTTTACAGTATTGTTTTAACTGTACAAAATCACAGAACTTTGAGACCAAAACATAAACACAGTGCTTTGCATTGGCAATAATGATCTCTGCAAGCTGTGCAACTCCAGTACACAAGAGATCCAATAATACAAATTGTTCTGTCAATATTTGAGCAAGGAAAGCAGTTTATTTATAAAGCTTTCAAAGTAATCTTTAACTGGTAATATCTTGTTATTGAATATTATTTTCTTTCCAGCTGTGGGTGTATTCCTGGCATTAATGACCGTTCTGACAGTAATTTTCCTTTCTTTTTCTGTATTTATGCCCATTTCTTTTTAAGGCAAAATGTTTTTGATAAAATGTTCTGGATCTTAGATGATGCTTCGTTGTTTTTGTAAATGCCAGATTTATTGCAAACAAAGAGAATGTCTTGTCTTCACCTGGTTGTTCTAATAGTTTCTAAAAAATTTTAAGGATAATGAGATCAAAATAAGCTAGAGAAATAATAAAAGGAGGCTGCAATCTTAAAATTGCATATATTCTCTTCAAGAATAAATAAACTTTTCTCTAAGAAGCAGACAGCTAATGCTTTTACTTATATTTAAGTGTCCGTTTATTCTGTATGTTACTCCAGCATGACAACTTGTTAGCAAGAGCACAAAGTGAAATACAGATATGAAACAGACTATAGAGCACTTGGATTTTATGTGTAAAACTATATCCATTTTTTATCTAGTGTTTAGAACACAGAAATGTAAGCAACACGACAAAACAGTATGGATTTTGTTGACTGAAATTTAGCTAGTATCTGTTTTGATAAGATTTATTGCTGCATTCAGAATGAAATTCAGTCTGCTAGCTATTTAACGAAGGTTAAGGAAAAAAAGGAGAAAAATCAACAGTTCCATTGAAATTTCATGTGAATAGTAAGCTTTGATATGACAGAAGGTGATATGGGAGGGAAACTGCCATAGTGGAGTAGTATGGGGAAAGTGAACAGAAGGTTACTGTGGTGATAAGGCATGTCCTGTAGGCTGGAAAATATTTCATTTGCAGGGGCGTTAGCTATAAATATGCCATAGTTGCAGTAGTTGTTTTGAACTAAAATTCACCCTGAAGGCCACGGGGAGACTTGTAGTTTTCAGAAAACTTAGCAAGTCAAAATGAGGCCTGAGGCTTTCCATAGTCTTGAGTTGCTGAGGGGCTTACGAATATTAATAGATGTCTTTCATTGGGGTAGGACTTGCGGCAAATTAATGAACATCACTGCTGGAAGAAGGCCAGTGGATCATCAGTTCCTTCTGCATGGGACCTTGTCTATAAAGGTAAGTCTGGGGCTTGGGGCTTGTAAGTCTCAAAAAAAAAAAAAAAAAAAAAAAAAAAAAAAAAAAACAAAAAAAAAAAAAAAACATAATAGGTGCCTTATTCAGCATCTGTTAAGTTTTTACAGCTATGTTGTGTAGCCTAAGGCCCCAATGTACCTTTACAGATGAGGTCCATGCAAGAACGTAGGTAATGTGACTGTGGCCTTGTCCTGACAGCGATGTCTTAAAGTTCCTTTCTTGAGAGGTCTTTAGGAAGAGGGGGAGGGGAAAAAAAGTCTGCTACGACCTAGGGCATATGGAAGTCATTTAACATTAACTGGTAAGTATAATTTCCATCTTATTTCATTGAAATGGAAAGGATAAAGTAACTTAAGCAATGAATAGATTTCAAAGCAGGGAAATAATGTATTTTAAAATGACATAGATATGTTCCTGTGACCTATTATTCTTTCTACTACAGGGGTAAAGATCAGCAGCCTGCTTGGTAAAAAGGGGAGCTTGGAGAAGCTGCAGAGCTATTGGGAAGTGGGATCTTTCTTGGCAGCCAGTATGTTGGCTAATGACCACATAAGAGTGATCCAGGCTTCAGAAAAGCTATTTAAGCTAAAGGCACCAGCATGGTAAGGTGATAAGAAAGATGGTGTATAGTAATGTCTTTTAAAACGCTGTATCTTGCTAACAGATTTTGCTAGTCTGTGTGTTGCTTCATTGTACTTCTACCTTGATGGAGGTATCTTCCCCTTCTGCCTTTATTAATGGATATATATATTATTATATTTTTTGCTGGGCTGAGAAGAGCAGATTTACCATTGACCCTCTTCTGAAGGTAAGGGGGGAGAGAAGTTGCTTATAGGCACTGTGCTTCTTCAGTTATTTGAAGTGGTAGGAGCATGTGGGTTTAGTCATAACTGCCCGAGTGTTCCTAGGAGTGCAATCAGCTTGGCTAGAGGAGCACAGATACACCTTGGAATACTGTGATAGTTATTGCGTGTGCCAACTATTTTATGAACTTGAATATAAATGAGCAATCTGTACAAGTTTCATCTGGTTGCGATTGAGAAGAATGCAGATTAAACTCCATTTAATGGAAGGGTTGTAAGTCTAGAGTTAGATTCAACATGTTCTTCTTCACATGCAGACAGGAAGTAGGGACCAGTTGTCCACTCATCAAGGTCTAGGTCCTTTTGGCAAAGGAGATCCGAGACTCCTTTCTGACTTAAGTTGTCACTCTGCCAATCAAGGCTGCCTTTTTTTTTTTTTTTTTTTTTTTTGTCTTTTTTATGAAGAAACTGAAGTCTGTCTCCAAAAGCTGGTCAGAAGTGAATGTAGGTGTGCTAAAATATGGAAATGCTGAACTTACATATTGAGATAGCATATGAAACTGTTGAAATGGACAACATTGTTTTTTCTTAACAATTTTCTTATAAAAGCTGTTTACAATGTATTTATATGCAATGCTTTTTTTTTTTTAAACTGTGTACATGAGGAGCTGGATAGCATTCTGTGGGAGTCTCCTGGTAGTTTGCTTGAGTTTATGAATGCCTGTTTGTTGGGATTTTATGTACCCAGTGCTTTGGGGTTTAAGTCTGCAGATTAAACTCTGAAAATACAGCATGCTTGTTTGTGCTTCAGGAGTGATTTCTCCTGTGAGCAATTCTTCTCAGCCTGCTATTCAGCAGCAGAGCCTTCTGGTACAAGGTAGATACAGTATTTCGTGCAGAATATCCATTCAACCAAAGAGGGAGAGTTGGGCAATGTATAGCTATACAACTACTCTCAAAATGCCCTCTGAGTTAGCATTATTTCTTTTTGCATATAGCTAGACTATAAACAAAGATATTTCAGGAAGCTTTCATGGTTTAGAATAGCAGGCAGCATATGTGATCAGGCATATATGCAGGAAGGATTGTCCCAGATCTCAGACTGATAACGTAGCTGCAACATTTCCAGCAAAAAATGAGGAATTGCTGTTGTTGAAAGCAAGCTGGAGAACCAGAATCTTATTGACTGCCTTAGCATTGCAGTGGTGGGTGCTTCAGTTGGAATTAAAGATACAGACATTATTATTTACTTACTGTATTATTGATCACAGGTACCTGAAGTCTATTGTAGAGACTATTTTGATATATCAGCATTTTAAAAAACTGAATCCTGAACAACATACAGCCAAACAGGAACTCGTGGACTTCTGGATGGACTTCCTTGTTGAAGCCACAAAGACAGATGTGTCTGTAGTTAGATTTCCAGTAAGTGTTTTCTTGTTGGTTTGTTTTTAATTGTGACATGTAGGAAATGAAGACAAAACACTGCTTGTTTGTAGGTTCCCAGACAAAAAAACTGCTTGTCCAGAAGAAATGCATTTGGCCTGCATACTAAACTAGTTTTAATTGATTTCACATGGCTACAATGGAATTGCACAATTTGTTCCAATAACATACTGTAAAAAAGTCAGAATATTATTTTATTATTTAATGCTTGCTACCAATGTTCTAAAGCAGAATTCTGCAGTGTATTCCATGTAATACTATATTATGTTATGTTCTGAAGAAAAGACACTTAATTTCAGTCTCTCTGACTCAACAGACTTTTTACACAGCCTGCTGCCTATTAAGCATGTGTTCTGTTAGAGCTTAGAAATCAGACCAAACAGCAATAAATCTTTTTTTTTATTATTCAGCTGTTAATATATTTCAACAACAGTGCAATAAACTTATGTATACTTTTATGGTTTCTTTCATGAATACTTTGCTGAAAGATTTTTATGACATACCCTGGTGTACTAAAATGTGCTGTTCTTTGTCGCCTCTGTATATTAGTGATACATATTAGTGATATATGTAGGAGAAATAATGTATTGGGTATTCCTTTTAGCTAACCATTGGCAAATACATCTTTTTGTTTTAGGTGGTAGTCACTATCGACCCCCCAGTACTTCAAGGGCATACTTGTTTTGTGCAGTTCTTCTGACATCAGGCTGTAAATGGGATAATAAACAATAAAGGAGATGGTAGTGTTGAACAGCAACAGACTGAGGCAGGAAATTGTAGTGGTGTTGCAGACAGACACATGTGATTCTCCTAATAAAAGGATTTTGTTTGTGCCTATTTGAAAGCAAAATCACGTGGTGCGACAAGTCAACAAAATGAAGCATAGTTACATCTTTACGCTTACAAATAACATCGATAACAAGCTTTTTGTAGAAATTCAGAGCTTGAACTTAAGGACTTCTCTAGTAATTGGTAGTTGCTGAACTATCACTTGGTCTCCTAGCTGCTGGCCTCAGAGTCGTGATCCTCTTTGCAGCAATTAGAGGAAGAAATGATGCAGCTTATGGGTAGCTTTGGGATAACTGAGGATAAGATACCAGTTCATGAAATGGTCTAAACCAGATTTTAACAACTGTAAGTGACTGAAGATGCAGGGTGATGCATTTGGTCACCCAGTTAACTGCCATGGTACTTTTCAGACTACAGCCTTGCACTTCTGTCATGTGTCCATGCGCTCACTGACTCAGTAGGAGTTGCTGTGACTAAGATTTGACTGATTAGTCTTTCCTAGACTTTCTGCTCTAGCTGTTTGATTTTATGGGCTTTCTTTTTAAAACATAGATGTAGACCAGGCTTTACTTTCTAAAGCAATTCTTTAAACTCCAAAAAGTAGTTTGGTGAAAGGTAGGTTTTTTTTCTTGAATTAATAGCAATGTTTCCCATTCTTCAGAATGAGAAGATCTTCTATGGAGGCACTAAAGATTGGACATTTTAGACATCAGATTTTTTTAACCACTGAAAATCCAAAATAAAGACATAAGAAGCTTTAATGAGAAATCGTACTTCTTCAAATAGCTGAGCTTTGTTGGCTTTTAAATAGTGTAGACCTGGAAGTAGTTCTGGCAGAACGTTATTGGAGTAGCAAGTTGGCTTCATCTACTCAGTAGCTATATTCAGACCAAATCTTACTGCATTGCATCCCATCACTTTTACATGAAGATTCTAGGTTTTTCTTTGTTTGTGTTTGTACCAGGAAACTTTCTGTAAACTTTAACTGTCTGCTTTTTGTAGCAGTGCATGTTGCTTTTGAGAAAAAATCATTTAATCTGGCTGCTGTGGTTCACGGTGTTCTGAATCAAAAGCAGGTCATTCTAATTCTAGGTTGATCTGTTTTTCTGTTTTAGCCAAATGCACTTTTGTAAAAAATAATTAAGTTACACCCTGAATCCTGTCTATGTTGGATGTGGACATTCTCAAACGGCATTGTAAAAGGAAGACTTGTGATAGAAGGATTTCAAATGTGATAGGTGTCAGAGAAATCGTTTGGAATTTAAGATATATACAATTGAGTGACATGTAACTCAAAAAAAGAAAATTGATGTTTTCTTTATCTTAAGTTACTGTGAGCCACAGTAAACTAGCTTAGTACCTAAAACTTTTATTGTTCATCCTGTTTACTTTATTTTTTTTCCTGCTATGATATGGCTACAGATAAAGTTTTAACAGATTTTAGTACAGATTTCCTAAGTTTTACTTATTGGGTAATTATTTACTTATTTACTTATTTTTATTTATATTATATTTATTACTTCATTTTTACTAACTCTTAAGATTTTTATTTTTTTTTTCTACAAGGTTTTAATATTGGAGCCAACCAAAATCTATCAGCCCTCATATCTCTCCATCAACAGTGAAGCTGAGGAGAAGACTGTATCTATCTGGCACGTGCTGCCCGATGACAAGGTACTATGATGTTTCTGTAGTTGTAACTTCTTTCCCAATTTAAAAGTGCATGGCTTATAAGTCATGTAACATGCAAGCAGTTGTATCTAATGTCAAATTCTGTGAAGAAGAGGGTATGTTTTTAGCATATCTGAAGATGCTTTGCCCACACATTGTCATGTGTTTTTTGTTTTAAACAGATCATTCTTAATTTTTTCTTTAGAATTTGTCCTGTTCCTTAATGGATCTTCTGCATCCACCATGTTTAAAAACAACATGCAGCTTCTTCCAGGTTGTTTTTAATATGAACAAGTCTGTTGCTTGAGACTTTGTAAATAACGTGCATAGTCCGAATGATGTCACGTAATATGTATGTACACAAAGCTTTCTTCTTCCCGTACTCACAGCATTGCTTGTCTGCTGTGGTAAATACTCTTCTAATATGAAAGCACTGGAGACTGGTGTGCCCTTAAATGGCAGTGAAATAAATGAAGAGGCAAAGAATCTTTTTGGCATAGGGACAGATAGATGCTCAGGAGGTACTGCAAATGGAAAAGCTGAGAAGAATTTAAGTTGAGATGTGAGAAAGCCTTACATATTTGGAAAGAAGTTTAGAAATTCCAGAGACGCAAGAGGAGAGGAAAGCATTGAATGGTTATCACCATTCATGGGAGCTGGATACAGTGATCTCTAAAGGTTCCTTTCAACCACTACAATTTTGTGATTCTGTGATCACATTCTGGGATGCTTAGGAAGAAAAATGTTGGTAAGAGTGAAGACGGAACACATTTTTAAGGCCTTAGAAAAGGAAGGGAGCATGGAAACATAGGAGGGTTATATGAAGAATTGATAGAGGCCAAATCAGCTGGAAACAGAACACTGAAGGTAGTGTGTTTTCTAGAACTAGCACTGCTCGTTCTTCTGTGGCAGCATCCTTGCAAAATAGGACAGTAAAGGACCTATTTGCTAGGTGATCCATCCTTCAGCTTTTATTCATGTGCTTTTAAGAGAGAAGCATTTTTTTCTATGTGAGGCAGCACTAATTAGAATTTTTGTTAAAAGTTCATGAAGGAACAGAACTGAGCTGTGGCTGAAATAGTTTATTTTGGGAACAAACTGAGGTGTTTGCCTAGAATGTTCATCTGTAGCTCATTCTGGTCTACGTTTTCGCAGGTAGGTTCAGAATGTGAAAATAAAGTTAGAAGATAAATTTATGCAATTTCCAGAGAAAAACAGAATTAACCACATAATGAACAATGATTTGTATCAGTATGACAGAGTAAATCTTGCTGTTGTAAAATGTGTGTTCTGAAAGTACTTCTGTATTTAGAATTCAGTCAGTTTAGAAACTAGTTGTGCACATGAGTTCGTGTTTGTAGATATAGTGAGCTTTTTGTGTGTGTAATTCATATCCAAACGGGGCATTATGTTCTGATTAGGGTCTTTTGTACAGTATTGGGGGAACACAGGATTTTGTAGTCCTATGTTTGGGCTACTTAGTCATGTTCCTCTTTGAAGAATCCCTTAATATTCTGTTTTTGAATAGTATAAATCTTAGTCTGAATACTAGTGTAGGTTTCACAACTGACTCTTCACACTGGAAAGTGTTTCGAGTGTGTCATCAAAACCTCTACTAAAGCCTGGAGTGGAATAGCACTGGTGAAGCAGCAGTATGCTACTTTAGGTCATTGAGCTTTCACTCTGAATTTGTAGCCAGTTCATACTCATAACTTCTTTTGCTAACACTGTACTTATGCTAAATGATTATTTGCCATTTGCCTGATATTATCTTTGATGAGAATCTCGGTATCTCTACATATTTTCTTTAGGCAAAACAAGTAGGACTGCTGTACTGGCTGCATGTGACATCTCACTGCTTGTATTCCAGTTTGAGTTAAACTTACTTGATCATATGTACTCATATTCCTAAAAAGCTACTTGATGGTGTGTTAATATTCCTTGTACTTACAGGGATGTTTAGCTTAATGCTTTCAGCAGTAGCTTTTCCCATAGCTTTGTCACTTGGCTGCCTAATCATCCTATGACTGGGAGAAAGATCTGGTTGTATTCAGTCTGTATCTGTTCAGCAGAAAAATATTTTGGTTTTCTGGGGTGTAACTGGTGCTTTACAGTTTTGTTTCTGTTATTGTGAATTTGTTTTATTTTATTTTATTTTATTATTTTTTTTTTTTTCCCCTGATATTCTATTGTAGCATTTAATACTTCCCCTCCCCTGACCCCCTTCTGATTTTGGCAGCACATCTATGTATTTTCTGCACATCACTGTTTTCCTACATTTGCTGCCCTACTGATGATCAGTGACAATAGATAAGGACAGCTTTTGATGCACTCGCTGGTTCTTCTGCTCTGGCCTTACTGTAGTGAGCTTATACAGTGTGTTAAGAGCTGATGGGTATGCAGTGCAGGCATCTCTGCCTTACAAGCCATAACGTTCATTAAAAGAATGCAGTGGGCAATTTGTTGGTTAGAAGTTCAGCTGTACTGTCATAATCTGTTGTTAAAATTTTGTCAGAAAGCATCAGAATCCATCAGAAACTTCAAACGGAGAAAAGGTACAAGAAAAATTTGAAGATACAATGTAACTGGTGAATATAACTAGTGTAGCATTTGTCTCTGCTGAGAGACTTCGTGAACTGGATGGATGTATTTCAGCCCACTGTAGTGAAGAAGGCTCTTTCTTTGGACCTTTCAAGGCTGATGACAGGCCTTGTAGGAGCTGATTAACAAAGGCCAGCTGTCCCAGCTACAAGGATAGAAGAGACAGCTGGGTTTGGAAATGGCTTCAGCTATATGAATTTGATCTACCTAGCAAAGGTCTGTTTAAGTTAGAGCAGCTTATGCTTCAGATTTCAGTTCATTTAAAAAAAAAAAAAAAAAAAAAAAAAAAAGAAATTTTCTTAATTTTCAAAATGAAACCATTGCTTTAAGAATAAGAATCGTGAGTTATCAAGCATATGAACTTCCCTTTGTGCACATAGAAGCTGAAATTCTGCTTCAAATACAAAATGTAACTTGTTTAAGCCTGCAGCTGGCAATTTGGTAATGAATAGGAGAATACCAGGATAAATAACAGGGCCTTTCTCTTTTTTGTCTTTTTTTTTTTTTTTTTTTTTTTTTTAGCAGTTTATTTTAATATTTCTTTCTTTAATAATGCCAAGTTTTTACATAGACAAATGCATATAAAAATCAGATGGCATTATGTTTTGTGGAATACACATTACCTTTGCCCTGCAGTTCTCTAATTTTAGCAGTCCCTTCCACATAGGGTTAGAGGAATGCAGCAGTGCTGTTAGCAAGTTTGAAATAGAACAGCCTGTCTCTGTTCCGTGTTGGCTTCTGAAACCATTTTGAGTTTTGTTTTGGGTGGTTGGTGGTTTTTTTTGCCTAACCCAAGAACAGATGCTGAATTTGGATAGCGTGCCTGATATGTTTACTCCAATGTATTCAAAACTTGGCAAGATCTTTGAGGGACATAGCTTTTATATTATTTCATTGCCTGAAAACTTCATTTGGTAAATGAAAGATATATGAATCTCTGAGAAATCAGTTGCATGTTGATTATAGGTAAAGCCCACAATACTTTGTTTCTTGCTGTGCTACTTACACATTTCTGCTTGCAGGATGTTTGTTTTAGATCATTTAGATATTATGTTATTCCCAGTGCAGGGAATTAGACAAATATCAATAGCAAAACTCTGGAAAAAGAGTTTCCAGACATGGAAAATTGAGAAGTAGCAGAGCTCGTATACAGTGTAAAGCATAAAAGAAGAACGCAGATACACCCTCCTTGTTAGCAGAGGGATTTAGTAGGGGATCTTTGTTCATACAGGAGAGCCAGGCAACTTGAATAGTACTTCCACAGGCACTTCGCACTAGCACTGGCTCATTTAGAATTGAAAGGTTACTGTAGTTACAGCTTTGTGCCTTACAGTTAGGGCTATGTGAAGTTTGCACGTATTTATCAGTATGTTGTGTTCAGCATTTTGCATTAGCCTTGCAACCTCTTTAATGAAATTTGAGCAGGAAGGAAAGAATTGCAGAGATAAAAAGACTGATCTGGTAAGCCTTACAGAACTGCTGTAGCTGAGAGTTTGATTTCCTCTCTCATTTCGTGCATATTGTACAACTATTTTGGTAGTGCATCTATTCTGTGTACTTTACCATTCCTAAAACAGGATATATAAAATACAGTAAATGCAATGCTTCCTTTGGGATAGACTTGATTATGTCTGTGTTTGACACTATGCCCTTATGCTATAAGTTGCCTTTGGCTGGAAATGTTTCCATACCTTTTTATTGCCCAGGTGACTAAAATGCTCAGTGCAGTTCAGCTCTGGAAACCAATTTCTTCAAATATGTTGCTCATGGGGTGGGTCCTAAGGTTGTCACACTTCCAGCTGGTATAGTTCCCCATTTTCCTGAAAGGTGAATGTTTTAATGTTTTAAAAGATATGAAGGACTTCTGATTCCTACAGTAAAATTTTATTAGAACTTAAGCACAGATCAACGTGATTGTCTGCTGAGAGAACTCAGTTCCGCCATGCATGACAGATCAACAGGTAAAAGATCTGAAAATAAATGAGGCCTGGCCCTGGGAGTTTGTGTAGGGTGTCTTCCAGTCTTGTTTACTGCTTCAACAGCTCTTAGGGATTTTAGTATGTTCTTAATTCTCTCTTCTGGATTCCTAGGCAAGTGGTCTCCATTTTGTTTCTTTGGACAGCTGGCCTTTAGATTTGCCCCTTCCTTGAGCAATTGCACCTCCATTTCAAGAATTTCCCATTTTACTCTCCAGCATCGGTCAGGCTTCCTGCTTTGTAGTGCTCTCAGCCAATTATTCCTGTACACAGAGGACGCTGAATGTGTAGAATGAGCTCTTGTCATTCTCAGAGGTGGATTCTTTTTTTCCCCTCTCTTTCTGGAAGGTTGCACACGAAGCTGAGTTCAGCACCCAGGACAGACTGTATGGGCACACCCTTCTGATCTGCTAGTTTACTTTATTTCTAAAATAATACATTGTGTTTGCAGAATAAACAGTGAAGGAACAAACCAGCCAAACCTTCTTTATAAGCTTTTCTTGCTTTTTAGATGGAAAAAAAAAAAAAAAAAAATGCCCTGAAGAATAACTGTTGAGAAGTAGTAGGCTGTTATAATCCAAATATTTCTCTTTTGGTCTCTTGAGTTACATGTGAGAAGATATGCCTACTGGCTCTTTGTTTTCGTAAAGGAAGAGGGTTTCATTGAACTTTGTTTTTTCTTGTGTTACAGAAAGGTATCCATGAGTGGAACTTCAGTGCTGCGTCCATCAGGGGAGTAAGGTAAGTTGTTTGCCCTTTGTGCTTGGAAATGAAAAAAGTAATTGAGTCTCATGTTGAGCTAATGCTGTGAAACTTGGTGAGTAACAGACAGAATATTGGAGCTAAATATTGCAAGTACTTCTGGAGATGCCCTGCTTTGTGTGACACCCCAGGAGTCTTACTCTAGATTCAGAAATGACCACCTGCAAAGTTAGTTATGTAAAAAATAGAGAATATAATCCCTTAGATTTTCGAACTGATGCTTTCTCAAAGTTTGTTACCGCTTTATGCTAACTGAGGTTGAATTGCAATAACTGCTAACGTTTCATGTCATCTTGCTTGACCTGTGTCACATCCGTGAGATGCAGTTGTGCACTGAGATTCTGACATACTGGGAAACTGTTAACACAAGGAAGGCAGTCCTTGAAACAGGTTCTTGACAACTACAATATGTAAGCCAGGAAGTAATGCGGAAGCAAGCAGGAAGGATATGAGGAATCAACAAAGTTTTGCGGGTGGGGGACAGGTTAGTGTGCCTTTAAGTATCCTGATCACTCATCTCTTGTTGGGTTTTGGTGTGGATGTGTGTGGTTTTCTCTTTTGTGTGTTTGCTTATAGGTATGGCAGCAAAACTGTTTCAGAACATAGGAAGGGCAGACTGTCACTGCAGTGATGACAGAGTGCAGCAGAGCGGTGGATAGATCATGAAGTGAGCCCAGACTGAATGTAGTATTCGCTTCTGTCTGATAGGGTCCAGCCTTCTGATTTTTATCTGCTGAGTCTAAGAAACTAGTGTTCTGCTTCTGTGATCTCTTTAGATCAGATCTTCACCTTAGTTCCATTTATTTTTTCTAGGATCTGTCTATACTTGGGCTTCCTGTGGCTTTCCATTTTGGAGTTTGCATTTAGCATAATTTTAAAAAGGCCAGAAATCTTATATTCTTCAAAATAGTCACTGCTCTGTTCTAAGAATAACTGTTCCATACACACAAAGCTGTTGCTATGTCTGCAGTACATTTGTGCACAGATGGATGATTCTTTTTCCTTCCAACAACTAACTTAAAAAAAAACAAACTATCAATAGACACAGAAATTTAATCCTGTGGGATTCAGTTTATTTTAAGCCAAAATTGCAATGATATGCATAGTTCGGTGTGGTTTGGGTTTTGGTTACAGCATGTTTTTGTGTGCTTCTAAAAAAAGAATATGTGTATTTATTGCCCAATTTTGATATATTTTTTTGGCTTTATTAAACTCTGCTGTGGCTAGTGTTGTTTTGGTGTACTCTCCCTCATTCGTTATTTAAACTGTCAATAGTCATTTAATTTGTCTGCTAAGATTCCAATCTGTTCATCTGCCCTTGGAAAACTGTAAAGTGAGTCAATCGAGCCAAGAGTGAATTCTTTGAAGACTCAGTGTCTGCCTCCATGAGGGCCTGAAGGGGGAAATCTTTCATCTTACGCAGTTGTAAAACCAAGTAAATCTGTTTTTCAAGCATGCAGTTATCTGATTGTCATCTTTTTTCAGTATTTTTATATGATTTTCTTCCTGACTTTATCAAGGTGGATATTTTTGTGGGTGGAACTTCCTTCAGAACCAGACCTGCTTCTAATTTATTTTTGTATCCAGAATATTTTTCACTCCTTTGAAGCCCTAGATGTAAAGCTGTCTAGGAAGGGAAATTCCCTGCCCCATGAGGATTTTTTTTGCCCTTCTAGACTAAGAACCAGCTTTAGAAGCACAGTGTTAATGTAAGAGAGAGTCTTTGTACATGCTCCTGAAAGCTTTCTCAACAAAGACCCTTCTAAATATTTACCGTCTCTTCAGCCCTGCTGCCAAGAGATATCTGGCAGTGAAATGACTAATTTTTTAGGTAAATACTTCAAGTAAATAATTGAGAGGTCACTTATTCTGTGTGCTCTTTATCAACCAGTGCAATCAGCATCTCATTTCATGAGTAATGGAGTTTAGCGCTCAGGAGTTTCAAAGGAATTTGAACATAGTTCTGAATTGCACTCTACCTGCAGGAAGCCATTGTTACTGGGTTTATCTTAAAAAATAATGATAATAATAAAAATTTCAACTGTAACTGATTAGAATTTGTGTTCTAATGTAAATAAGTCTGCTTTCATTTTTTACCTTCTTGGCCTCAAATGCAAATGTTTTTTATTGAACTGGGCCAAGAAGCACTGTTAATCCTTAAAGGCTTCGTCAGAGCTTTTGGACCTCAGCTGCTTCCCAAAGGTGCTTTGCATCACTTTCTCCAGTTATCAAGGAAGCTCCCTAGTATTTGTCACATAAGCAAGAAGATGCCATCTATTTTTCATGTTTAAAAATGAAAACTTAAGTTGCGGGATGAAGCTGGTAGATGGATTACAAGTTGGAATCTCCTTGATATTCAGGACAAGCCCTGAACTGTGAAATATCTAAGTAATAGCTACTTGTGTTGTTTCCACGGGGAAGTGCCTCAGGGATCATGATGATAGATGTTGCATTAGAAACACAGTGACTTTTTTTTTTTTTTTCCCCATAGTTTAAGAATTAACAAGGATGTTAATTTTCCATCCTGACTTCACTGAACTTAGAATCTTATCAGGCTACTTAGTTGTTAGAGTGGAAGTTGTCTCCATCCTCATTTCTGAAAAACAGAAATATGCAAAGCTGCATTTCTGTGGTTTCTGCCAATGCTTGTTTTATCTGTTACTTTATCTAGAATTATCAGGAAGCAGTAGTTACAGAATTTGCAGTATTCGTCATCAGCTAATGGGAGTTCTGTATGCATGTGATTTGGGCCCAAGGCCATGTTGCATTGTGTTTCCCTGCTTGTCTTTTGAAACTTGCAATTTCAGCTCCAATTCTGCTGTCATAGAAGTTGGTGAGTGTTAGACATGCTCAATAACTCTGAAAATGAGATGTTTCCTGAGAAAGTTTATCCGATTTGTTTTTATAGCTTGATATTTTTTGTCTTCCTTTCTTCATGTTAATGACTTTTTTTTTTTCCAGGGAGGAAAAGAATGCATATAAACATTTATAAATATTCAATATTAAAAGCCTTATACCTGTATGAATTACCTTAGTGTACATGCTACGTTCTTACCCATTTATTCAGTACTGTCTTAAGTGGCTTTTGTATATGCTGTGTTAGTAAAATATTTCCATTCTCCTGGAACTTTTGATGAAATAGTAATATCCACATAAATAACTTCATATCTGTAGAATTTGTGTATATTCTCAAAAAATTTGGTAAATTAAGCCAGGGACAGTGACTGTCTTCCCAGATGTATGCATCACTTAGCACATAGGAATTTTTCTTGACAAAAATAGCTGAATGACAACACCTAAAGTGACTATACTGAAGGAGTGGTCAGTTTGGCTTGTCATAAGTAGCTTTATGAAATGCATGTGTCCAGTTTGACTGAAGAGCAGTTTCTTTACCAAAAGCTCTTGCAAGGGATATAAAGTAATGGAGTCATAAAAGAGAATCAACAGTCAAGCAACCATAGATGCATTAAATCTTGAAAACTACAAATATTTCCTGACATCTAAGAAAAAATTCTTTAGTGCAGTGTAGAATACCGTTCTGCTTTATTTTGCATAAATAAATAAATTAAAACCACAATAGATATCTTGATCTGACTAAAAATAGGTTGATTTAATTAGCAACATGGCTTTTGTATTGTATCTTGAGAATGATTATATGCAATCTTAATTTGTTCCAGTTTCAAATAGTTTTTAATATTTCCTTTAAGGAGCACAATAATTACTTATCCATTTGCTACATTATTATTATTTTTTTCAAATGTACATCTTGCAAAAGCTGCAGCCTACATTAGGTAGAATATTGACAACTGTGCCAGAGTCCCAGAGTCTGTACCTCTTTTGCTGAAGCATCTATGCATTCATAAGAAAATGGCATGCATATCTCTTCATTATATTTGTACTCCCATTTGTAATGGGTAAAAGCAAAAATGAAGAAGGGGGTAGGCAACACTGGCAAAGTTGTTTGTCTCATTTCTATTTTATTTATGATGCTGACCTAATTTAGACATGTTTTTCCATTATAATATCAATTTACCAATTCCTTATGAATCGATCAGAAATCTTCACGTTCAAGGGTGAGCTGTGGCTGATTTGTAAAGGGGAAAGAATTCATGATTTGAGTTCAAAGCTTTCTAATGTGAACCTGAAGTGATCTTTCATCCTGGCTTCGAGATCAGCATTTACCTAAATGCACTGGAGAAAAAAGTCTCATGTCAATAGAAATAATCCTGTTAATTTATCGTAGAAACATAGAATGGATTGGGTTTGAAGAGAACTTTAAGATCATCTAGTTCCAACCTCTCTGCTATAGGCAGAGACATCTCTCTCTAGGCCAGGTTGCTCAAAGTCCCATCCAGCCTGGGTGGAACTTTTGTTCCTACTTTTGCGAGTGCGATGTATGAACGAGGGGACAAAATGAATGACAGCAGACAGCTGAATGTGAACTTTGAAGATTTAAGAATGTGATTTCATTGTAAGGAAAGACTGTGGTTTTTCATGTTTTATCTGGTGCTTTCTGACAATACTTGTGTTGGTCTGTACGGTTTGACATAGGTGGCAGAACCCCAAATGCACTTTTCTAATAATGTGTTCTGCTTGGCTGTTCTTTCAGCATTTCGAAGTTTGAAGAACGGTGCTGTTTTCTGTATGTGCTGCACAATTCCGATGACTTTCAAATCTATTTCTGCACAGAAGTTCATTGTAGAAGGTGGGTCACAGTTATTTCAAAAACCACTCTATGCTGAGGTATGCAGTGTCTGTATGTACAGCAGGGACTGTTTCAGAACTGTGGTTAGAGTTGGTGACAAGTGAGGATGCTCAAATCATCTTTTATGTGAAAGCATAGGACTCCCCCAGAGATGCATGAACTTTGGAGGGTCAAAACACAAATTCAGACAAATAATAGAAATGCATAATTACAAACTTTTTTTTTTTTTTTTTTTTCCCAACAAATCTTGGGGTATTATTTCTCTATATTTGTCATATTAGGGCTTATTACAAGTATGTGTTGTCCCCAGTTGAACAAAGCAGCCTAAACTTACAAATAGATTTTCTGCAGTGGCACTGTTTGGGGTAATAATGGTCCAGGAGAGATGGTGAAGGTTTTTGCTTTACTGTAGTTAAAATTTTATTTCTTATCACAAACAAACAACCTTGATGTCCTGTATGTTACTATCATGATTACATAAGTATGATCATATAAATAGCCCTCCAACAAAGTTGGCAAGTGTTTGTTGCACAAAGTTTCTTACCTGCTCTATGCTGTGCTTCTGCTCTGTAAGCTTGAGGTCTAAAATCTTGAATTAGTCCCAAAGGCATTCCTGGAGAACATGTCTTGTATATTTGTACTTAAAAATGCTGCTACCATACCAAACATCACTGTGTCGCTTCAAGGTAATGAACATGACTACCTCAAAGATTAGTCCCTACCTTGTCTTCTCATCAATTCTAGTCTGCATAAGTTCTTCTACTATTTTTCTTCCCATTCGTGTTTTGTCATTACTCGGAAGATAAGACAGAAGAGTGCTTTCAAAGAAGGACAAGCCATAAGTAATAGTAATACCTTCATTCATTCATTCTTTTATTTATTTGTTTGTTTGTTTGTTTATTTATTTTGCAGGCAAGCTAACTTTTACACACAATTTTTGCTTATTAAAATCTTCTGGTTCGTTCAACGCTTTAGTGAGATGCACTCCCGATATCCCCATGCAGTCTTGAGTATGTGGTTGCATTTTTTTTATATTTTGTTTTACTTGCTTTCAAAAGGTTTTTTGACATGGTGAACAGCATCACTGAAGAAATAGGGAAGTCTACAGAGGAAGGAGAATGTGATGGAGACTCCCTGGAGGTAGTTATTTATTTTAGCTTATTTTCAAAGCATCATTTCAACTATTTTGAGTTTCTAGTAGCTTGACTGAAGGAAGTAAAATTACTCATCCCTTCACTGGAAGAAGTCAGACAAAAATACAGTTTACAAAATTTTGTCATCTAATCTTTATAAGTTAATGATTTGTCGTAATGCTCATTTCTAGGTTTTATAACCAACTTGTATTTCAGTTATCTTACTCGCTTGAGGAAGTGCTCAACCCAAGTTCTCAATAATTGCAGTTATTACAGAGTGATTCTTGCTATAGTTACTTTAGGGTGTAGTCATAGTCAGGCAATATTAGCATCTGTTTAAATTTGAAAGGTTGTTGTCTATTTCATGCATCACTGCAATTGTGTACGATTACGTTATTGGCAGGACATCTGCACAACAAACAAGGATGTAATTGTGGTAGGGGAAAGCTTGTGCATGCTAGTTACAATACGTATGGGCAAACATGGCAATGAACTGCAAAAACTAATCAGATAATCTGCTGGGAGTCAGTCATTCTTCCCTTAGCTCTCTAATGCACACTGAATCTTAGAATCATAGAATCACGGAATCATAGAATGGCCTGGGTTGAAAAGGACCTCAGAGATCATCTAGTTTCAACCCCGCTGCCTTGGGCAGGGTTGCCATCCACTAGACCAGTCTGCATCCAGCCTGGCCTTGAATGCATCCAGGAGTGCCCTGCTCCTGCTCTCTCATGCATTAGCTAAGTCACAGCTTGCACAGTATGCGATCACTTGCTGTATTCTCACCTTGATTTTCTCTGTGATCGTACACATAGTTGAGAAGTGAATAGAAGGCCATTAGGTGTAATGCAGTACTTGGTGTTTAGACAGTCTTTTAGGTGGCAGGAAACAGGGCAAAATATTTAGGACTGTGTACTAAAGTTGTAGAGACAACCAAAACTAACTGAAAAAGTCAGTATTGTATAATGAAACCAGCTCTCTGTTCCAGTTTTCATGTTGGTGTTTTCATAATACATCTCAAATTGGAGATGGGACAAATAGAAACCTCTAGAGAGGGTTGTGGGATAGTAAAATGCCCCAAAATGAGAAGCCATGGGTACCTAATAGGTTTATTTTAGCAAGAAAAAAAGCAGAGGGTCACGTGTTTACAGGGTGTAAGTATCTTTACAAGGAAAACTGCTGAAAATTAATAGATTCTTTCATAAAGAAAAATATAATGAAATAAAGAAATAAGTTAGAATTAGAGGCATGACTTTACCCTGAGAGTAATTAACTGTTCAAACATTACTAAAAGAAGTAGCGGATTCTCTGTATCTCAGCAGATACAAGCTCCTGGGCTAAGCATGAGAGCAAGGAAGTGAAATTATGTCTGTGTTACACAAGAGGACAGATGGGATAATTGAGTGACTATTTCTGGATTGTCCTTAAACTCTTCGAAATTTTAATTCAGCTGAAACCGTGTAACTATGCACTGCAATAATGACTAACCTTCATTGGCACATTTTGCTGTCTGACCTGGCCAGGTTAGTTTTGTTGGTTTTGGAAGATGTGGTCAGGTCAGGATAGTGTCTGGGATAAACTGTGTCCTGCCTTGATTTGTGTGTCTGTGGAAGCTGAAGTTTTCAGCTGGGTGCAGAGTGCCCTCTGTTGTCTTCCGCTGCCTTTTCATGGCCTGCCAGCAGAGCTGCAAGTGCTATTAAAAGATAAGAGTGTAACTATGAAGAACAGGTAACAACTAGCTCAGCTTTTCTTACACTTACCTGGAATGGCTGCCTTAGAAGCTGAGGCTTTCCATAAATTCAGTGGAGAGATATAAGCACATTGGTACGATATCCAAGTTGCCGTCTTGAAGTGTTTTTCCACTTCTCCGTGGTCCACAGAAAGGAACTAGTATGCTAGATGCCGTTGTTGTGCACAGAGTCAGATTAATTAAATCTTATCCCTCTGTTTCATTCATGTTTGTTTTCAGTATGACTATGAGTATGATGAAAATGGTGAGCGAGTCGTTCTGGGGAAAGGAACTTATGGCATTGTGTATGCAGGACGAGATTTGAGCAATCAAGTCAGAATTGCTATTAAAGAAATCCCAGAGAGAGACAGCAGGTATAGTAACTGAATCTTGTTCCAAATTTTGTGCATTATGTGCTCTCATTAAGCAATTGAGTGAACCAGTTTGCTGATCAAGAAATATCTCATCTACAGTGCTGCCAATAAATTGTGGTATGAAATGATATTCTCTACCTCTCTAAGTAGACATATCCAAATTGTGGAATCACTTATGATTGCAACAACTGAGAATTTGCTTTCTGGTTTTTGGCATGTGTGGTTTGTAACGTTTTTTCTTTCCAAAAGAAACGTAAAACAGAACCTCCCTCAAAGGCCTTATGAAAGCCCCATCTTCTTTACGTGTATAAGCATGTTCTTATAAAAGAACTTTTGAATTTCATAATTGGCAGAATTCTTTTAAACTCTGATCCTGAATTGTTGATAAAGACATTTTCTTTTGCTGTTTGTGCGTGTTTTGTTAGAACACTCCTTAACACTAGAATGTGGAATGATCTTTTTGCCCACACTTGGTAACGCAGTGACTTTGTACGTACAATACCCCACTTCATCTATAAAAGTTACCATGTAAAGGCCAGATGTGTGATCCCCATTGCAGTTGTATATCCTGAAGTTTGTTGTGTGTGGCTTCTTGAATATATAATTTCCACAAATATTTTGAGAAGTCTAAACATGATTTTTTTTATTTTTTTTTTTTTCCAAGTGGAACTGAGTTTACAAAAAAAAAAAAAAAAAAAAAAAAAAAAGCAGTGAATTATTTCTTTTACTCTGTGGTGATTATAACCAGCAATGCCAAATGTGTTTAACAGATAATATTGTATTCATAGTACATCGGAGTAAATGTGTTTCACAGGACCTAAAATAGAACTAAACAGCTACATTAAACTCAAGACTTTCTTCCTGAAGCTCAATATTGTATAAATTCTTTAATTTCTTTCTAGATACTCCCAACCTCTGCATGAAGAAATAGCCTTGCATAAGCATCTCAAACACAAGAACATTGTCCAGTATTTGGGGTCTCTTAGCGAGAATGGTTTCATTAAGATATTCATGGAGCAGGTGCCTGGTGGTAAGTTATGGAGGCTGGCTTGGTACCTTGTTTGTTTCTTAAGGTTTTGAAAATAAAAGAACCATCACACTGCACTAAGATACACCATATTTCCATGAAACATCCTTTAGTTTCTCTTTCTTGAATTAATGAGAAAAAAAAAAAATCTGTAAGGGTTTTCAAAGCATTTGAATCCTCTTGATCAGGGTTTAGGTAGGATGTGCTTCAGATACAGCTCAGATCATTGCTGTGGCAGGTGATCAGCAGCCATCCTACTAAGGAATGCTGTATGTAGTTAGCCTTAGGTAGCTGAGCCCCCTTCAAGTATGGAACACAAGAGGATTGTGGCTGGTGACTGTTGCTTCTGTTTGATTAGGAAGAACCTACAGCAGCCAGACGTAATAAAAACCTCTTTTGCTAGATTTGGCTTTTTGAGAAGCTGTGGATTCTGAGTATATAAATAGGTGAAAGGTGCATGTGAACACCAGGCCTTTTTGCTGTTTCACAACAAAGCTCTTGAGCAACTTCTCCCCAGGCATAAGAGAGAGATGAGCACGTTTGTTGCACAGTTTCCAGTCTGCCTGCTTGAGAGAGCATGTATTTCTATGCTGCAGCTAAGACCTGTGGAGATACTTACTCTCTTTTTAATTAGTGAGGCAGGTGATGATGCAAGAAAGTATTTCCAGGAGAGCTCTTTGGTTATAGAAGAGGTACCTACACTTATTTTGGATTGCTCCTTGTTACTTTGTTTATCCTTTGGGAAAAAGGTAGGGTTAAATTTGGTTTTACTCTCATTTTTTTTCCCTCTCCAAATTTACAGGCAGTCTTTCTGCTCTTCTACGATCAAAATGGGGACCATTAAAAAATAATGAGCAGACAATTGGCTTTTACACTAAGCAGATTCTGGAAGGATTAAAATACCTCCACGATAATCAAATAGTGCATCGAGACATAAAGGTGAGAATTTGCTGAGCTTAAGCCTGGTGGTGTAACTATATAAACTATTTATTTGTTCTGTAATTTAAAAGCTTTTTCCTGAAAGCTATTCATTGTCACGGACCTTCTCTGCTATTCCATGGGTTAGGTAAGTGAGCTGTTGTAATTCAAATCTGCACGAACAGAGTGTTTTGTTTTGTTCAGGAAAACTGACAGAGATGCATCAAATGTGAGAAAGCATGTATTTTTGCTTCTATTTTCAATGATATGATTGAGCTTTCATACAAACATATCAGAAATAACAAAGACTGTGAGTGAGGATATCAGCAGCTTATTTTCCAAGGAGATTCTAGACTTGCAAAGGTGTTTGTTTTTTTTTGTTGTTGTTGTTGTTGTTGTTCTTTTTCTTAAGATGTTTTTCACAGTACTATTTAAACGGATTCTTGTAGGTGGAGATGGTCACTTTGCAAAGAAGTTTCTGATAATGGCATTACATAAGGCAGGATTGCAATTGATTACTCATTCATCATATGCAACAGAGCCTAAGGAAGTAATTTTTGCTTACAAAAGAGTTCTAAAAAAGCATTCTAGAAATAGGTGATGCAAGAAGTCTTAAGATGAATGGAAAAAAATAATTACTCTGAATGTTTTGTTCCTCAGGGTGATAACGTGCTTATCAACACTTACAGTGGAGTGTTAAAAATTTCAGACTTTGGAACTTCAAAGAGACTCGCGGGAATCAATCCTTGTACTGAAACTTTCACTGGTATGTTTCCAGGAGAGATTCTTTCCTCACTCCAGCTGTGAGCATAGGGTCAGATTCCATAGCCACTTAACTTTCATTGGCTTAAGATCAATATGGAAGGTCGCTGCTAGAACATGCTCATTTAAGGCATATTAAATTGTGAGCTGCGTACTGTTCAGAGAGAATACTGTTTTAGAAGTTCAGTTTGAGACACAGCATTCCTCTACAACAGAAGAGCACTGTCTTTCCTCTGTCATATTTGAGTGTCTCTTCTGTGCACATTGCTTCTTGTGCTGACCTAGAGGTAACAGTTTTTCCCTTCTGTTGCTGGGTTGGATATCCTGGTATCTAGTACAAGGCCTGTCATTAACTTAATCCTCTTTCTGCTTGATAATTCAATTTGGATTTACTGTGGTGCCACTGCAGGATTTAAATGGTTGCTCCAGGTGAAAAATGACCATTATTTTAATTCTTTTCCTTGTTAAATTTCTGTTCTGAATGCAACAGAATGCAGAATGCTGTCAGGATGATTCCCTTCAGAAAAAGCATTCATAATGCATGCTGAGTTCCCTACTACTCAATTCAGAGTAATCTTCCTTATTTTATTCTTAATCTACGCATAGAACAGAGTAAAAATAATAATAATAATAATAATAATTATATATATATATGTATGTATAATCTATAATCTTCTGTGGACATTGAAAAGAGATATTGTCAGATTAGTACATGATATCAGATGCTTTTAGCACAGCTAATATTTTGATTAGTATTTTAAGTTTCATGTCGAATGCATCTGGAAACTTCTAATTCTTGTTTTGAACAATAAAGTACTTCTGTTAACTCTCCTGATATCATCCACTGCCCTCTTATTTTGCTTGTCTTATGTAGATATTTGTATTTTTTATGCACCTAAATAACAAAGATGGATGTGTTTTAAACAGGTACCCTTCAGTATATGGCACCAGAAATAATTGACAAAGGGCCACGTGGTTATGGGAAGGCTGCGGACATCTGGTCTTTGGGATGCACGATAATTGAGATGGCTACAGGGAAACCCCCGTTTTATGAACTGGGAGAACCACAAGCAGCTATGTTTAAGGTCAGACATCTTCCTTGTATGTCTCATGCTGGTTTTTATAAACACAGGAAATCTTGTGACTGTTTTGGAAAGGCTGGGATTGGAAGGAAGAAAAGATAAAGAAAATAGTTGGGTAATGAGGATGCTAAGAAGAATGAGCTGATTCATCTGAGTGCGAGTGCGGGGTAGTTTTGAAGACAGTAATGGAGCAGCTATTCACAAAGGAAAAAAAAAAAAAAGGCTGAGAAAAGCAGTTCCAAGTTCTCTGCTTTGCAAAGCTTCTCTTGGGAATTGTATTTTTAAATGTAACAGAATAATCACATAGTTTGTAGTAATTTTGTTCCTTGAATTAATCAAGTACTTACACAAAGATAATATGAAAACTCAATATGCAACTTTTACTATCCGAAAACATTTTGATCATAAAATCATAGAATGATTTGGGTTGGAAAGGACCTTTAAGATCATCTAGTTCCAATCCCCTGCTGTAGGCAAGGACACCTCCCTGTAGACCAGGTTGCTCAAAGTCCCATCCAGCCTGGCCTTGAATGCTTCCAGGGAGGGGGGCATTCACAACCTTACTGGACAACCTGTTTCAGCTTCTTACCACCCTCATGATGTTATTTAGTATTAGAGAAAATAATAATGCAAGCCATTGTTCTTTTTTTGTTCTCCCTCTTTATTTATGCCAGGTGGGAATGTTTAAAATCCACCCAGAGATTCCTGAGTCCATGTCTGCAGAAGCGAAGTCGTTCATACTGCGTTGCTTTGAACCAGATCCTGATAAACGAGCTTTTGCTCATGAGCTCCTCGTAGATGAATTCTTGAAGGTTTCAAGCAAAAAAAGAAAATCCCCATCAAAACTCTCGGGTAAGGAATTTCTGTCTCATAAATGGCATTGTTGCCTAAAACTGGTGTTTCAGTCTTTAAGATGAAGACGGAAGATCTCCATCTCAGGTGAATGTTCAGTTGTAACCTTTTGTTCCAGCTGCAGAAAGATTGTTATAGCTGAATTTTGCTAATGTGTTGTCGGAGGTGATTTATATAAATATGTCTAATAAGGTTTAAGAATAAAATTAGAATGGTTTCATTTAAAAGGGTGAAAGATTGAGTCCAGCTGTTTAAACTACTTGGAGACTGACCTGAAACATGTCGTTAAGAGTCATTTTGATAATGCTCTTTAAACACTGATAGGCATGGGGTGTCAGCTCCTCCTTCCTCTCTGTTCCAATGTCAAGCTACCAGTCGGTAAAGAAGCTTTTGCTAATGTCTAGTCTGAGCCTCCCATGGTGCAACTTTGAGCTACTGCCACATATCTTGTCACTTGGTACCAGGGAGGAAAGATAAGCAGTTCCCTCTTCACTACTCCTAGAAGTTTTTATCTGTTTGTTTATTTTATTTATTAAAAATCTGTGTATGTTTTCATTCAAAGAATGTTTCCAGAGAGTGCATTTTATATAACGTTATAGCATAATATTGAGCCTCAGGAGTGTTTTATATGAGCAAAATGATCTTTGTCTATAGCAATCTGTATAATTTTTTTTTACACACTCATTTCCTGCAGTGTTCTAAATTATGGAACGTAACTAAGGAGTTTTGAGAAGTTGAATTAGGGCTTTATGTATTTTATGTTTGCATATATGAAAAATATCCTCTATATAATTTGAGCATTATACCAAAAAGAAGAAAAAGTACCATGTAAAGAGATGGTATTGGATGAGGACTTTTCACATACTTGGTTTCTTGGTTTTTTTTTTTTTGGATTCAAATTCATTTTAAATGGCAATAAATCATAGTTTTGAAGTAAGAATTGCAGCTAGGAGCATCCAGCTAGTCCATAAAAATTAGAAGTGAGTGCTTTTTTTTCTGTGTTGTTTTAGCATTATAACTTTTTTCTTTACCTTTCTCCCACAGTTCTTTCAGCTAACACAAATGGTGAGTTTTAACATACTTTCTTAATCAGAGCATAAGTAAGCAGATACTGTGATTATCACTTGTTCTGGTATGATTTCTCACATTAAATCCTTGCAAAGAGAGGTGGGCACAACTATGAAAATAAGTGACCCTTCTCTGTTAGAAAACTCTAATTCACTGTGCAAAATAAAAATACTGCAGTGCTGCCTTGGCTGAACTGTGGCAGGTGGGTGATGTGGGCTTGAAAAATGGGGTTATTATTTGTTACAGGACCCCTTAGTAGGAATCGGAACAGAAAACAAAAGGGCTGTTTTGTTTTAACAGAGCCAAGGTTTGTGGAAAAGGATATGTAGAATTTAAATTATTAGAATGTGGGTGTCTGGCTTAACCTATAGAAATGCTGTTACTGATCAGAGTGCATACTAATGATACGTGATGGACATTCACTCCGGTGTCAGTGTTCTGGAAATGAGTTTGCAAAGAGCCCAGTGTTTCCGTATCTGAATGACATTTTCAATAAAAATGTAGCTGAAGATAGAATCACAGAATGGCCTGGGTTGGAAGGGACCTCAAGGATCATGAATCTCCACCCTCTGTTTTTTTGTTTTTTTGTTTCTATTTTTATTCTTATTTAATATTTTGTATTGATGGTGGGGAAGGCAGTCAGAATTTCTGTTTTTCTGAAAGAATAACCTTCTTTGCTTCAGGACTGTGTTGGTGCTATTAAATTTTGATTTCTAAATATCCTTTAATAGAGTATCTTCGGAGCATATCCTTACCTGTTCCTGTTCTGGTGGAAGATACAAGTAGTAGCAGTGAATATGGCTCTGTCTCACCTGATACAGAGTTGAAAATTGATCCATTCTCTTTCAAAACAAGAGCAAAATCCTGTGGAGAAAAAGATGGGAAGGGAATCCGGTCCCTTTTTCTGAGGTAAAGTACTGCTATCCAGCATGAATGTTACCTAGTAGATTAGGAACTACTGCATTGTGATTGTATTTTATAAAGTTTCTGAGTGCCTGTTCTTCAGCATCCCAGATGAAAATTTTGAGGATCACAGTGCACCTCCTTCACCTGAAGAGAAGGATTCTGGATTTTTCATGCTGAAGAAGGATAGTGAGAGGAGAGCTACCCTTCACAGAATATTGACTGAGGACCAAGAGAAGGTGGTGAGGAACTTGATGGAAGCTTTGGCTCAGGTAAAGCAATGTCAAGAGGCAGTCAAAAATAAATAAGTAAAAAAATAAAAATGATGCCGTTTGAAGACTACAATTACTTGAAAATTTCAAATCTATGCGTAATAATAAAAAAATCCCACTTAATTAAACTAGAAAGCATGTACAATGTAAGCTTTCACAGTTTATTGCTTTATTGAGGCTAATAAAAACAGGCTCTGATGTTATGTTTATCCTATGTTAGATATGCAATTTCTGCTGTTCATAAATAGGATTTGAACACCCTGATACTAGTTTTTGTGAGTTCCATCTTCTAGCTGTTGAGTTTGATGGAGAAAGAGCTGGATCTTTTGATCTGCTCTGATCTTAGGTTACTGTATAGAAAAGAGTAGAGTTATTGAGACACCATTGTCTTCCAGCCAACAGCCTTAAAAGGAGGAAGACAGAAGTAATCAGGAAATAAATGTGCCTCTTTCTCACAGTGATTGGAGCCACACATGGAGGGAGGGAGGATGGAGTACAGTAGTGGGAGATACAGCAAAATAATTGCAGAATGACCTTTTGGTGCCGCTTTGGGGCAATGATTCATTATGATGTATCAGCTCAGGATGACACCAAATAAATTACAGATCATCACCACACTGTTAGATGTTGCAACACAGAAATTGGATGACAGGTTTTTTGTTCTTTTTGGAATGTGCTAGTAGTTAATTGACTCAATTTTCAAGGCTGTGTATTACTAGTCTAAAACATGTTTGTGTAAAATGTGGCAAGTCATCTTTTAAAAAAAGGACTCTTAGTGAAAACAATGCAAACTAATAGTTCTTATCTGTGTAGCGCAGCTAATGCAATTGGAAATTGTTACTATACAGAAAAAATGCTTCTAACTCATGGAGGAAAGTGAAGGTAGGGGAAATCACAGTAGTTGTCCTGGTAACTATATGCTATACAAAGTGTTAAAATAAAAGGCAACAAGAGAGATGCTAGCGATCCATGCTATGCAGGATCTGCTGTAACACAACATAGTTGTTGGCATGCGTATGAAAGTAATAATCAAAGAGATTGTGAGAAGCTGAAACAGCCACAAAATCCAAAGAAGGTGCTTACTTCACATATCTTCTCCTGTAGTTCCCACCAAATGTTGATGGGGGAATAACAGTGTTCCTCAAGTGAGTTGGAACAGCCCAAGAAAGGATCCAGGGAATGTGGAGTTGTAGTGTCTGAGTTCAAAGCCCAGCTGGGTGGGAACATCAGCACTTCAGAGGAGTGCAGAACTTTGACTCCCAAACACAGTTTTCTGTCTCAGTTTTGTGCCTTGTCAAAGAGCAGAAAACTTACTCAAACCACCAGAAAGCAGTGGTAACTGCAGTTAAGGGGAAGCTGATCTGGATTTCTGTTATATGTTGCTTAAAAGCGAGAAAGTACCAATAGAAGCCTGACCCGCTTGTTAGGCTTTGTCAGGATTTAGGCTTTGATAGTACTTCTCCCTTCACAAGAAGTTCTTATAAGAATAATTTCAACAAAACAGTCACTGTGGCTGAGGGCTATGGCAAGAGAATGACCCTTCCCAAAGTAAACCTCTGTTTCTGATTAGGGAGCCATACTGGTTACCATGTCCCCAAGGTGCCGTTGATGGACTTGGAACCTTCTAATTCAAGGGCTGCAGTGTGTTCCGTGTCCACCTATTTATCCTAAAGGCTGTTAATTATTTCCAGGAAAAGGAGACCAATTACTGCAGGACAGGGGGAGGAGTCCATTTCAGTATAGACAACAGTCAGGTGAATTTTCCAAATCAGAGCAAATCAAAATCAGAAGGTAGAATTTTTCTCAGACATGGGCTGCTTTAGTTAGTAAGATGTTTAACTGCTGTAGAGATTTTTTTGTTTTTACCTTCCCCCACCAGCCAAATCATCTTGTTTTCATCCAGATCAGAATTAATTAACAGTCAAAGACTAGTTAACAAATTATGCAAACAGAGTTCTTGACATATCCAGCTATAACATTCATGGATTACAACTAACAAACATAAGGGAACCAAACACAGAATGTCCTTCTGTTATAGAAACCAATGCTAGAAATCTTCAGTTTCTGTCTTCAGTTCCTTTAGAAAAGGTGTTTAATGCTGCATGCTGAACAAGTAGTGAGGTTTTCTATCTCTGACTTAATTTTAAGGTTTGAAAATTAAATTTATATTCCATATTATATTATATTGGAGAGTAAATAAAATCTTCTGCTTCCTAGTTATTCATGGTCTTTATTCTGATGAATACTTTTGAGACTTTTTGCTATTTTTGTAGCATATACAAAAACACAGTAAGTTTTAAAGATAGGCACTAGACTTTGTCATAGAGAAGGGAGAGATTTGTAGATTTGCTTTAATAAACAGCTAAGTGTGAAAGTTCTGTAGAAAAGGAAATGATGTAGAAAGGAATTAGTATTTTTCCAAACCTCCTCTGTAACCTTGACTAATTCCTTCTTTTAAATGCAGTGGTGGGATTTTTCATGTTGTCTTTCAGAGGCATTCTGAAAAGTACGTGGTTGTTTTGTTTTGGTTTTTTTTTTTTAATTGCAATTCAGAGTGGTGTGCACGTATAGCATATACACATACATAATATGCACATATACTTCAGCAACTACTGTAAAATAAAGTCAGGTACTTTGTGGGCAGTAGTCTGCATTCGCAGGGAACTCAGTGGTACAGTTGTGTTTACACAGCCACTGTATGTGACCTGCAGTTGCACTTCTGCCTTAACTATAGCATCAGTTTCCAAAAATTGTATTGCCAACTAACATTATTGGCTGAAGGCCCTCTGGGTGTACATTTCAAAAGATGGTTATAAAAACTATTTCCTTTCCTCTCTGTTCTTCTTCCAGGGAGCTGAAGAGCCCAAGCTAAAATGGGAACATATTACAACGCTTGTTTCCAGCCTCAGAGAGTTTGTACGGTCCACTGATCGTAAAATCATTGCAACCACTCTTTCAAAACTGAAACTGGAGTTAGACTTCGACAGCCACGGTATCAGTCAAGTGCAGCTTGTGCTGTTTGGTTTTCAAGATGCTGTAAGTTGTCATTTTTACTAAATATTTTGCATGGGAAAACTGCAAAAATCTAGGAAACAGAAGTAAATGGAACTTTCTTAACTTCCCTCCAGAATTTCAGAAACAGTAATGTATGAGAACTTTGATCTTGTAATAACGAGGAAAACAACCCACAGCCATGATTGGGTTTGGTTGCTGTGGGACTGTTGGCAGGACGCAAATGTCGAACATAGATGTTGAGATTTTGTTGATTAAAGAATCTTCATTCAGCACAGTTGCATAAGCTTTGTCACAGTGCCAAAGCAGAAAAACCTTTTTTTAAAAAAATCTCATTTTGTAAGAGTTTCTGGTAAATAAGATTGACACTGACTGTCAAGCAAGTCTTGCATAAATAAAGCTCTTGAACTTGCCTTATTTTATAAATTAATGCATTAAGTACTTCCATGGCCTGATATAATATGCTACCTAAATTATACATTTGATCTGAATTCTGACTCTAGAATTTTTGGTTAGCATCAGAATTAGCTGCTAACCAAAGTTAGAAGCTTTTCTTGTCAATCTATAATAAACAGAATAAGAAGGAAGAAAAAAAGGTTTTCTTTGTGACAGCAATTAATTCAAAGTTTGTGCTATCCAACAACGAGCAGCAGCCAAATAGGCATATAAATACCATTTAAATAGCTAGTGTACCAAAAGCAAATTGGTTTTGTTTTCCAGCTGTGTGTTTCAATGTTAGTTCACAAACAATTATGCTTAAAGCTTAAGATGAATAATTTACATGGGAGGAAACAGCTGTGCTGGGCGTCTCTATGCAGCCTGAAGTTCTGAAGTGAAAAGTGAAATGACAGCCCTAGTAGGCACTTGAGGTGGATCATTCTTGTCAGCATTTTGACCTTGTGTACTTTGAGAAAGAACAGAGGTGTCAGGAAAGATTGTACAGCATTTAAACTGTTTGTTGCATACACCATAGTGACAACGAAGTAGACTGCCTACCAAAAAAAGCTAATGTGCAAAATGAATCTGTAAGAGAGAGCTTTCCTCAAAGGAAAGAAGTCTTCACTCTGAATACTCTTCAGCTCTCCACTCTCTTTAGCTTCACATCACTTCTGTTCGGACAGCTGAAAGAAATATATGTGTACAAAGACCAGAAAACCAATTGATGGGAGGAAAGAGTATGAATATCTGTGTTGGGTTTCTGACAGATGTCCTTGGGCATCAGCTGTTTTATGACAACAGTCAGTTCATGCTCTTTTCTATAAATATTTAATCTTGTTCTGTTACCTTCATTGTTGTAAGTTGCTATTTTAAGTTACACATTTCTTTCCCCCTACTGTTATTTAGCTAAGATAACTACTGAAAGGTCAAAGAAAAAAGATTGCTTTGTAATTTGCCAGCCTTTATTTTTTGACATGTTAAATTTCTATAATAGAACTCTCATCCAGATGTGTATCCATCTCAGGTACTTCACAGGCAGGCATATTGTTAATAGTGAGGGAAAGCATTTCCCTTGTTCTCAGGACTTTTAACTTCGTAACCTGGGATTACCCTGCTAATATCCAAGATGTCCTCATCAGATCACCCGTGAAAAAAAGTAGTTTTGTGCTACAGTCTGGAAAGCTCAAAGACATTCCTGTGGATTTTTTGTTGTTGTTCTTGACAAAAATGCATTGTGCTTCTTCAGTAGTCGGATAGATAGGCTCTGCTAAAGGCACTGCTGTGGGTAGGAGTTAGCAGGAGGTGCACTGCCTCATCAGGCCGTGGGCAGCCTGGAGGGGGCTGTGGGAAGCCTAAGGCTCTGTGCGCTTCTGCGTAGTGTCCAACTGCCATCTTGTGGCCGCTGAGGACAGAACTGAGGAGATCGAGGTGCTGCGGTGAGCTGAGCCGGCTGCTGGGTGAGAGAAAACTTGTGGGTCAAGATGGGGATTGTTTAAGCAAAGGAGGTGGAGGGACCACGTAGTGGAAAAGCAGTCTGCTACCCGCCAAAACGCAGCACCTTGCGAGCTGCTATAAAGAAAATGAGTTCTATGCCAGCCAGCTTGGTACAGGCACCTACGTCAATTCCTGCCTTGCTGAGCACTGTTGCTTTAGGGCAGTGATAATACGATTAATAACACTTTATTGCCTTCTAAACATGCATAAAAGTTTTCACAAGTGCAACTGTCTCATTGTATGAAGTTAACAGTAGAAGGAAAGAGGTGATGGCACAGCATCAAAATGAAGTCTTCTTCATTTAACTATCTAAACTAACATTAACTATTTTCTAAATCAAGAGGGAGCACTGTTATAGTAATTCTTTTATACTTCCTACAGCTATTCTTTAACATAGTGAAGCACTGCTCAGAGCAAGCAGAGAAAATCATACCAAGAAAAGCAACAAGGTTGATTAGGTTAAGTCACAAAGCTTTCACAATATGGTCCTTGGTATTTGTCTTGGAGCTTGCATTTTTTTTCCAGTCAGTCTATGACTGTAAATGTTAAATAAGCTTCAGTACCAGCCATCTGAAAACACCTAACACAGGAACTGTACTTCATTTAGAAAAAATTACAAAATCCTGTCACTGACGTGTGGTCTTGTCAACTTCCACTCTTTTGTTAACAATTTCTTCATTCAGCATCAACATGAAACAGTTTACATCACTTGTTCTGATGCAACATTTATAAGTTCAAACACTTTACAAAATTCTGACATATATCATAGTGTTATTAATTTGTGGAGGATCTGATGGCTGACTTGGATTCTGTGTTGCTAGGTCAATAAAGTTCTCCGAAATCATAACATCAAGCCCCACTGGATGTTTGCATTGGACAACATAATTAGAAAAGCTGTGCAGACAGCAATTACTATTCTGGTCCCAGGTAAGTTAGTTCATACTGCTCAGCAAATATTTGTTGCCTGATCTCTTTAAATGTGCTTTAGAGCTGTGATTATGGTGCTTCACTTAAGATTTTGAAACTAGCAGGGACTTTTTTCCTGTTCACTGTCTGCTTTGCAGCTCTAACACTGATAAGTGTATTGTCCATTTTACTTTGGAAAGCACTTTCCAAGATGTGTAATGTAAACAATTCTGCAACCTAATGAGCATTACCAGGCAAAGGTGCTCTGAGGCTGCCTTTTTTGAAGTGCAAAATGCTGCTATTGCAATCCAAAGGATGAACAAATCATAACATCAAGCCCCACTGGATGTTTGCATTGGACAACATAATTAGAAAAGCTGTGCAGACAGCTATTGCTATTCTGGTCCCAGGTTAATTAATGGGTTAATTTTTTTTGAAAAATGTGTATTTACACTTGCTGATGGTTGCTCTACAATGGCAAAATGAACTTGTGTTCCTAGTAGTGTGATGTTTTTGTTTTTTAAAGTAAAACAAATACAGACGTATTTCCCTAACATAAAAAACAACTGGGGAGCTGCTGTGTGATAAATCTACTTTGTTTTATTTAAGTAGAGGCAGCTGTTATTCTTAGTATGTTTGGCTCTAAAGCAAGTGGCATTGAAATTAAGAGGTTAATTGGACTGAGGCATGAATGTCCCTTTTGGAAAGAAGTTTACTTGTAGATTCTTGAGCATAAAGGAAAAAAAAAAACTGGCAAAAAAATAAATAAATATATACATGTATGTACATATATATATACATGTATGTTTTGAAGTGGAGGCTAAAGGGAATACTCAGTCATAAGGAGCCACAATTGAAGGAAGGAAGGAAGATTTACGTAAAATGGCTGAGATTAACAGATGTTGATGCAGTAACAGATTTTGTAGGAGTATAAGATCTTGTGCATGTATCTTGCATCCCTGGTAAGTTCTGGTAGGTAGTTTAAACAAGGAATAACAGAAAACAGTGTATTCTTACAGCTTTGTGTCTGTGATATTGTGAGTGCATATCACTACAAAGTAGGCAGTGTTCACTCTGACAAGTAGAAGGGAAGTGTGCTGCCTTAACTGTTGGAAAAGTGATCAGTTTGTTATTTTCTCTCTGTATGTTTGGATACAGTTTTTGGCAAGCATGATATTCTTTCAATGAGAGAATGCTAAATATCTCAGATATTTAGACCTCTAGATATCCGAATCTCTTAAGTTTTCACTCTCGTGTTTTCAGCTGCAGTTATCATTTACAATGCACACAGTTGTACTTCTTGATAGCTGTAGCCTAAATCTAATGCACGAGTGGGTTAATACTGCTTTAATCAGCATTTAATAGGTGTTAATAGGAAGTGGTATTAGTATGGTAGCTCTGTCCTCAACTACTGCAGGCAGTAACAGTCATTCACTCCCTCCCAGTTCAGCAAACCCTCGATCAATCCTGGCACTAGAAAGCAGACAGCATTCATACTGCAAATTCTGACTGAGTGCAGTACTGTTTGTTCTGCATATAGGGCGAACTGTAAGATTCCTCTGCAGTTTGACATCAGATGCTAGCCAAATTCGAAATCTTACTAAGCCAGATTTCTATTTCTTAAGGACTTTGAACATTCTATAGGCTGAATCAGAATGTGCTAAGCTGTTACTCTATGGTGTGAGTGGTCTTAGACCCCTAGGTCTCCAGAAATTTCCAGTCTGCTTTAATCAAAGCTGTAGGATAATCACTAAATAGCTTTTTTTTTTTTTTCCTTATATTTTAATCTTTCTAATAGAATTGAGGCCACATTTTAGTCTTGCATCTGAAAGTGATGCAGCAGATCAAGATGATATAGAAGTTGAAGAAGATCAAGATGAGCAGCCTCAGAATCAAACTATCCAACAGCCTTGCATTGTCATGGAAGATGCAGTAGCTACCTCAGGTGTGAGCACACTCAGCTCTACAGTATCCCATGACTCACAGGCTGCTCAGAGAACACTGAGTGTCCAGCTGGGCAGGCTAAAATTAGAGACTAATCGGTAAGTCTGGGCATCAGGACACACCAGCCTTCTTGTGACTGTATGTTGGTTTGTGTTTTTAATTATACATACTAGAATAGTACTGCCATTATCAAAATGCTATAGTAATGATTAGTAATGCAACTTATTCTTTAAATGATAGTCATGGTATAGTTGTGACTGATCACATGTTAGTTTTATTCGTTTCAGCACAATAACAACACAAGTTGAAGTTGGTCTTGTTTCAGGCGCCCTTTCAAGGAAGATCTGAAAATGTTTATCTTGCTGCCAAGCTTCTGCTTTTTCTCTCCTTCATATGCTGTATATAGCTGATGAATGGTGGTATGTTTTGTTTCTGTTAAGGCAGAACACACTGTTCTTTTTGGTAGTTATTCCTGGGAACAAACAAAAGTGAGTCGACAGCCACACGTGAACTGACAAAGGAAACTTCCAGAGTTGTTTTGTGTGCAGAATTCACTGCAGCAGGATTTGTGTTTACAAGCAAGCATTACATCTTTATTTTATTTTAAAAATGCTGTGGTTCAGAGATGGAAAAATGTGTGCATTTTTTAAATAAGAGGTGATCCAGAAACTTGTATTTTGGATTTTTTTCAGAACGTATATGTATTCTACTTTTACTAAGATATTATTTTCTCAACTAAAAACACAGATCTCTGACTCCCATTGTTTTATCCAAACAGTTTTTCCATATAATCTTGTTTTCTTTTCATTAACATGTACCAAATAGTCTGTTTGGAGCAGCTATTTTAGCTTTATATGACACTGGATTTCCCACTGACCTCAGTAAATTTTTTATGTGACCTTTGCAGAAGGAGAATACATCTTCAGTACAGTTGTTATGCTGCCAGAACATTCTATGTAGCAGTTGACCCAAATTAAATTAAAACGTTAAACTGCTCTTTACTTGTGTTTCCAGGAACTTTGCCATAATTAAAGTAATTCATTATGCTGTACTATTTTTGATAGAGTAAGAACTCTTCAGTCCTCATTTTACAATTCACTATTTATGTCTGTGGTGAGCACTGAGGAATATTTGGTTTACCTTATTGATATACTTAAAAGCAACAACACAAACGTGATGCAGATTGTCTCACTTGACTTCTCAAGTTTATGCTCAGGAATAGCATCCTCTTGGATGAGGTATTGCTTTCTAGAACCTTACTTCTGTAAACTTCTTGAATGCAAAACCTTTGGCCAAATAATCACATCCTGTCATACACTCAAATTTTGAGGTAAATAATATGGGCAGTTGTTTAATTAAGGAATTAATTAAAGCTTTATTGGCATTTGCAGCAAGTAGCTACTGAGAGAAAATGGTTTATTGGCCCCAAAGGCCCTTTTTTCAACCAGAATGGGTAGAGGAGGAATACATTAACTGAAAGCTTCAGTTAAAGCCTCAGGCTGCACGACTCTGTGCAGAATACTAATCTGCATGGAGAGTAACCAAGGTGTGGGTGTGTGCAGAGAGACAAAGCAGTGCTGATAGCATGGGAGGTGGACTTTTCAAGAACTGTCAGCTCTAGTGTGAAAGTACTCAAATGCAGCTGTGCTGTTGGTAATCCAACATGTTCTATGCATTCCTAAAAGTAGCAATCATATAAGAAGCAGTTCATTTCTGTGCAAAGAGAGTGCTTCTGTTGTACCTCCACCAGCTGAATTCCACAATGCCCTTATCTCTCAGCATCCCAGAAGAAAAGTTGCAGTGCCTAACTAACAAAACAAAACAAAAAAAAAAAGCAAAAAAGCTGCACTAAAATGGAACAGATAATGTGTAGCTTTCAGGCTGACAAAGACTTCAAGGAAGGGATGAAGAGGCTGTGATTCTTTTGAAGTAGAACTTTCTAAGACTGGAGAGTCACCAATGGCTTTATGAGTTATAACGTGAGCATATGGTTCTCAATCTCGAGTTTCTTTAGCCATGTTTCTGAGTGTGTTTGATTCACAATTCCTCCTTTTTACAAAAATAAATAAAGAAATAAAAATATAAAACAGGAAGTTACAGCAGCAAGTTTCACATGTACTTTTTCTATTGTATTCTGACTTTTTACCCTTGATCAATTTGAATGGTGCTGGTCACCAAACTTCTAAAGGGTTTCCTCTGGCATTGTATTATGAGGGATTCAGACATAGGTTCCAGTTTGTTTCTGCTTGTCGTTCTCAAAAGTAATTGCTTAGGAGAGCACCAAAGCTATTTTGCCTTTTCTGACATTCATAAAGCATGGGAGGACAGGTATAAACCCTCTACTATGTGAGGAGAGACCTTGTGTGGATTACAGCATATCTTCCCCACTTGAGAAACAGACCCATAAGCTGCCACCCCTTTTTCATCACTGCTCTGTCCCTGCCGTGCTTTTGAAAATATCTGCTGGGGGAATGTGAATTGGCATTCTGCCATACACAGGATAAAGTGACAAAGTTCAGCACTTGGTTTATGAAATGGTTCAATAATTGAGAAGAAGAATTCCACAGTTTTGTTTTTAACAGAATGCTGGCTGTATAAATTTCACTGAACTGTGTCATACTACCTGTTCTGTTCAGCATGTGTATGTGTCTATGAAGGCAGAGTATTTGCTTTGTTTTGCTGCTTAATAGCTGTAGCTTTAGGAACCAGAAGAGTAGATGCTTCTATCTTCATGTGAGTCATAAAAGTTTATAGTGATAGGATATTCCTAAGGCAAGAGAAGAAATCTGTCCATATCTCTGTCAATAAGGTTTCCAGTCTAAGTTTAGTAGGATGTGTTTCCCTGAACACTTGAAACCACCTTTAAAAAATAATAATAATAATAATGCATTTTTTTCCTCTTGCTTCTCAGGTTACTGGAGGAGCTGATTCAAAAGGAGAGAGAATTTCAAGTCCTTTTACATCAAGCTATAGAAGAAAAAGATCAGGAGATCAAAAACCTCCGGCTTAGGTCACAGCCGATAGGTAAGAAGCTATTTCAGAGAAAAATTTCACACTGGCTACAGATGAAATCTTGTTTTTATTGAGCCAGCTTCAGCAAACATGTTTTATTATGTTGCTTTTGACAAAATGTGCTTTGGAGTGCACACTGAAGAAACAAATTGATGAATTTGTTAATCACAATAAAAGTAATAGTACGACTTAAATATTTTTAATGGCAGTTGTAACATTGTGTATTCAAGAGGCTCTATCTAAATGATGACACAGAAGTGCAACTTAAAGCTCACTAAGTGAAGCTGAGTTTGATCTGTATACCTCAAAGAGGGTAGAAGTGCTAATACAGTTTGGTACTTCAATGTAGTGTGCTTCAAATAAGTGCCACTTTGCAAAAGCAGCTGATTCTCACTGTAAAGCATTGCCTACACACCAGTTGTATGAGTTACCCTGAATATTTAATTTGTGTAAGAAACACTGTGTAGACACAATTACAATGATACTGAATTTCTATCTGAGTCATTCTCCGAAGAGGAAAGTATCTGTGTCAGATGCTCATGCTGCTTTAACTGCCTTCACATTCAGGCCCAGGCCCAAACTCAGTCTGAGTAAAGTAACTGACCGTAACCAAGCACGATAGTTGTGAACTGTCCATAGACTGCAACTGGCTGTGGGCTGCAGGAACTGACGTTGATTTGTGGGGGTACTGCTAACCTAAGGGTGGAGGGAAGAGTGATTGAAGACAGTGCTTCAGCAGTAAAAATGATAGGAGGTGTTGCTTTGGCAACATGCAACCTTCTAAAAAAGAGAAATGCTTGTTCTAGATATTCCTGGATTATCTGTCTGTCATCGTCATTCCACTGGCACAGGGACTGAGGACCCTGATCTCATAAACTGGCTGAGCGTTCAAGGAGCTGATGAGGCCACAATAAACAAGGTAAGAATGGTGCTTTCTGATTGCTTTGTGACACAGATGCAGTACTGTTTTGTGACTGAGCACAAGAAGAAAACAAATAGTCTCTCAAAATGTGTGAAGTAATGAAAATGAATCTCTTTTCAGAGGAAAAGAAAAAGCTACCAGTATGAAGGCTATAATTTTATAGATAGATAGATCGTGTAACTGACAAGGAGTAAGAATAAATTAGCCTTGTAAAGAGGCAGTATTGCTTTGCCTCACAGTTTTTCAGCATCCTCCCAGATGGTAGCAGTTCCTGCTGATTATGCCCTGGATACAGAGAACATGTTCACCCTTAGCTAACTGTGTTAAGTGAAATCTCATCAAGATTCTGCAGCAAAGGGTAGATAATTTTAGAGGTGCTGAGCACCTCAATTTTGGCTGACTTAAGAAAACCTTCATGTAGTTCAAAGGCTTCTTGGAAATTCAAGTATCAAATTTAGATGCCACTTTTGAAAATGTGAATCTTAGCTTTTTTTTTTTTTGCTTTTTTTTTTTTCCAATTTTTTTAATGTAGTATTAATTATGCCTCAATGTACATTCACTGAAGTCAAGATTCTGAGATACCAGTGGTAACAATGGAAATGCCAACTGACAAATGTTTTGAGAAGCTGCAAAAGCACTGTGTTTAGAGTAACGTGGTATGTCAGTGTGGGCAATACTACACAAAAAATAAGTAGCTTCACTGTGTTTCACAAGGGTGTACAATATGGATTCATTTCTTAGATGCAGCACATGTTGGATCAATTCTAGATTTCTTCCAAACTTCTGTTTCTAAGGGCAGACAGCATATAAGGCTAGATAGTATTTCTAACAAAATATTGATATTTAACTTTTCTTTGTAGTTCTTGGCTGAAGACTATACCTTAATGGATGTTCTCTGCTATGTTACACGAGATGACCTGAAGTGTTTGAGACTGAGGTAAGGCTGCACAGTTAAGTGAACTGCATGCAGCTGCAGCAGGTTTTGTTACATGAACAAATAACTGATACTAAACCCATTTCTTGGATTGTGCTGCATTGTTTTAATAGAAGTTACACTGTCCAGTATTTCTTGTATCTCTCTATGCAGTCCTGATAAGCTGCTATAGTGCTTACACATTAAAAACAAGCTTTTCTTTTACAGCCAAGCAAAAGGAATTATTTTTAAGTAAAGCTTTTACCTTGCACTTGGATACCCTGGGAATCCACTAGAGCCCTGCTTTTACTTTAAAAGTTGAGATTGCAAAATGTGCTGTAGTTCACCATTATCGCAAAGCTGCAGAAATGAACACGGCCTACAGCTAATGCTAGATTTCAGCAAGTCATGCCAGGTGCATCTGCCACAGCAGGACCAGCTTATGAAGAAACAAGAGAAGATACCAAGCACTGAGGGTTCCTAGTTTTAAAATAATTTTTTAAAAGTAGTAAAACTTTAGCAGGTGGTTCCTTCATAACATTGGCAGCTCGCTGTGGGTTTATGCAGGTCCAGAAGTCTGAATTCCAGAAAGCAGGCAACTGGAAAGTAAAAGTTTGTCCTGCACTGTAATCAAAAAAGGACTCTGCTCTCTGTTTGAATACGTGTTGGATTTTACCTTTGATCAACCTTCCTACTCAGTCGTAGAACTTTATTAATCAAAACTAGAACAAGAAAATCAGAATGCACCTGAATTGGAATACTTTCAGGCTAGAGAATATTCTCGTACCTGAGCATCTCTGATTTATTTTTTTTTCTTTACAGGGGAGGAATGCTATGCACACTCTGGAAGGCCATTACTGACTTTCGACAGAAACATGCCTGACACTTAAATCTTCCCTTGCTTCTCCATGGAGAGGAAGAGGTTTCTTTCCAGCACGGAGCAGGTGTGCTGTCAGAAGGACTGTTGCACTTTAATCCAGTATTTGTTTACCAATGTTAAAAACACTGCAGCTTCCTGACTGCTCTTACTCCTGTAATCCCTGAGGAATATGTAAACAACATGCAACGTTATTTTACTTCAACCATTTTTACTTGCAAGTTTTCCAAAAATTAAAAGGGGGGAAAAAAAAAATTAACTCAAGAAATATCGTACTTAAAGTAACCAGATGTTCATTTCATGGAAAACTGATGTAAGGTTTCATGTGACTGTGCATCACTGGAACAAAACCGAAATGTGACACCCTCTCAATCAAGTTTCTTTTTCTTTGTAGTGTTGTATCAGTAAAATGTAGTAGAAATTCATGATTTCAATCAGAAGTAGATGTTTTTCTTTTAGTGTGCAAGTCCTAAGAGTAATTGTTTTTACCTACTGCTCTATATAGTTTAATATTGTTTATTTTTGGTAATTTAAGTTCTATGGTGCATTTGTTTTAGTTGTTTATGTACTACTGAACTGTACCAGTTGCATACACCTCAACCATAGTACTGTTAGCTTGTTCTAAAGCTATCTGACACACACAGTTGAAAATAAAAATAACCTAAGAGTTACTTTTTCCTATATTTTTGGACTTCTAAAATACTAAAGGTGTAAAATGGGAAAATATTGGAATAAAAAAGGAAAAAAAAAAAATCACACTGAGTATCAAGGGAAACTTTCTGACGTGTTCAAGTTACAGTGATTTGACTTTGATAATCTATAACCTTGAGTGTTTTCTCTGTACTGGAATTGGTGTGAACAGAACAATGACAACTCCCTGCAGAACACAGTTTTTCTCAGGCTCCTCTGCTTGATGTGATAAAAGAACACCCACCCTCTGTGCACAAAAAAGTTGTTTTGCTGTATTCTACCTTTGCCTGTATCTCTTTTCTCACACATGGAAAAGGATCATGGACATTCTCTATCCATCCACGCTGATCATCATCCTGGCATTCCTCCACTGAGATTCTTTTGGGGCAGCTGTTAAACAAACAAACCCTAACACAAACAAATCCCCATTCTATTGTGAATAGAACATGCTTAGACAAAAGCTACTCCTTTCTTCATAAGTCTTGGTAGTTGGTGAACAGCTTATGCCCTGAATTTTTCAGGTTATGTATTTCCCAAGAAAATTACGTACTCAGGAAAGAGTGGTAGGAAACACAACCAATTTTAAAAAATCCTAAATGTGAAAAAGTGACTTTAGGAAAACAAACTAATTTGATTTGACAATGTGAAATGGGATTCTGTGTCAGCCCATGATTAAAGCTTGAAAAGTTCTGGTTTTATGCAGGATGAATAGAACAGAACACAAGTGCATTGCTTTCTCTCTTCACACTTTAAAAGCAAGCAGTCCATGGCCTATGACTCAGGATGCTCAGGAATGCCAGCTATGTATGAGAGAAGACAGTGTGATCATTTTCATGTCCGTTTTAATGTCTTCACGAGACCTAGCTTGGCACCAGCTGGGAATTAATGCCTGTGGTTTGCTGTTGGCCTCCCTAGACCTGCCAAGCTGCTCAGTAACCCATTCCATAGGGCTGTGTCATATTTGATGCAGGGCTAGACAGCCATCCTACCTGAGCACCTGTGGGCTGTGCTTCCCTCAGCTGCCCAGTTTATTCATCCTTGGGCTAGAGCTGTGCACAGTCAGAAAAGAGTTTGTAGCAACCCCACCATGCACTTGCATGTAAATTGTTCTGGACAGTTGTAAAAATATTTGTAATGGACAGAACGTGCACACCCTTTGGGGTAGAGTGCATCAGGCAGGTCTGCTGGGGATCATAGAATCCTTTGAATTGGAAAGGACCCTTAAAGACCATCTAGTTCAACTCCCTTGAAATGAACAGGGACGCCAACAGCTCCATCAGGTGCTCAGAGCCCTGTCAAGCCTGACCTTAAGTGTCTCCAGAGATGGGACATCCACCACCTCTCTGGGCAACCTGTTCCAGTGCTTCGCTACCCTTATCATAAAAACCTTTCTCCTTATATCCAGTCTAAATGTCCCCTCTTGTAGTTTGAAACCATTTCCCCTTGTCTTATCGCAGCAGACCTTGCTGAAGAGCCTGTCCTCTTCCTTCTTACAGCCCCCTTTAAGGGGGAATCCCTCAGCTTTGCTTTCCGGGGATGCTGACAGGTACCACTGACCTCAAGTGAGACACAAGATCACATTCTGAGGACCTGGTATGTTTTAGCGGAGGATTCTGCAGCACGGAGCCTTCTGACTTCAGGATGCACTCCTCCCTTTGATTTTAGCAACCTCCTGGTCCTTGGCTAGGGCTGCTCTAGTGCAGGGCTCAGGGTGGCTGAGGCTCCTTCCACTTCTGTAAGAGAGCCAAGCAGAAGGCAAGAAGGAAATCCGGACCACGGCAGAGCTGGCTTTGGACCTTCTCTCGTTGGGCACCGAGCCCAGCCTGCACCCGTGTTACAGCACCATTCCCCTGCACGCAAACCACAGCACAGTTTCACCACCCAAGCCCCGTGTCCCGCCTCACACCGTCAGGGGCTGCCGCAGCAGCCGTGCTCCGAGAGTCCTGCGAGGCAACGAACAAACAGACACCGCAAAAGCACGCAGGGAGATACAGGCACCGGAACCCGGAGGGAGCCGACAGCTCCCGGTTCGTAACCTCCTCACAGCCACCCTCGGGGCAGCGGCCGCTTCCTGCCCGCCCTCACCTGCAGCTACCGCCGGGGGTGGGACGTGGCGGCCTCACCTGCCCGGGGCCGCGGAGCCGCGGGGCGGAGCCGCCGCGCGCGCCGAGGAGGAGACATGGCGGAGGCCGCGGGCAGGAGCGGCGGGCGCCGGCGTTCCGCAGGTGAGGCGCTGCGCGCGGCTCGGGGTGGGCGCGTGGCCCTGCTTGCCCCTATGCGGCCGCGGGGAGCTGCGGCGGCGCGAGGTTGGCGGCGGCCGTTCCCCCCCGCAACAGGTGCACGGCCGAGCTGCGGGGCTCTGTCCGTTCTTCCGCTGGCACCGCGCGGCGGCGGCCCCGACCCCGCGGTGCCGCAGAGCCCCGGCTGCGGAGCCGGGGTAGATGCGGGACGGCGACGGTGCGTCTCCGCGGGGCCCTGCAGCACCGCTGGCCTTCGGGGCTGACCCGACCGGCTGCCGCCGCCCCCGCGTAGGTGGCCTTGCTGGGGCGGCGTTCGGGATCTCTTGTTTTGTCCTGAGAGCGAGGAGGTGTGGGCGTATGGAAGCGGGCGGAGCGCTACGTGGCTACTGCAGGTGCCGCTCGCTTTGCGGGTGCGGGGGCTGCCTGCAGCTCTCGGTCCCCATCTCCTTCCCCACGCCGCACAGCGCGGACGCTCTGCTGTCCTTCGCTCCCCCTGCACCCGTTGGGTTCGTGGCTGAAGGGCGTTCATCAGAGTAGCCGCGTGGCTGCTGCTTAATTAACGTTTCCACAACGTAATGTTTTTAATACATATTTGATATAACGTGGGCATGCAACAGCGAGCAACAGCTGCGGGCAGGCCCGTCCACGTGCCGCCTGTCGTTAAGGAGGTTCAGTACGCAGCGCTTTGGCTCGGAAGCCCTTTTCGCAAACGCAGCCCCGCTGCAGAACGCGACCCGCAACGCGCGGGGCTGGCGGCCCGCTTCGCTTCCGACGGGAGGAACGGGATGCCGGGCTGTTTTCTTTGAAGCCACAAATCATTTTCCGGTTCTTTCCCGGGTCGCGTTAAGTCGATGTTTTCGCTAATTGCCTGAGCGGGCTCTTTCGTTTGTCAGAACTGGAGACGACGACGCACCTTTTGCAGGCGCGCTTTAAAAAGACGTCTGTGGTGCAGATGAATTCTGCGTTCGCTTCGCCTCGTGGCACCGCGCTGCGCTCCCGCTTACCGGGCTCACCGGGCTCCGGTGCTTTACCCGAAGCCGCACGGGGGGCGGACGGGCCCCGAGAGCCGCCAGCTCCCCACCGCTGGGAGGCGGCCGCGGCTCCCCGCGGGGCCGCGTTGTTTCCCACCGGCCGCCAGGCGACGCCCGCGGCACGGCCCGCTCCGCCTGTACCGCTGGGCCGGCACAGGCTGGCAGCAAAGCGCGGGGCGGTCGCTGTGCTACCGACGGAGATACGGAGATCAGCGGAGAGCTCTGCCTGTCCTATCCGTAGTTATCTCACGTTAATAGTGTGACTATTTCCAGCTTGTTAAATGGTGCTGAAGCTTTAGTGATACGTTTTTGGCAGGAGGAGTGTCTGCTAAGGTAGCTACACTTGTGTGCGCTATTGCTTTACTTTGGGTTCATGTTGAGAACGGATATTCCTTCCTACGTGTTACTTCAAAAGTCAAAAATCATAATTTGCCATAATCTGAGACCCGCTGCCATCTTATTTTAATGACGATTTGTTTCTTTAGCACAGATAAACTTAATGCTTTACAGCTGGAAATTATTTGTGGCGTTAAATATAATTAAATGTGATCAGCACAGTAATTGCCTCAATTATGTATATGGGGTAGAATCACAACGGCGTAGTTTATTTTTCACTTGGAAAAACGTGCATGCAGTGCAGGCTGCAGCACGCTGCTGGTGCTGTGGCAATTCTGCACACCCGCTTTCCCTGCGGGAGGGAAAGCCCCCTCCATGCAACTTCTGTTGTCCAATTGCAGTGCTGTGAGGAGCTGCTGTAGAACAAGGTACACGTGTAGCCTCTGTTACGTGCATTCAAGGTGAAGGCGGCTGTGAGAAGATGGTGCTTCTGTAAAGCTGGTTTCGATTTAATTCTGCACGTGCTCCCAAGTATTGATTCTGGAGTCATGTGGTATTTGCTTTTATTAAAGTCAATCTTTGCTTTCATTAAAATGAGACATATTTATAACCTCAGTGGATTTAGAGAAAATACTTGAAAACGTGGATTCTGGGAGTTCTGTCGGAGTTCCAGGAAAGTGAGCTGTAGTTGTCTGCTAAGAAAACATGAGAGGATGGGCTGCCTGATTGAAGTGGGTGGAGTTAGCATCACCCACTCCTCTTGACTTTGGGAGCCCTTAGGGATTGCAAGTGATGGAATGACTTATGCTCCATATTGATAGTCCAGGTATAAGGAACTTGTGAGGAAAACATGAAGTACTGATGCCTCCAAATAGTTTTCATGTCAATGTCTGATACTCTAACGTCTTCTTCTCAAAGAAGGTAGCCTACAGCTCTGGGCTTTTCAGGTTCATCTAACGAATGTGCTGGGAAAATGCCAAGAGAGTGCTGTTAATTATGCATAGCATCAAATTCTTCACAGGATTTCATCCACCAAGTGCTGTGGTAATACACTGAAGGAAAAAAATTTAATTTGGTCTTGGCATGTTGCCTTTGCTTTGAACTATTTCACATTTCTACCAAAGTTTAGTACATAGGGAAGGTCTCTTCATTCTCAGGGTGCTTTACAAGCACTTTCACCTTTTGATGTGCATGCAGGTGAGGAATTCTAAAACTATGCTCTTTTCACAAGCAGAAGCAGTGAGGAGACTGCCTAGGATAATTAGCACTGATGACTTTTGCTTTCTGCTGAATTTCTGTCTCCTACTTCCCCATCCAATCCATTCCCATTCTTCACTGCATTTCTGTATTTAATTGAGCAGGGACTGAAGCAATCTGGTGTTCTGCTGTAGGCCTGATCCCATATCCTGCTGTCACAGATAGGTTGGATCACTCTTAGGCAACTCTTTTCAAATTGCGTTGTTATTCATCACTGTACGCATTGTGCAATTTTTATTACTAGTCATGCTATGCAAATCCATTTAATTAAAAGTGTAACAAGACGTGTCAATGTTTGTCTTGCGTTTGATGGCTTTACTGGTGCATGTGTTCGAGCTCGTGGATCCGTCGGTGGGATCCCTGCCTGTGTGCTCTCGCATGGCTCTGAGCGAGTTCCAGTTGGTGTGGGGCCGAATGGCTCTGCTCTTTCTGGAGTTAAAGCACTTGATGCAACGACTGCAATGCAGTGACGCAGATGCAATGACTGAATGCAGAAGTTGTTCGTGGCACTACTGTATTATTATGGCTGTGACTTTTATAAGAGAGTTGCTCACTTAAAGTTATTCAAGGGTGTCTATGCACTTGACGGCATTCTCATTACTCAAAAGATATGAAGGTTTCCCTTCTTATTTTCTGGCATTTTAGATTCTGTGCTATTGATTAATACAGGGTGCCTTCTTTCCACCTTCTTGGAAGGTTAAAAAAAAAAAATAAAAAAAAAAAATCAGTCATTATAGACTAAACAACAAAAAAATACATATTTTAAAGATGTATTCCTGTAAAATCTACAAGTTCTTTACTATCTTGCATATTTACATAAGAAATCTTTGAAGAGAAATTTAAAAACCTCTAAAGATGAGGTTATTCTCTATTTTGACAATCAGAGGTAGAAGGAAAAGAGCAATGCAACAGCAGTGGCAGAAGAAAAATGAGATGTGTTTGAGGAGTGGTTGGCTTAATGGGAATAAGTAATTCTTATGACAGCAAAGCTATTTCTGTGATTTCCAACTTGTAGGAAGTTGTTATAATAGGGAAAAAAAGATCTGTCTTTTTAAGGCTGTTTTGCTCTGTCCTAGATTCGCATGGCATTGAAAATAAGGTTTTCAGCTCTTTGATGCTGAGTAAATAGCTGTTCTCTCATGCCAAGTAGAAAAAAAAAAAAGGCTCTATTTGCTTGAGTTTGGGCCTGATTTAAAATCTACTAAATTAAGTAGAAAGTATATGCAAGGAGATGAATCCCCTGGAGAAATGTAGGCAGGGATCGCATTTGGAAGTTAGTTATTATGCATGTATTCTGATATGTAGCTCTGTCATGCATTTTTTTTAATGAGTTCATAAAGCTTTTGACACAGATGACTATTAATGTAAAAAAAGGTCCACGTAAAATATGGTTGCATGCTGTATTCTGTGCTCGCACTGTTTTTATACATATATACAGGTTTTGAATGGCAGGTACTGTTTTTGCAGGCTAGTGTGGGGTCTGTTAACCATACCTGGATTTCTCTGATTGTTTCCCTGACTGGAACCCAATTCCCAGTGAAACCTTATTATTCCATGCTGGGAAAACAGCAATATAAATGCAAAATGCCATCTCCTTTCTTGATGCTAGCTTATAGGATGGGGACCTATCTTTTCCTGACCCTCCGTACTAGGCACATCACAAATAGCTTAATGAAACATTTGCAATCCAAAAAGGAGCACATGTTAAAATAACGTGTTGACTTAATCTAATTCTTGATACCAAGTGCATTTGAGTTGAGAAGAAGCTTTATTTTTTATTTTAAGAGGCCTTGAACCAATATCCAAGAGCAGAAGTGGAACAGTTTTTATTTTGCTTGGCAAATACTATGACCCAGAACCATCTTAAGGTTATGTATTATTTTGTCCCCTACAAGAAAATGAACTTCACCTGTTAGCAATTTTGCATAAAGCTGGAGTAGGGTAACAAAGGGAGTGTGGAAATTGCTCTAAAAGCACTGAGGCACATGAACATTCTGTTCAGCTTGTGGTTTTCACCATCCAAACTGAGTATATTTTAGAATAGTAAAAATAAGTAATAGTAGTATAGTGGTCATAGTTATAAGCTCTTACAAAGTACTTTAGAAGAGGGAAAAATAAAAGAATCAGTGAGTTCTTTCAGGAGTTAGGCTGTTTTGGTTTTTTTTTTCCTTTTTTTGGGGGGGGGAGGAGAGATGAGGGAGAGGTTTTTATGATTTGATGCTGTCCCCTAACTTCCCATAAAACAGAAGGTAAAGACTTCTACTGCTTAATTGCTTACTCTTTAGCTGTAGTATTTTTCTTAAACTCTATTTTATCTGCCTTTATCCTGAGAATCCTGCAGGAGAAAGATGTGAGATTTCTGTAAAATGTAGCTTGTTGAGTGCATGTACAGTGAGTGGAGGAAAAACCTGCGTACTGTGATTCAGCAACATCTTATGAGTGCTTCTGTATGGAGGGCTTTTCATCGACAACTTGTCTCTGAATTGATCCTTTCCCTCTTCTGTAGTGCTATATGATTTTATATTTGATTGGTTTGCCTGACATGCCCAATAATACAGAGTGGCTTCTAGTTAGTGTACTTGATATCTTTTTTTTTCTTCATTTTCTTTTCTTGAAAGCCTATACAGTCTTAGTTACCACAGGTTACTGCTGCCTGTAAAAGATGCACGTTGCCCTGTCCTCGCTGGGTTCCTCCTTCACTTTCTGTTCATAAGCTGGCCAGTGTTGGACAAGGCTGTAGTCTGCCCCACCAAAACAGAGATCCGACCTCTCCCTCAAACAGGGAGATTCGCCTCACGGAGAGAAGCTCAAGGTATTGGGTTGTCAGGGTGCTGCTTCTTGAGGCGGTGGCTGTAGAGTGTGAACTCATCGCGTGCTGCTTGTTATGGACCCAGCAGTGAGTTTCGTATAGTATTTGTGTGGTTATGAAAGTGATCCTATGAATGAGACACAACATCTGGAGTTCACCCACTGAAAATGATCAGATTGCTTGCAGTAGACCACAGCAGTTGTTGTGGTGACTGACTTTATGTTTACTAGGTGAGATATCAAGCTGAATGTCTGATGTTAAAGCACAAGCATCAATTAGCACGTTGTTATAAATATTCACATGTCCCAGATCACAGTATAATTATCTTTATAGTCTTTATTCAAACTCTGTCAGGTAATTCGTTGTGCATGTTATTACACCTGTCGAATCCAGCAGGTGGAAGTGGATGTGCTGCAGTGTAGTGATTATGGTGATAATGAGTTTGAATGTGATGAAGGAAGAAGAAAGTCCTTGATGCCTTCAAGATGCCCAGTTGCCTGATTCCATCTCCTGAGAACCCAGACCTGACAGTGAGGGCTGAGCCATGACTGTACTGGTGTATGGTGTGCCTAAGAGGCAGTGGGTTGTTTTAGGAATAGCTCCGGAACAGAATGTTTGAAAGGGTTGGAGCCCTGTTGTGGTGACTGAAAGCAGGGAAAGGAAGGGCAGCAATGCTAAGCAAAGCTGGCAGGGAGGTGCTGCTTTCTGCTACTTCTGTGTTGTTGGAAACAAAGGAAACACATGGAAAGTATTTCTGGTACCAACGGCAGACCGATGCTGGTGGATGTGCCTGCACTGCTGTGTATTATTTGTGGTAGGCATGTTTGTGGATGGGAGTGGGAAATGGAGCTGCTTCTCTTGCATGACAGTCTGTATAAACCCCGGAGGGCAAATCACTGAGCTAAGAACAGCCTGTGTTAAGAAGGATTTTCCTCACTCCTCTTGTTCACGCCTCACAGTACACAGCGTCTGGCAGATGCTGACAGATGCTGTCACGCTTGATTTCTGTGCACACCCACATAGTTCCCTGGCAGGGGGACTGGTGGCAAGAGGTAGCCAGGGGCCAATGGGTGCTGTTGTGGGCTGCAGGCCACGCTCAGGGCCTGTGCCCCAAACAGTACAACTGCCTTGTTCAGTTCTTGCTGTCCCACCAGAGAGAGGAGGGGTGGTCAGTATCCCAGGCCACCACTGACAGCTCTAGTCCTTCTCTTTCAGGATGCTATCAGCGTGACTGAGGTGGCCATGCGTGTCTACACACCTTAATTTCTCAAGTGTGAGCCACCTGTAGACTCATCACCTAGTGTGTGGTGCATCAGGCTACACATTTTTCTTTATGAACTCTAAAGTGGGGGAAAATGCTCTGACTGTAACATTGAAGAGATGTTGTAGCTCACTTCTTTTCTTTAGTGGCATTTGGAATGGCGAGAGGTTGAAGTGGGGTACCTGAAAAGAGGTTGTGTGTTGTGGAGAGGTTTGAGTCGGCCTCTTCTCCCAGGTACCAGCAATAGGATGAGAGGCTTCAAGTTACACCAGGGGAGGTTCAGGTTGGATGTTAGAAAACTTTCTTAGAGCGGTGAGGACTGGCACAGGCTGCCCAGGGAGGTGGTGGAGTCACCGACCGTGGACATGTTCAAGAACCACGTGGATGTGGCGCTGAGGGGCATTACATGATTATGAGGCATGGTGGGAATGGGCTGATGGTTGGACTAGGTGATCTTAGTGTCTTTTCCATCCTTAGCAATTCTCTGACTGTAGGGTGAGGGCACAATGTGCAAAGATTGTGGGATGTTGTGCAGAGGTCAGGAGCAATGTGCAGGTTGCTCAGCCTGTGTGTGAGGGCTCTGCTGGACGTGGCCAGAGAGCTGCGGAATGCAGCGGCTGAAGGGAGCCTCTGGAGCCTTTGTTCACCTTGGTTGGTCTTAGCTTGGTTTGCAAAGTGAAAGTTAATGGTTGGTGCTGTAAAATCAGTGTTGTGGTACCAGATGCTAACTGCACAAGTCGTTTAGTTGCCCCACGTGTCTGTTCCAGCCAGAGAGCCTGATTTCGGAGTTCCCACACACCTGCCTGCAACAGTGGGCGTATGCATTCCTCATGCAGAAAGCACGCGGTGCCTAAGAAAGCGATTAAATTAAGGGGAGGGAGGGCAACGTAGACATATATGGAAGACGACTCATCCTCCTCGCTTTAATGAAGCTTAACTCCCCGAACAAGAGCAGGCAGAGCAGCGGCACGGCGCAGGTTCTCGGCGGACCCCGCGGCCCGCAGCAGGACGGGGCCGCCCTGGGCGGGAGGTGGCCGTGTTGTCAGGGCAACGGCCCGAGGCGGCGGATCGGGTTCTGTCCTCCCGCGCTGAGTATTTCAGCGTGCCGGAGCTGGGAGAGGAGGGTGCCGCGGAGGGGAACCCGGAGCGGAGGGCTGCGATCTGGCTGGAGCGAGTTAAAGGAGCGGCAGAACCGGTGTGCCTTTAACTGGGGCTTTTTCCCGAAGAGCCTCTCCGCGCCGAGTGGATGCTGCGTCGGTCAGCTGTTTGCGTCCCGCTTATCCATAGGGGATCTGCTACCGGCGCTCAAATGAGCAGGCGGCGTCGCAGCTAGCTGCTGTGCAGCGGCTGCCGGTGCTCGCCCTGTTTTTATTTTATTTTTTATTTTTTTAAATAAGAAGGAGACGACAACAGCATGCCCGGCGCGACTACTGTCCTCCGTCAAGAGAGGCTGAAGAAGACAAGTGCCAGGCCCAGCCCTCTGGGTTTGTTCACCATCACCGAAGAGGATGAGCAGCAAAAGAACGGCAGTTCCAAAAGACCGAGAGGTATGCGCGGCTCCGCGGCGTCACCGGCGCTGTGTGCGCTGCGGGGCTCCGCCGCGGACAGGTGCGGCTCGGAGGCGTAGTGGCAGCAGTGCGCTGTGCCTGATGGATAAATGGGCGCCTTTAAAGCACACGGGCTGTTATGCAATCGTCTGCTTGGGATGGGAAAGGGAATCTACTTTTTGGTTCTTAACCCCGTTTTCAGTCAGAGATGAAGGTCCTGCTTCAGAATGGTGAATTTGCTTGTTTGCTTTGCAAGGATTTCTGCGCTCAGTCTGCAGAAGTACCTGTGAAAAGTGGTGGCTGGAGGCTTGGGGAACACCAGCCTGAGATAAGAGACAGCTTTGCTGAAGGCAGTATAAAATTATCTCTACTTCTGTGCGTGTGCATAAGGGGAAGTGTGTCTTCAGGAAGAGTATAAACATATAAAGAGTAAAACCTCCTAAGGAGGTTGTGGATGCCCCATCCCTGGAGGTATTGACGTGGCTTGACGTGGCTCTGGGCAGCCTGGTCTGGTGGTTGGTGACCCTGCACATAGCGGGAGGGTTTAAACTAGATCATTGTGGTCCTTTTCAACCCAGGCCATTCTATAATTCCATGAAATAAATAAATATATACATGTTTAGTTAGACTTAGATAAGCCTGACTAAGGACATGGCACTCTCACAAATAGTAACTGCGAAAGAAAAATTATTTGTGGCTGTGTGGCAATAGTGGAGGGATGCTGATGATCGTTGATTTGTATCAGTGCTCCCACCTTGGAGGTATTCAAGGCCAGGCTGGTTGGGACTTTGAGCAACCTGGTCTAGAGGGGAGGTGTCTCTTCCCATAGCAGGGAGGTTGGAACTAGATGATCTTAAAGGTCCCTTCCAACACATACCATTCCATGACTCTGTGATCAGAGATCTGCCAAGCCTGTGTGGCTGCTGCTTATTTTATGTCATATCATTAATGTTTTCCACCTGGATCCTAGTGTTTGAATTCTGTTGGTCTGGCAGGGATGCTGCAATTTACAGTTGTGCCTGGACTCTTAGATCTGAATCTTTAGTACTGTCTTTTCTTCTTCTTCTTCTTCTTCTTTTTTTTTTTTTCCCCCCTATGGTCATATGATTACATATACATGATACCACTTTTTTTTTATTTTATTCAAGTAGGAAAAAAAATTGCACTAGATTTTTGTTTACCTAACATCTACCAGTTCTGTAGCCTCAAGACAGTGTTTCAAATTTCAGACACTGCCATTCTACCATGTAACAGAAGAGCCCTGCAAGCAAGCATTTAAATAGCAAATTTATAGTATGTTTATTTATTACAGCTAACAAGGTGCTTTTTTTTTTTTTTTTTTTTTTTTTTTTATACCATGAAGGGAAAAAGTAGCTTGGTAGCTTTGACAGAATTCCTGAGTTTTGAATTTACCTGGTTTTGCACCTCACGCTTTTTCCTCATAATAGTGAAGGGTTGGACAGATTCAAGCATCGAAGTAATATTGTATTGCTGGTCCTTGTTAATGTGCCTCCAGTGCTGGGGTCTTGTGTGCACAGTTCTGTGCATTTGAAATTGCCCATGTGAAATGGAGATGCAAGCTCTAGTATGATGATGAGCTTTTTAATGTTTTAAGAAGGATATAGTTTTCCTTTATCAACCCCTGGGTGACTTCTGGAGTCAGCAGCCACAATCGATGTTTTTCCTGGTTTTGTTCAGAGGCACCAATAGTTTCCCAGGGTAAAAGTTCTTGATGGCTTGGCCACTATTTTCTGCTTTCAGCTGTCACCCAGATATGCTCATCCTTTGCCTTTCTCATTAAAATGAGATTCCATTTCTGATCTTCTTTTCCTTTTATTGCTGTGAAATGTTAGTAGTCAAATAGTTTGCTCCCTGTGCTCCCAACACGTGCATGAGGGATTTTACTAAGATTAAAATTTGGCAGTGTAACTTGAATAATCTTGGTGAAAGTTCAGGAGGCTGTACAAAGCCTTCTCATATACTATGAGTACACTCCTTTGATTTTTCTGGTAGTAATTAATGAAATGGCTCTTACTGTCTCCAGAACTGCAGTAGTTCTTTGCCCTTCTGTATGTGCAAGCACTGGGGTTAGAGCTGGAGTCCCCACACATGTAGACTACAGGTGGTGCACTCACTGCCTGCCTGGCACTGGGGAGGTTGCTGGGAGAGTGGGACCGATGGATCTGCGTGAGGCTGCCCTCAGGTTTCAGGGCCCATTGTTTGGTTGCTGCTCTGCACTGTTTGCTTCATCTTAGTTCTCAGCCTGCCTTTGTTGCTGTGTGCTCAGCATGCTTTGGCAGCTGCTCAGTCTTTTCTTTTCTGAGCACAGGCTCAATCAGTGGTGTGTTTGTGGAGGTGGGCTGTCCTCACCTGCAGCTCCTGTAGTCATGCTAGGTTCTCTTTTTACTGCAGTTTGAAGGCCCGTGATGCTCTGATACTCCAAAGTATCTCCTTCCTCTGTTAAAGACACTTGAATAACATCCCAAGTTTTAAGATATTCCACATTTCGGGTGGTTCAGGCCATCTTGCAATACTAAGGCTGACTTACAGTTCATACAAAAGTTGTTTTTGTAATCTGGGAAACATATTTATGGGGATTATAAACTGGTTAATAATTGCAAGACTTTCTGTAAATTGGTTTCAGTATCAGTCATGTCTTGTCCTGGGTTGGCTGTACTGTGATCTGAGTTAGGTGGACACAGAGCTTGTTCTTCCAGTGTAAACAAGCAATGAAATGAAAGTGTTTGTCAGGCATTATTTGTTTAGTCTGGAGATAGGAAAAGCCTGCAGCAATCTTTGTAGCCATGTGCTTCTGATACTTTCTTGCATTCACTGCTTTCTCATCCACGTTTCAGCTTCCTCTCCTCTTCCCTTTGCTCCTATCCCATCCTAACAGCATGTGCATGTCTTAGGAGGATGGAAGGAGGCAGTAATTGGTTTCTGGATTCTGATTACAGTTGCTGCTTGCCTCTATGAATCAGTTAACTAACTGGTAGCTAGAAATGTAAGAACATTTTCTTTAGTTGTTTGTTTTTTGTTTGTTTGTTTGTTTGTTTTTCTATAAACCTGAATGTGAGTTTCAGGGTAGTCTGCATCTATTCAGTCAATATTAATAATACTCTACTGGATCAGACTGGGGCTGAAATGTTGGTCACAAGTGGGGAAGAGAGGGTGGGGAGGCACAAGTGTTATTCTGCTAAATCTGTTCCTTGGAAGTCTTGGAGGTTTTCAGATAGTGCTTGTATCTCAGAGTCTTGTCTCATAGACATTCATATGAGGTTGTCCCTTGTTCTATAATTATTATTTTCTTTATTTGTTGGGATATATTTGAATTTTCTTTAGTGGTTTTTTTTTTTGTTTGTTTGTTTGTTTTTTTTTTTTTTTACTGATTTCCTTTCTCCTTTTGCCAGAGTAGTTGTTCAACCAAGTTAGTTTCAGTTAGATGCTTGGAATATAAACTAGTGAGCTCAAGTGCGTAAATGACCAGAGAGCTACAAATAGTACTTTAAGGAACCCAAATGTCATCTCTCAGCCTGATTCTTTTAAGGGTTGTTTTTGTTATAAAATTTTAACAGAGGGAGAAGTCATGTCTTACTTGTAAGCCTGGAGTGGTGAGAATTGGCACAAGTAACCAAGCTGTGCAGTACTCACACAGACTGGTGGCTGTCCAGACTTCCAGGCAATAAATCTTGGGTACTGTTTGTTGGTTGAAGTCAAAGCTTGAATTGAGGCTCAATTTCCTACTGGGATTAGCATCTGCCTAAAACAAATCTTGCAGGCATGTCTGCTTTTGTTATGTTAAGCAGACCTAGAAATCGTCCACAGTAAGGTAATATGTTTCTGTCTCCAAAGGGACCATTTAGACATCTTCACTTTCATCGTCAGTTGTTAGAGATGTGCAGTATTGGCATTTAAAGCACATTTTTCACTTGGTGTCATTTACTTATATAGATCTCTCAGCATACATTTTTTTTCTATCTTTCTGCAAAAGCCTCACTTTTGCAGCTGTCCTAAGTCTCTGTGTAAAGCAGTGTGCTTTTTGTTTGTCTGTTTGTTTCTTTTTTGAGACTTAGCACACACAGTCATGTTTGATATGTATTCTGCATATTTTGTTTAGGCTACATATTTATATCAGCATCATTAGTCCCTTAAAGCTTGTTCTGTAAAGCTAATAGTTTCTGGGGCTGAAGATGGTGGGTGTTTTGTTCTGCAACGTAAATCACAAAGATGCAGCCAGGTAGATTAATTTTAAGCCATCCATGCTGTGTGAGCACCGTGGCCTCAGAATTAAGTTCTGCCTCCACTCCTCCCTCCTTGGGTGGGGAGGGGGAGATGAAACCCTCTCAGATTGATTGTTTCTGCATTTGAAGAGCATAGAAAAGTGATACTCACATTTCTAGGTTAACGCATTTTCATTATTAATAACTGAAACAGCTATCTTACTGTCCTCACAGCAAATCAAGAGGAGATCTCAACTAACCTAACAGTCAAGCTCTTCACCTGCCTGCTGATTTAAAACTGATGAAGGGAATGTGTTTCTAATTTGCCAAGTGACTATTGCTGCTAATACAAAGTCAGACAAACATGCTTTAGTCTCTGAACAGTAACACTGATTCTTTTGTCATCTTGAAAACAAACAAGAGGAGGTCTTTTTCCAGTCCTTTGGTGCATGGCAGTGATGGCTGTGATTACCAGCGGGTTCTGATGCTGTTGCCTGGATTATAATGTTTTTGCATGCTGCTGTTTGAGCTATAAGCTCTGCTCATCCAGGGAGATGAGGGAGAGTTCTTAGTTTATTGCTTAGTCTTCATGTTCTGCCTGTATTAGGGAAAACATCAGTTCCTTCTTAAACTGAGATTAACAGCTTAAAAGTTGCCAATTTGTTCCTTTTGTTTACATTCAAACACAAACTTTAAGAGATCTGACAGAGAAGGAAGAAGAGATCTGACAGAGAAGGAAGAATTTTGGTATCTTCAAAGGCGTTAAAGTGAAAGTCCTGAGAACTGAAATGGTAAACCTACAGAATGGGTACTGCATGGGGCATGGAAGTGCAATCTTATCCCGTGCTGTGGAGTCTGTGCCTCAGACTTGATCCAGAATGGCAGCTTGGTCTCTGCTCTCCACCACACTTTAAAGCAGCAAAGCTGCCTGGAATGGAGGCTCTCCAGGTGCAGCCCCTTGACACTACTCAGTAGGGCGGCCTCAATTTCATTCAGGGCAGAACAGTCAGCAGCTGTTCATAGCTGGGGAGCTGGTTCACGGGAATCAGGTGTTGGAGGTTTTCATGGCAATTGGTGGCCTTATCCTGCCCATCTGTGTCTGAGGCAGTCGGGGGAAGGAGTGGTGGAGGAAGGAAAGGTACCAGTTCACATTACAGCCTGTATTGCATGGAGGGGCAGGGCTGAGAAACCAGGACGACGTGCTCTGTGAGCCTGCACTTTCCAGTGAGTTTTGTTCATGTTTCTGTGCATTTCCTTCTTTTTGCAAGCCAGTGCCAGAAGATGAGGGTCCAAAAGTACCTGTTATTTTCATGGATACTTTTTAAAAACTTAGTTTTGTAGCCTAATTTTCAGCTGTTGAGGTTGCAGGTTGTTGTTTTTTTTTTGGGGGGGGGTGGGGGAGAAGCTATTGCAAGGCTGTATCCTCATAAGGTTTCATTGTCTCTAGTCATAGATAGGGATCAAGAAACAATTCCTTTGTAATAAGGGAAAACAGATCCTAATGTGAAGTTAGTTTATCTGCAATAAAACAATGAGACTGCGCTGGAAGTCTGAGGGCAGTAGGGAATATGTCTGTAATAAAGCAAATCTGATTTGTTCATTCTCTGGGTTTCAGAGTGAAAGTCCCAGGTCTGAGGACATGGTGTGTGTTGTAACATAGTCTGTTTATCAGAGGTTGTGCTGGGATTACTGAGGTTATCTACGCTGGATAAGAATCATCTTACTTCTAGCTCAGCTCCTTAGGAAGGGGTTTCCACTGCTGATTCTGGACAACTGTAATATATTTTATCAGTAGCTTCTGTAAGAGAAGCTGACTGTAGTCTATTCACATGTTTGGGGAGCATATTCAACTTCCTGAGTATGTGGATTGCAGAAGTCCAAAAAAATGTACAGTGTTGGTAGTCTTTAAAGTTTAATAAGATATCTGATAAAAAGAATCCAGCTTCACTGTGCATCCAAACTGAGGATAATCCAAATTAGTTAAAAGATTGAATTCTGCAAAATGTCTGTTATAAGTAAATTAGCTTATTTCAACCAATGCATAAATGGTGACATAGTATTCATCAGAGCTGTCTGCAAGCTAACATGGTCCAGTATTTGATTACTGTGCTTGCAGGAGAGATTGCTTGTTGAGGTTGCTGGAAGATCTGAGTTCAATTGAACTTAGACAACTCTCAGAAAAGTTTTATATAATGAAAGACAGCACTCATGGGAGGCTGATAGTAAGCAGTTAAGTTTTTTCCTAAGTCATTGTTTCTTTAAAACTGCTGAGTTGGGAATTTAAATCCCAATTGTGGAAAGATGCATATAAAAGGAATGTAGTTCAGTGGTAATTTCTTATGTGAGAGTGAGAAACATGGAAAGTGATAGAGCTGCCAAACGATCCCCAAGTTCTCTGAGGTCTTGTAGCATTCTTTTTTTTTTTTTTTTCCTTGCAAATATGTAATTTTTTTTTTTTTCATGAGGTTACTACAATATTATGCCATTACCATGAGGTGGCATTACAATTGCCTGGGTGCCCTTGTGTTTGCAGTGCGAAAGTAGGATAATAGCTAAGCACACATCTTATTAAGAAACGTTGCAGTTTGATCCCCTGGTGTTTCAGTGACTGCAGTGTTGTCAGGAGTGTTAGTGCTCTTGCTGCACTACAAGGTTGCTTAGAAACTGCTGCATCTGTTTTCTCCTTCAGACTTGCCATTGTATCCAGGTAGATAGAAATCTGGCTGTATTTTTAAGAGAAAAACCTTGCTTGCCATATTGAGCTGTAGAGAACTCCGTGAGCACTCTTCTATATTGATGCTGTTAATCATGAGCAAGTGATGATAGAACTCCACTCGTTGCTGGGCTCAGCAGAATCAGTGGGAGTAGAGCGTTTTTCTTGCACAAACTCACATGTGTACGTTGTTTGCTTACTCAGCTAACCACAGAGTACTTTTTGTGCTTTTTTTCCCTGCTTCTTTGAGTTTGGTCTGCGCTTTACAATTGGAGAACTTGTTTTTCTGGTATTTGAGAATTAAGAGTTCTGTGTGAAAGCATCTCAAAAGAGAGTTGTACTTTTATCAGAAGTCTCTTCGGAAGCAAATTGCATTTTAAAGTTATGCTGGGAAATTTGGCGCAGTCTATCCAACCTCAGACCACAATGGTAGTGTGTCAAGAGAACAAGTGCTATGATGACTGATGCAAATTGATGTATTTTAATGAACTGTGTTCATGTAGTGTGAAGATGCATTTCGTTAGGCACTGTTTTTGCATCTAAACACCGCTTGGAACTCATATACACTTTACCTGCATTGCAGTGAAGCATGGGATGGATGTTAATGTCTTTGTGTCCAGTGTGTATAATGATGGGGGGGGGGGGCTTATGGGCTATGTTTCATCTGCATTTCTTTGCTTATTAAACATCAGAAGTGAAATTAGGGAGTATTCTAAAACTTAAGTTTGAATTTTCATGTTTCATTTCTTAAGGCTGAGTGTTTGTCTTGTTCAGAGGAGAGGAATGAAGTTTACTGAACTTTGCAGAAACATCCTGTCTCACTGGTTTGTAGGTTTGAGTGTGACAGCCATTGAATATCCACACTGTCCCAGACCCCATCTTTATCTGTATGTGTAGATATGACTGCTTAGTTGAACTCAGTATAGAAATTACTAGGAATAGCATGCAGATTGTTTAAATTATATTTTGCTAGCCGTTTCAGAGAAGCACTTGAATGCTAGCTTCTATTTCTGCTTTAAATTATTAACTCACAGCTAATGGATAGAATAAACAACATGCAGGTCACTGTACCTCCACCTGGGTGCAAGTTTCTCCAGGAAGGAAGGGTTCATATCTCTATACCTGGAGGGGGGAAGTAGAGTATCTTCTAATTACTCCAAAGCTGTTGAAGCCTCGTTGTATGATAATGCATGTCAGCCTCATAGCTGTGTCTCCAAAAGCAGGAAGTTGAATAATTGTGCCTCGAAGTACTTGTTTCTGCTGACCGTCCTAGGTTTGCTCTTCAGCTTTGTAGAAACAACACTCTCTTTTTCTTAGAGACTAGCCATGCTTTTGTAGTTTGGAGTTCATATCTGTAGTCTTCTAATCTGTAGAGCATATCTGTGCAGATGTCAGCAGGGAGAAAATGGGTATGGAGTCCAGAGTTCTGAGCAAATCCAGCACGAGTGTCTGAGACTGGTGGGAAGCACACTGTGGAAAGTAGCAGAGACTGCAGGTTATAGAAATCCTGCAGCTGGTGTATCCTTCACTTCAGCTGATGCTCTCCTTTTCTGGTACTACTGTCTGCACAGCTGGCTGCAGGGAAAGCAGGAGTATCTCATTAGAAGCCATAGATTTACAGTTTTTCCTCAGTCTCTGTAAATCATTTCCAGGAATGTCTTTTGGAGGCTAAATTTAAGATCAACTTAGAAAAGGAACTGAAGAGTTAATTTGCTGAGGAGCTGAGTTACTTGGAAACCTCAAGAATTCAGGAGAAATACTCAAGGTACTCGAAGTCCAATGAAGGAACTCATTGATGCACTTGTGGAGTTAATTTGAGATCTGAAGGTCAGGTGACTGGCAACCAGTCTTTATTTTTCTTGTTTGGTACTGCTATAGCTTCAATCTCCTACTGTACCAACTGGTTGGTGTACTCAATCACATGGAGGCTGACTTTTACAATCTCTTTTCTTCTGGATCATCCTCTTACACCCAGAGCAGATGCAGGAAGAACTGTTTTCCTGCAGTCTACTGTACTAGGTTGTGATTGGCTGCTGACTTCTGTTTAGCATTGGAAAGCTGTAGAGCAAGACTGAGGCCCCTGCATTTCCCATTGCAGCTGGGAAAAATACTCCAGCTAGTGAAGTTTTGTCTCTGTGAGAGCCTTTCTGCAGCCCTGTGTCACAGCCACCTCCTATTGCATCTTATGTGGCACTAGAGATGTGCTCTTTCTCTGCTTGTCAGGAACAGGGATTTTTCTGAAGTATCTGAGGGTAGCAGATGATACAGAATGTGTAAAGGATAATTTGTATTGCCTTTGTGCTGAGAGAAGATGAGGAAAAGGAATGAGGAAGCAGAGTAACACAATTCAGAAATGTTATTTTTGGAAGTGTGATTTAATTAAGGGGAGTATGATTGTGTGCTGATGTCTAGAGCTGAGACCATCTGATTTGTAAGAAGTCCAGTGAAGAGTCCTGTTTTCAACCAATCAAAAATCTCATAACATCCTAAAATGTACTGTTAAGTTTGCTGGAATGCCAAGTTTTTCTTCGAGTTCCAAATAATTTTTAGCTTTGCTTTAAACTCCTGCACAAGCAAGTTGTATTAAGTAATGACTGACTAAACTTGATTCACGCTGTTCTGTCTTAGTGTACAAAGCTATCCTGTTTCTCAGTTCTGCTTCAGAAAACTTTTCAGAAAGCTGTTTTGGAAATGCAGGTTTATCCAGTTACCCACCCTTGACATGAGAAATCATTCTTTTATGCAGCCAATTTTAGTGGTTTGGTTTTTTTTCTTTCCCTTTTTCAAAGTCAATTTCCTCATTGCCTGCATGCTGACTAATGCGCTAATGAATATTATAATACTAAACTTTGGATCATATGCCAAACTGAGAATTCACTGTGAATGAGTTCAAACATGTCTGAGCTGTTTTTGAGGGTGCACAGGTATGATGTCAGTGGAATTAGCACTTGTTTAACTTCTGAGTGCAGCAGTGACAGCATGATGGGAAACAAACTGCTTAACCTTCTTGCCTGCTATTGCTTCTGTGCTGTAACTGCTGTTTCATTGGGAACTGTTGAGTGAGAATGCACACTGTATCCTAAACTGGCAGTCCACACAAACTGTAGATGACAATACTTTAATGTTTAACGTGCTTTCCTTCTTGCTAGGAAAAAAAAAAATCAGCAACAAAAAACAATGCCAGTTGATCTCATCATTCCCTGCGGCAGAGGAATAAGAAAGAGTAGTTTGTAAAAAGTGCTTCTGCAGCTGTCTATGTTCGTTACTGTGAAAGTAAAGCTCCTATTTCATAGAATCATAGAATCACCAAGATTGGAAAAGACCTCCAAGATCATCCAGTCCAACTGTCTACCTACTACTGATATTTCCTACTAAATCATGTCCCTCAGTATAACATCTTGTTTCTTGAACACCTCCACAGGTGACTCCACCATCTCCCTGGGCAGCCCATTCCAGCACCTGAGCAGTCTTTGGGAGAAATTTTTCTAAACATCAAACCTGAATCTCCCTGGCACAGCTTGAGACCATTCCCTCTAGTCCCATTGCTAGTTACATGGGAAAAGAGGCCAACCCCCACATCACCACACCCTCCCTTGAGGTAGCTGCGGGGAGTAATAAGGTCTCTCCTGAATTTTCTCTTCTCCAGACTAAATAATCACACTTTCCTCAAGCTGCTCCCTCATAAGACTTGTGCTCCAGACCCTTCACCTGCTTTGTTGCCCTTCTCTGAACATGCTCCAGGGCCTCGATGTCTTTCTTGTATTGTGAGGCCCAAATCTGAACGCAGTGCTTGAGGTGCAGCCTTACCAGTGCTGAGTGCAGAGGGATGACCGCTTCCTGCTGGCAGCACTATTTCTGGTACAAGCCAAGATGCCATTGACGTTTTTGACCACCTGGGCATGTTGCTGGCTTATGTTCATCCAAACATTGACCAATACACCCAGGTCTATTTCTTCCACAGTCTTCCAGCCACTCTGCCCCAAGTCTGTAGTGTTGCCAGGAGTAGTTGTGGCCAAAGTGCAGGACTCAACACTTAGTCCTGTTGAAGTTCATCCTGTTGGCTTCAGCACAGCTATCCAGCCTATCCTGATCCCTCTGTAGGGCCTTCCTTACCTCCAGGCAGATCAACATTTCCTCCTAACTTGGTGTTATCTGCAAACTTACCTAGAGTGCACTCAGTGCCCTCATCCAGGCCAGATACTAAACAGGACAGGTACAGACCCCTGGAAAACACCACTTGTGACTGGTCACCAGCTGGTTTTTACTCCATTCACTACTGTTCTCTGGGCCTGGCCATCCAGCCAGTGCTTTACCCAGCAGAGAGCCTACCTGCCCAAGCCACAGACTTCCAGCTTCTCTGGGTGAGTACTTTGGGAGATGGTGTCAAAGGTTTTGCACACATCTAGGTAGACTATGTAAACAGCCCTTCCCTCATCCAGCAGGCAGGTCACTTGATTGTAGAAGGAGATCAGGTTAGTCAAGCAGGATCTGCCCTTCATGAACCCGTGCTGGCTGGGCCTTGTCCCCTGGTTTTCCTACAGGTGCTGTGTGGTGTCACTTAAGATGATCTGCTCCATAACCTTTTTTGGCACTGAAGTCAGGCTGATGACTCTGTAGTTCCCCAGGTCCTCCTTATGACCCTTCTTGTAGATGGGAGTCACCTTGGCAAGCCTCCAGTCCTCTGGGGCTGTATGAATGGTGGAATGCAGCTTGGCAATCAGCACCCTCAGTTGGATCCTATCTGGCCCCCTGGACTTGTGACAGTCCATGTGGAGTAGTAGGTCTCTAACTATCTCCACTTGAACTGTGAGGGGTTTATTCTGTTCCCCATCCCAGACTTCCAGGTCAAAGAGTACAGTACCTGAGGATAACTGATCTGACTTTTAAAGGCAGATGAAAAGATAGCATTGAGAACCTCAGCCTTTTCCTTATCATCAGTGGTCACGTTCCTTTCCCACTGCATCCAGTAAAGAATAGAGATTCTCTTTAAGCCCTCCTTTTTCTGTTAATATGTTTAGAAAAAGGTTTTTTTTTATTTTCCTTTACTCAAAGGCCGAGTTGAGTTCAAGCTGGGCTTTTACCTTTCTTATTTTCTCCCTGCATATCCAAACAACTTCTTTGTACTCTCCTTGAGTTGCCTATCTCTTCTTCCACATGAGCTAGATTCTCTTTTTCTCCTGAAGTCTCAGGAAAAGTTCTCTGTTCATCCACACTGGTTGTCTTCTCCCCAGCTTATTTTAGGGTACAGGGGGACTGCCTGCTCCAGTGCCTCTAAGACTTCCTTCTTGAGGAGCCTTCCTTCTTGAGGAGCCTTCCTGGACCCCTTTACCCTTCAGGACTGAATCCCGTGGGACCCTCCCTATGAGTGTCCTGAGTAGTTTGAAGCCTGCCCTCTGGAAGTTCAAGGTAGCAGTTTTGTTGCTCCCCCCTGTTGACTTATAAAATTGAGAACTCTACCATTTTGTGGTGACTCTGCTCAAGGCAGCTCCCAACCTCCATATCTCTCACCAGTCCTTCTCTGTTTGTAAGTTTATTTCCATGGAAACTACTGCAGATACAAAGACTATAATAACACTATTTGATAAAGCAAATTCTCAGCTACAAAACACTTTTTTCCAGCAGTCGTCACCACTGGCTATGCATTTTCACCAGCGATGAACAAGAGCTTGCATGCCACACTTGTAAAAATCTGCACCAGAGATCACCGCTGCGCTCTGGTGTTCTCCCACCAAAGAACACACTGCCCATAGTCTCACTGTACTCACATCCGCTGTTTGGTCTTTCAGCAAGCATCAGTGAATGTCAGTGGGTGCCACTGTTTCCACATTGAGGAATTCAGTGACACAGCTTTGGCTCATACACCTTTCCATGTCAGATGCCATTCTGTCAGATTGCTCCTCTGCTGCCATCTGTTGCACAGCAACGACATGTCATGGAATATTGATAGGAAGGCTCAAACTCTACTGCCGTATCACCAACATCTGCCTCTGACATCATGAGCCAACAAAATAAAATAGGAGGCACTGCTTTCAGAGCAGCCCTTGTACTTTTTCCTACTGTGTTTAGTTGCAGTCTGAACTGCAAAGTAAGAGAGTAGTGGGTGAAGAAAAAGCAGATGGCAGCTGCCATCTGTAAACCAGAAAAGGACAGCAACAACCAGCTGCTGAGTGAGGTATTGGCAGTAGAATCAGGCTGCAGACCAAGCAGTACATGCCTGATGTTATGCCTGGGTTATCAGCATTTCAGTATGTTCTTACACTGCCTCTTCTGAAATATTGCATGAAGTATTTATTTACTTTTTTGCTAGGCTTCTAATTTGCCAAGTTATTCTTGTTTAATTAACAAAACGTCTGCCAGTTTGTGTTCAGGGAGTTTTTGCGAGTACCAGTGTTGCCACGAGTTACCTGGATTGCTGCTCTAATCCACATGTCCGGTGCTGGCTGTCACTCAAGATTAGCTACAGAGTAGCTAGGCTTTCCACTGCGGTTTGTTTAACAGAAATGATGCAGTAGAATAGCTGAAGTTAGTTGGTAGAGTTACTGCATACTAATAAACGGGATGCTGTACAGAGTCAGCAGGATCCAGCAGCTGTCATTCAAAGTAAAACTTTTGATTTTCTTTCTTTTCCCCTGTATGCAAAACCTTCTGTAGCATGTATCCATGTGGAGGCCTCTTCACCTATTTTGAAACTTTTCTTCTTCACTGTTCTCTACCATTCTCTACCACAGAGCATCCAACCTGACCTGCTCACTTGGGTACTGAAGTAGTGTGAAAGTACACTGAGGAAGGAGGCTGCTGTAATTATGATATAGTTGCAGTGCAGATCCACATTCTTCACTTGAGGAAGGCATGTTTTTAGTTTTAAGACAACTGTCTTCTGAGGCTGGTTATTGGAAATCCAGGCGCTGGTTAACAGTCCTTCTGAGACCTGTGTTGCAATAACTGCCTTTTGTGCTTTTATACTTAAAAATTCTTGTGACAAATATCGCATCTAGTAAGATTTTACAGAAACAATCACTAATTCCCTCCCTGAGGAGGGGAAATTCATTTCTACAGAACACCCTGACAACAGTGATTACAGTGAGAGCTTTCCCATCTGACTTGAATATTTCAGGCTGAGTAAGGATTATTGAATATTACTCTGTGAAAAACAGCCAGTCAAGGAAGCTTTAATTTCTTTTGATTGAGTGGCAGTGCACTTACTGTACTCTAATTTCTCCCTTTCTTTTGACTCAACTTATTTGGTTGTCCTTTTGCTCTAATGTTATTTAATTTACAGAGCATGCTCCAAAAGTGCTTCGTATGGAGCATAACACAAATGTAACACAAAATATTCTTTTGCAAGATGAAAACAAAATGTTTTGCCGACAAACCTTTTGGGAAGACTTTTCTACTTGCCGGTATTAAAAGACGTAGTGAAATCACCATAGGCAAAGCATAGATTTCCACTCTGCTAGGCACTCTTGGGTCATTACATGCAAAAATGCAATGGGATCTTGCTTTTCAATTTTATAACAGATACTCCTCCCAAATTGTATGTACTAAAGCTGTTTTCCAAATACCTTTGTTTTCAGCTGTTGTAAATTAGTGCAGGGCTGGATAATGTTCTATACTTTGCTTTTTAAGAGGAGAGGGAATAAAATGGGGGAAATGACTATCTTGGTGTCCTACATGCCTCCAAGATTAATTGGGGCTTTCTGCAGAAAGAGCTGTTAATTTGTGTTGGAAACAACTCACTGCTGAGTAAATGAAGTGTTGAGGCTGATGTCAATCAGCAGTGGGGCCCTTTCTGCTATTTACCTCATGCTGTGCTCTCTGTGACCTGCTTGGGTGAGAGCTACCATGGGCTGGAGCAGCCTCAAGCTGCTCAGGCACTGGTGCTGCAGAGTAGCTCTGTTTTGAAGGGCACTTGGACATGATATGCCCTGGTGTCTTCCAGTGTGACATCTTTAATGTCATCTGAAAGAAATACACTTCCCAAAAGCAACGATTGCTCCTGAGCCAATGTTTCTAAGCCAGTGTTTCTAGTCCTGGCTTCTGTGGTAAAGTAGAACACAGGACTGTGGGGTGGTGCTTAGTGTGAAAGCTGTCTTCTCTCTCCTCTTCTTTCCTTGGGAAGTCTTTCTCCTTGGATCTGCCTTTGTGCAGCTGGGGCACTACCCCTTTACCTGCATACATTGCAAGCTGTCACTGACAAACATTTAAGTACTTGAAATCTGATTATTAGAGGAAAAAAATAGATAAGCTTTGCTTTTCTTCCTTTCTTATTTTTTTGCCTCTCTAGATAAACAAAATTTAGATATTGGGGAAATGTGGGAATGTCTTTTAGTTTTATTTTTTTCTTTTAAAGCTCTGCTGTCCCTAACAAATAGATATGTAGAGAAATTATTAATGCCAAGTAGAGTGTTGGAGGAGGTTACAATCGGTAGATTTGATCACAAATGTAGCATAACAAAATATAAAGTGCGCATACCATGATTGTGGATTCAGTTCTTGCTCTGTTAAAAGTCAAGTAGTTTCTTTCTAAGAGTCGGAAAAAAAACAAAACCCTTTACTGCCTGCAGTAGTTAACTCCACATCTAGGTGAGCACTGGATTTTGTAGTGTTAATATCACAGTGAGTAAGACATCTTGTGGTATCTGCTGAAGCCCACTTATTAAAGGACTTGGACAGTTCAGTTTATGAGCACTTAAAATCTAGGCTCCTTTCCTCTAGTCCTTAAAGACATTTCTATAGGCCTTATTGGAATGGGAGTTGAAAATGAGTATTAAAAAACTGTGAGCAAAAATGAGACTTAGTCACCTTGAAGACTTTATAGTATTGCTTGGAATAATTGTTAAGTGAATAGCCTGATCTTCTGTGAGTTGCAAATGATTTGCTGTAATCCCATCCTTTCTGGGTGTGATTTATGGGTAGTGCAGAGTTTGTCATAAGGGGTGCTAGATGTGAAGAATTTTAATTTTAAAATCCTTTTTGGCAAGAAGATGTAAGGTTAGTTTTGTGCAAAGCCACTAAAAAGGCTCAGCCAACTTTCTCCATGTGGTAGTTCTTTGAAGTAACAAATTAATCTCCTGTTCTCAGGCTTAGAGCACTTATGTTTTTTCTCTTGGTAATGCACTGCAATTACTTATCGCCAGTTATTGCTCTCTGGCTTTGTTTACTGAACTTCATTTTCATGTAGATAATTAGCAGTCTAATTCTTGCTTGAAAAGAAGTGACCATACAGTATCCATTTCAAAGAATGAGAAAACTTCCAAGAACAGGTGTATTTGTAGTACCTGAATCTACCTTGAAGAAATTGGTGGAAAGTTCTCATCAGAATCAGATTCTAAGATTATCTTCTGAATTAATGAATTGGTCTGTATGTCCTGCTGTCACATTCAGTCATTTCTCAACCTAGTAAAACTTCAAAAATGTTACAATTTTGCATGGGAAGCAGTGATTCCATTTTTTAAAAAAATCTTTTCTTGCAGAGTGTGAGGACTTACTGTTATCTTAGTATGCAAACTGCAGAAAGGGGATCTGAAGCAGGGCACTTACAAAATAGTTTGAATTCTCCCTCCCCCTAGCTGGGGTTGAGGTGTGTTGGCCAGACCGCAGACAAACTGCAGACAAACAAGGGCTTTAGGCCTGAAGTCCCCAGCCTGCTACTCAGCAGAGGGCAGGGCTCTGCAGGGTGAGTGACGTGCGTCTGCGTCTGGCACAGGGAAGAAAGGCACTGCAAAACAAAAATGTTATTTCTACTTGAATTGCTTGTTTGTGCTTCTGCAGGGTTTTGTGCTTCTTTCTCAAAATGGTCATTTACCTAGGCTTACTAGAAGATTGCATCTGCAGTCTTGAAGTAGCGTCTGTTTTCTTGCCACGTAGCTCGCCAGAGTTTCTTGTGCTTGAATTCCCAAAGATCAAAGCTGCATTTACAAAAAATGGAGAGGCACTATACTGGACAAGGTCCATGTCCCTGAGGCCAGTTCTTATGCTACTGGCAGTAAATGTCTAGGTTGTTGGGCAGCACTACTGTCAAGTTATTGCACTGCTGAAGCTGTGGTGGCCTGGCACTGGATTCAACTCTGCTGCATTAATTTTGTTGCCAACAATGGATCACAAGTCAGAGAGGGAAGTGTTAAAAATGATGGATTGTAAATTTCATCCAGTATATATAAAGCTAGCACACTGAAAGAATGCTGAACGCAGCTATACTGGTGCATTTGGCCCATGCCCTATTGGTATCACAAAGACCATAATACACTCAGTTCTTTAGTGTGTGGCTTCTAAAGTCTTAATTATTAATAGTGATTTAGCCTCCGAAGTTATTGGCTTGCTTAGGAGGCTTTGAGGTGTTGCTTTCGTTCTTATAGTGGTGCTTTGGGTCTCTGTGTGTGTGTGTGTGAAGTCCTTTTAACTTGTGCTAATGAGGCTGCTGTTTAAGGCCAGGCTTTAACTGCAGTGTACTAACTGCCTGAAATAATGTCTTGGGGAGAAAAGAGGTGCCTCTCCTGTTGCTGAATTGAAGAATAATTAACTGTCACGTAGCTATTCAGGCTCTTTTCAAGATGCTAGTAATTGTTGTGTTTGATAGCATGGCTCTACATTCACTGATTTTTTTTTATTTTTTATTTTTTTTTTTTAATTCAGAGCTCTTTTCTCAGAGCTGCCAAACATACAACTTTGCTAAATGAAGAGATTGTTCCTTTTACAGCATTTTGACCCCAAGGAGGAAGGAGAACTTCTTAGAGAAAGATGCATGTGCACACAAGGTGTGGTTCCTGACCTTTCTCTCAGAAGACTTTTTGGGTGTGTGGTTGCATGTAGGTAGGGAGCTGCTTATAATGTGAGCTGGTAGTGTTTCAAAAGGGTCTGTGATAGTGGATACTGCAGTGTAGTACACATGTAACATTTTATGATGCTACGCTAAGAATTTATTTTGGAAAAGGTTTATATTTCCTAAGGAAAAGAGTCTACCTCCTGAACTGTTAGCTGAAGGTCTTATGTCTTTCTAGTAATAACACCAGTGAAACAAAATTTTAGCTGCTGGAGCCTGCAATTGTAGGACTTTTTGAAGATCTTCAGGGAGGGAGACTCTGCAACATCTTAAGCATCTGATGAATCTTCTCAAACTGTGTGTGTCATTTGCAAGCCTTGTTCTTGGGTAATGACTTATGAGAACTAGAAGAAAGATGTATTGTTCATCTTCCTGGAATAGGAACTGTGGAGTGCTTCTGTTATCCCTTCAGTTGCCATCCAATTACTCTGCTGTTGTCCTCTTCAGCTATAGTTTGTCTTGCTCAGGTTGTTCTGCGACAATTTTCCAGCTTGGAAAGTGATTAAAGTTTGGAAAAGGCAGAAGGGATCTTTGCATTGTTCTTTTTCATCTTGTGTCATCACACTTTGCTCTTTTCAGAAAATACTCTTTGGGGTTATGGAGTGATTTAAGATAAGAGTCCTGATGCTGTGATTTAATTGAGCTCACTGGTGTTTTACATGCTAGCTTGCTACTAGTAGAATATCAGGACATCACCCTGTGCATGCAGTTTGTGGACCTGTGTGATGCAGAGAAGTAAGACTTCCTTAAATTTATCCAGAATAAATTCATATAGAGAGAAGAGATGCCCAGACTCCTTTAAAATTAATATCAACAAAAACCCTACTGTTTTTATTCTAGGGAATAGGATAAAAGGAGGACAGAATTCACACAGTGAGCCAAGATCAAAGCCAACAGTCAAAGCCAAAGTACAGTCAAGAAGACTTTCATTTATTCTCATCCCACAGTGAATATTGACTTCTGCAGAGTAAAAATTAGTTTATGTTCTTACTAGTAATAAGGATGGCACTGGTGAGGAAAAAAAGAGACTGACTTGTTCAGATTCTCAGGAGTTGTTTTCTGTTGATACACTCAAGAACTTTGTGAGGATCTACAGTAGAAGCGTATGTCTGGTCAGTAGAGTTTCAGGTCCTGCATATTTGGTTGCCCTTTGTTACTAGAAATAAAGAAATCAAAAATATGTATCCATTCATGTTTTGACATGTAAATAATGGAAAAAAATAATACTACATAAACCAATAAATGTATGCTAGGTGGACTAACTTGTTCTGGAGATGTTAAAGACACGAAGGAAATTGTGATACTTTTATTTTCAAAGTTAGTTTTACATGATTATGCTGTAGCCCACAAATATGTGATCCAGACTTGAAGAATGGGGGACCAAGCTCCTAAATACTATGCCAAAATAATTCTATATCAGTGTCTTCTGATTAATATTAGTAGACTGAAATGCAGAGAAAACATGGACAGATACAATTTTCCACATTTACGATGTTTTTAATATATTATTGCTGGAACGTTTTGTACTGCTTTAAAAGGAGATGGTGTGGAAGTCTTTATTAAGACCTGAAAAACACTGCTGTAATAGTGTATTTTTCTCTTAATATTTAAATTTAAGGCCGTATTCCTTAGACAATGTTCCATGTAATGAAAGCCCCAGCGAGGGTGAGGTAGTCCAGAGAATATAAACGATGATGAAATCTGCAAAACCAGTTTTGCTTCTGCTGTTCGACAGAACTGAGAGAGTTACACTCTTCTCTCAGGCAGCTTTAATGTCGTTAAGTGCCAACCTGCTTAAGCTATCCATCCTACAATAGGCCACAAAGTGTATGCTTGAATTTTTCAGTAGTTCTCAGGCTTTCAGACATTTGCATCTTTCTTCCAGCCCGCTGTCTCTCTCTGTGTGAATAAAAGGGTTTTGCTGAAGCAGCTTCTTTCTTTTGCATGTATTATCCCCTAGGCACATGACAGCCATGTAAAAAATGCAGACCAACGGGCGCATCAGCTCCTGCCAGCCACGTGGATGATTTCCCTTTCCTTTTCTTCATGTCTGTGTAGTTTTTTACGTGCTGAACCTTCATAAAAGTAAATCTAGAAAGTTCAGCATTGAATTCTTCGTAAAAGTAAGCCTAGAAAGTTCAGCATTGAATTAAAATGGTAGCTTGCCCACTAAAGAAATACAGTACTGACATCATACAGAGCCTTTCATAAGGATGAGATAAAAACTGATAATGTAAGTTAATGTTTACACTTTAAAGGTTGACCTTTAGCATGTAGGTGCCGAAGACTGTTGGGTGCTTTAAGAGACAGCAGATGTGTAGCAAGGCCTACCTGCAGGCATGCCAGTTAGGGGTGTGGGCTGTAGTTGGGGGTTGCTTTTCCTTTTCTCCTACTCACCTGGCTGAAGGTAAAGCCTTGTCTGTCCCTGTAGGGCAATCCCCTGCTAATCCGGGGAAATCCATTTTGTCTCAGTCAGTTGATACAGGCAACAATCTCCTTGCCCAGACCAAGCTCCCTTCCTCTAGGAGGTGATGCAGATGTAGCGTTAGGGCAGCCAGCCGCCATCTTCTGCTCGTGCTGTCACAGAGCTGTGGCACCCATCCCTTTTGGCTTGAGGCCTTCTGATACTCAGTGGAGCCCTGGGATGGTGGTGAGCATAAACTGTGGATCAGCCTGATGTTTGACAAGGGACTGAGGGTCTGTCTTGCATTCTGAGCCCTCTGAACACTTCCTACACAAGCCATGACTTGTTTAGCTCTTCCAGTTTCTTACCTGATTTAGAAAAAACAAAAGCTGTTAGCTTTTCCACATATCTGCAGAAAGAGAAAAATAGTAAGGAAGCACATTTAAAAATAATGATTAAGACACTAAATGAGGAAAACATCAATCAAAGCTTGGGACCATACTCTTGTAAAGCTGAATCTGTATAATATTTAGAAAAGCAACCACCATTGTTTTTAGCTGGCTTTTTTGCAGAAACTCTGTTCTAACCTTTTTCCCGTTATGTTTTGTGCATTACACATGCATTTCAGCTCTGCATGGAAATGGCTTTCAGATGACTAACCTTTTTAACCTCAGCTAAGTCATGTTTATTAAAAATTAACTTCAAAGATGAAAATTCATCTTGCTCCCTCTTTTCAGCCCTGGCCCATTATGAAGGTTAGTGCCTAACCCTTCCTTGCAGCAGGGGTGCTTGATCTTCATAGCCTGGTTGTATCTAGGGCAGTCTGCAGCAGTTCTAGCACACTGTGTGGCTATTTTTGGCAGTGTAGCTTTTGTCTGGCAGTGCTAGGGAAGGATGGCATATGCTCAGTACATACGTTTAAGGATGAGGTATGGTTTAAATAAAATATATATAAATACATATATAAATACATATCAGTATCAAAAAAAAAAGAAAGAAAAAAAAGCACTCTGTTCTGTTACAAAACAAACAAATTAATCTGCCTGACTGCATGAAATTTTTTCTTTTTTTTTTTTATGTAACTGTGTGCTCAGTGGACTGTGCATTAGAGGGTGAATTAGCAAGTTAATTTACTCTATGTGTCTGTAAGAGAATAGCTTTTACATCCTCAGGCCTTGTGATCTTAACTGCAATGTGAATGTATCAGAATACACAAACACAGCTTTTTATTTTTAGAAGTACTGTAGCAAAAGCTTGGTTTAACCTGCTCTCTCCTTTTAATTCTGTTTTACAGTCACTAACAATTGATATATATATATATTCTTTTTTTTTTTATTATTTGGACGTGTTCCAAATGAGCTTGTGGTATTTTCTTTTAAATATTTTTGTTTGTTTTCCATCCTTTAATACAGTACCTCAAGGGGACTATTTGCAGAGCAAGTTAACCTGCTCATCACTGGGGCAAGGTTGTTTGAATTAATTACAATTAGTTTTCCACATTAATAATCAAAAATAATTGATGTTTACACTGTGTAATTTGAGTTGCAAACTCAAAGCAGAGTGTTTATCAGTCTGCCTCTCTAATATTCCATAAACCCAAGATGCTTCAGGCTCAGAATTTCACAGGAAGGGCTGTACATCCTTATTTCTCATTTCTTTCATGAAGTAGCTGCGTCCCCCAGCCAGAACTTGGGCCCAGTTGTATCAGCTGTGCAGGGGCAGAAGGAGGATGCTTGCATCAGAGCAGCAGTAGTATGAATTAATGAGGTGCTAAAGAGAGCTAAGAACAGAAACACTTCGAGGTAAAGGTCTGGATCCAAGCTGTTAGAGATGAGGTGGGGTTTGTGCTCCAGGGGCCATCATTGGCTGCAATTGTTTGGAATGCTCTGGCAAGGACCAGGCACAAAACCCCGTTCTCCAGGCTTATTCGCCAGCTGTAGCCTCAAGATTGGCTGAAGTGGCAGGACAGAGCCATAACTTCTGGGGTTTTGCTGAAGTCATATTCAAAACTGTTAGCTTTTAAAATATTTTTTCCCCTAGAATGAAGAAATATATCCATTGTTTACGAGTTGCTAGTAACTGATTTGTTATAATATTGAGCAAAGCAACTGTGCTTGTTGAAAAAGCTCATTGGTTATCAAGACAGTAGAAGCATGTCAAAAATTAATTATGCTTACACTAGTACTAAATTACATAATGTTGCAATACTAAAATCTTATGTACATGTGCAAAAATCCTTCACTCAAACAAGACTCCATCTCTGTCTATTTTCTCTATCTTGAAATACATCTTTTATTTTTTAGTGCTGCTGTGAAACAGTCTTTGCTCCAAAGACTGAAATTGCAAGGGCTATTTTAAATGACTGAAGGACCGTGCAGGGCGAACATGGAAGATCTGCTGTCCTACTTCCCTTGGAGGCAGGCTGGAACTGGCTGCCCAAGGCCTCCCTGCAAGCTGGGTGCTTTGCAGTAGGAAGTGGGGCAGTGTGGTAGACAGCTGCCAGCACCAATAACCGGTGCCTTGAGCAGCTTAGCATAGGCTAAGCCCAAATCTATTGACGCAGAGTGCAGGGAAGGGCTCGGCAGACTTCTCCCCCTCCCTGTTCCTGTATATAATCTCATGATGCTGTGGATGTGACAAACTCCATTTTGGTTAGATGTTGGGCCAGAAACAGAGAGAGTGGGTCAAATTTGACCTCTGAAGTCTATTTTAATGGTATCTGTTTTTACACTTCCTGAAGCTGCACCTTTTCTTCATTGTCTCCTCCTTCTTCCTCCTGTCTTGCATAAATTCCTGAAGAAAATTTTCTTGAAGAAATTGCCTGAATTTCTTTAATGTAGGATGGGAGACCGAGTGAAGTTGTGCTTGTGAGGTGATATGGATCATGCTATGGACTCGCAGTAGATGTCTGCAGTGCAAATGAATGTACAATACTGAATATGATGGATGAAATAGGTAAGCGGCTCACGCTTTGTATTTCCAGAAATAATTGTTTTTAAATGGCTTCCTGACTAGAAACTGGAAAGCATTGTTACGTCTAGCCAGGGGATGTGTGTAGTCTTTTTCCCCATTTGCTTTTGTTTCCTGATTAACTGCAAAGAGCTTAACATGATGCGAGGGTTTGGGGAAGGGTAACCAGAGTATGCTGATCTTCTGACTTTGATTTTCTAGGATGTGTTTCCAAGTGAAAGGCTTTATGCAGCTATTGATAACTGAGCAGCCAAGTTATTTTGGCATGTTTTGTCGCACAAAAAGGGCTGTTTTGTTGATATGTCAGTATTCTGTTTCAAAAGCATGAGAAATTTGAATGGGTTACCATCTTCCGATTTTCTGCATAATTCTTTACTGACTGTTTCGCTCTAAGTAGCCATACTATTTGTATGCAGCGTAGCTATATACTTGCTAACAACATCATTCAGTTGGTTTAATTAATTTTAACTTTGAATTTACAAGGCTAAAATGAGATGCTGAGGATGGCAATATGCGGGACAGGAAGGGACCTGCCTATCTGTAATGAAATCTTTTATATAAGCTAAGAACTGGTTGCGAAAACAGCTGCTACTTTTGGGTTTGGGATGTTGTGTTGTAGCAACTTCGGTGTGAGAATGTTTCCTTTTCTTCTGCTGCCCTAGGCAAGACAACTGGAGAAGGATGTTTTGCTGTGAGAAAGCTCTGTGTGAGGATGTATTCGCCAAGGGGAATTAGCAGAGGTTTTTGTAACTCTTAATCTTTTTAGTTATTCAAGTTCGTACATGCAGAGCATGAAAGCAAGAGTATTGTGTTTTGTTTTTCCTATTATTTCTACTTAGTTTATTTTTTGGTGACTAAGCTAAACAACAAAAAAAAATTAAATAATAATAAAATTGCTGTTTTGGATGTGGATGCTTTTTTGCTTTCTCGTTTGGTTTTCCTGTTTTTCTCTTCAATGGTTGCCTGGTGCATTTACTCCGTAAGTTTACAGGCAGAGCTGTTCTGCTATGGCTGTGGGTTACGCCATCTAGCTGTTCTTTTTGTTTCCTGTCAGCTACCTTTGAATCATAGAAGTAATAAAAGAAAATGCATTTGATTCTTTTTTTTTTTTTTTTTTTTCCTTTTTATTTTGCTATGGAAAGTGCTACTTAACATACCTAAAATTAGCCTGACGTTTAATGCTGGCTTGGCGCTGTCATGTGTTCTCTGTGCAATGCCTGATCCTAATCCATATTTCCCTTTGTGCAGTTGACAGCTCGCAGTCCTTGCACAGAGAAGTAGCTTTTCCCTTCCTTCTGTATCCCAGGTGACAGCAGCAGCAGTGATTTTTTTGTGTATGTGTGTTTGGTTTGTTTTTATGGGTTGGGTTGATGGTTTGGTTTTTGTGGTTGTTTTTTTTTTTTTGGTCCTTGGTGTCTGGCACATAGGGCTCTGGAAGTTATGTGCAGGGGTGGAAGCCAGCCTATATCCTGGAAATGGTGGGGTCAGATTGCTGGGTGCCTGCACATCAGACGGTCCAATTCCAGATAGTGCAGCCCCAGAACATGTTGCATGAATGGTGATAATATTGTCATTCGACCTGATGTCTGCCACTGTCTTTAGTTTAAATTGTGGCTTCATATCAGGCTTATCTGGAAAGTGGATTGAGTGGAAAGCTCTTTAATAATCTTCAAATAAAATTATGATATTGAATTATGTCTTTTATATATATATTTATTATTGATGCATTTGATTAAGTGAAACTTAGCATTCCTGGAAATAAAGAAGTGCTGGCATTGATAACTCATTATTGTACATACACACTTGGCTCCAGTGATTGCAAGAATCTCTCCTCTTTTTATTCCTGAGCGTAATTTGCAGACTCTTCCTCATGGGAGTTGTGGATTTAGGCAGGAACACAGAGGAATGCTGGGCTGTGGAAGAATTGGGAGGTGAATGAACTGTGGAAATAAGCTGAGACCATCCATTGTACCTCAATTCCTGACAAAAATGGGATGTTCAGATGTGAAAAGCTGGTGTTTAATATGTTGTGTCACTGATATCTTTGGAAAATGAGTTTGTCTGAGCTACTAACACTGCTGAAAAAGCAGTGGAATTCTGCAGCAACAAGATAATGGTGCAAAGTACAAAATATAAGTCTGAAATTATAAAAAAGAATTGTTAAAGAATGCAGAGATAGCATTTTGTTATAAGGCTTTGATGAAAGAATTGATAAAAAATAAGGCAAGCCTCTAGGCTACTAGAACTCACGTAGATATAATTCCATTAGTTGGTTATTTTTCAAAATAAACTGGAACATAATCATCAAATTACCAAATTAAACAGGAAATTCTGGGGAGGTAGGGACTACTTGTAAGCCATGCTATAAAAACAGAACTGCTACAGTTTTCAAAATGCATATACAGTGACAAAAATTTGTTAGAAGGAAGTGAAAACAGAGGACAAGGTTGTGCAAAATGGTGCAAGAAGGTGGGGAGAAAAAAAGACACAAAACCATGGAGTAGCTTTTGCATAGGAGATACAGTCATGGGCACATTTCTGTGAGTTTCTCCTCCTTCCCTCCTTTCATCCCCTTGTGAAGTTGCAAAACACATCTGTATAAAGAGGGGCAGCTGAAGGTGCTGCTCATTAAATAGTAGGTTTGGCTCTTTATTACTCCTTTCCAAAATGAGGAACTTTGTAGTGAAAGATAGCTTTATTTGTACCATTCTTGGGTGAGGTTAGGGCAGTGTGAATTGTTACGATAAGAGGCCCATCCTGCATCCCAAACAGCAGAACAAGTTACTGGATCAAATGTGAACAATAAAGCTGCTTCTGTCTGTCTTTCCTACAAAAAGGTGTACAGATTTCTTGGCCAAAAAGCAAAGTAAATTAAATAAAAACCTGTAGATAAGAATATGGATCAAGTAGTTACAGAACTGTCGTTTTTTCTGTCTATAGAGATAGAAGAACGTTTTTTCTCAAGTATGCAGAGCAGGTTCCAGTGTATACAGAAAAAGCAGATGTTTCAATACTTGTAGAAAAGGAACCAAAATTAGTCCTTCTGTGTGTCATTTTGTTGGTGTTGTAGTTTCTTGGTTTCTTTTTCTTCACTAAACAACAGAAGATTAGAGATACTCATGTTGCCCAGCAGCAGAGCATCTTAGGAAAAAGATGTTCATCTCATTCAGGTGAATGATTATGTGGCTTGTTCTTTGGAAGTGTGCAGCAACTGCATGCAGCAAAACGAGATTTCTAGATTTGGTAACAAATGTTCTCCAGAAAACTTCAACATTAAGTTTCCCAAGGGAGTTGTGGGTAAAACAGTAATGAAACTCCAGTCATTTAGATTGTACTATTTTGGAAATTACGATCATATTCTTAAAGGAAAGCCTGAGGATAGCTGAGACTTAATTAGTGACTATATATGCTTGCTTTAGTCAAGGAAAACAAAGAAGTTGTTTATAAATGACTGCTACTTGTATGTATGATCTAGTTTTAGAATATTATGTTTTGAGGTTTTTAAGATATCATAGGGCATTGATAGGAACAGCAGATTTATAGGGTCATGTAGCTTTGACTTGCAAGCTTAGGTGGTATTTTTAACACAAGGTAGCTGGAAAAGCATTTAAAACCACTGTCTGCTATTTTTGACATGTCTAGCACTTTAAAAAAATCCATATAATCCTCTTGAAACAGATGGCTACAGTGAGTTAAAATCCCATGCTGTGATTTGGGCTTTTACCTGATGTTGAAACCAATGTCATGACACAGGGATGCATCACTGACTTTGGAGGTGAAAACCTGTTTCAGACTTGTACTTAAAAAAAAAAAAAAAGGTTGCAAAAGCACAAAGCACAGTGGCTTGTGCAACAGTTTGCTTTCCTGAGCTTAAAAAAAGCCTGCAGTGTTTACCAGTGGGAACTGTGGAGTCCCTCTGGATTTAGTCTGTTATTTTTATTTCTCGTAGTTTGTGCAAATAATATCTGGGCTACACTGGAATATGGAAATCAGTGTTAACTAGCTGCCTCTACACTTCTATAATGCGAGGGAGAAAAAACAAGAAGCGGAAGTCTTTCTTTAACATCAAATCCTGTAATCGCTTGAGCTGCCTAAGTGAATGCAGGATTCGACCTGAAGTTTTTGGTTTAAGTAAGTGTAAGGACAACTCAGGCTGATTTTTTTGGGACAGGGCTGAGATGAGGGAGGTGTTGGCAGTGGCTTCACACAGAACTAAAGCATGCTTAAGACAAAAAGTCCAGCTGTCCTTCAGCTATCCAGAGGGCCACCAAAGTGTTTCTAGAGATGGTGACAAAGCGTTGGTGTTCTTGTCCAGATAACTGGAAATAATTTAATATGGTTGGTGATTAATAACGAAAAGGCATACTAGTTCAGTGCACTTGTTTCCTGCATTTCTTTAGTGGTGAAAGGAGGCAAACGAATGGGACGCTGAAGTGTTGACACACACTTTGCTCTTTATGGTTCAGTTGTTCGGTAGCTCAAATTTATCCCAGCTGGATTCCGACAGTTAACCAGAGAGTAATCTGACCCTTCTAAATGCAAACATAGCTGCCTTTCCCCATCCTAACATGCAATGCATTTGAATTTCACAAATATAACAACCTGTTCTGACTCTTCTATCATCTATTTATAAAATGTAAACATTTCAGAGGAACCTGTTCTGTCCAGCAGTCCCAGCAGGGCTCAGACCAGGCAGCCTCGCTGGCTCCCACACCCTCCTGATCACTGCCACCTGCTGGGATGCTCACTGCTTGCTCCTACCTTCTCGCCCTGTTTTCATGCAAACTGCAGCACTCGAGGAGCTTCAAGTTATATGGGTGATGACAGGTAGAGAAATTTCAAGTAATTTGGTGGCAGGTGAAGAAAGAACCTAAGTGCAGGATGGTAAGTCTTTTTTTTTTTTG